>NC_056734.1:653060264-653237764 GCF_019279795.1 Protopterus annectens | reverse complement strand
ACTCTGCGGTATCCCTCAACTTAGTTAAGGAATTTTATTTTGACTTACCTTTTCAGGATTAACACTGGTCCATAACAAGTATTGTTTCATTTTTACTTCAATGATGTCTGTAATATGAAGCAAGCAGTACAGTGAATTTTCATTTAGTGGCAATGAAGTAGCTGTCAAGATCCATTTACTTTCCACTGGGTTGTTTCCGGAGTTGTCAAAGCTTGAGGGAATGTGAAAGATGCACTTCTGGAATCAAGAAAACCCATTGGTAAATCTCTTTTAAATCCCATAATGTCAGGTCTGATGGCTTCATCAAAATATTTCTACAACTTCATGGTTTGGGTCTCCCCCTTTTCCTGTTTATATGCAGGCACTTTCAGGGTTAGAGAATTAATTCAATCCTTAATATGGGGAGATATTGTATTAGGCAAGGATTGTCATGCCATTTGGATAAAGAGATACAAAAAAATAATCAAACCATTAGAGGCAAATAAGTTTGCTTAGTCAAGTCAGGGGTATACTGGCATTGTCTAAAGCACTGATTCAGGGTTTTTCCTAGATGAGATCAGATGTTTCACCTTCCCAAGTGCTTTTTAAGCTCCCTTTAGGACACCCAATTTTGTCCAGAAACATGAATGTTATACTCCAGAAAGCAATGGCACGCCAAGGACTTTCATAAGCAGGTTTTTCCTCACAAATCTTCAGAACTGTCAGAACATCAGACCTAGCTCAAGAATGCCATTCAATACAAGTCTTAAAGAGGATAGGCAGATGGACATCTGATGCTCTTTTAACATACTTTAGGAAATAACGTCACATATTTTCTTTTCACAGGTAAGGTCACACTGATCATAGACCATTCACTTCATTCATTCATTCATTTATTCATTCATTCATTCATTCAGAAAACAGTTTGGAGAGCATCTATCTAAAAGAAAGGTTTAAACCTTTATTTGGATCCAACATCCTGGTCAGTACTACAGCTTGGCTTTTTTAATCTGTCTTGCTTTTAATTTTGGAACATTTGGAAACAGAAATTAGCAGAGTAACCTCTTCCCAAGTTTCAGTTGTATACTTAGGTAACAAAGATTTAGTCAGCATAAGTAAGAAGGTACTCTTAGCCATAATATTATTGGACTTATCAGCATTAAGGTCAAGTCATCTGAATATGTTAATCATTTGATCTTCCATAGTATCAAGATTTTGCTGGTGCTGGGGCATAAAACCAACAGCAGTGGAATTATCCAGGAGGCACATTAACCATCATATTGCCAGATCTGCTATATCTATTGATATTTATGTAAAAGAGCATTCTGACTTAGGGGTGCATTTAAATGCTTTGGCTTTGATTTAGTCAGTCATCAATTTACACTAGAGTTTCACAAGATAATTTATGCTCAAGTTTCAAATATGTTGTGCAGGCTAATTCTAACGGTTGATATTCATTACTTTGCATACAAGCTGTTGGACATGCTCCACTTAAAGAAATCCCAATCCCTCCAAGCTACGCAGTCTAGGGACCTAAATCTTGTCACCACAATAAAAAGAACATGCTGGAGGGATAGATTCCTGTCCCAGAGACTTCCCATACTCTGGAACAAACTACCTATCTATATCAAACAAAGCTCCTCATTAGCACTCCAAGAAAAATCTTGATGATTGGATGGGAAATAGGAAATTCACCCCGGGGATCACCTCTGTGGCTCTCCTCAACAGGGGCACAGGAAAATAATTTTCTTGGGTGGTAAAAGCCCAGGTACCTTTTTGGCTAGGCTTATATAGGCCCTAGGGCCAATAGCCTAGTACCTACCTATGAACCTATGAACCTACAACAGTTGCTTAGTATGTTATTATTATTAATTGTATACTCTAATTAAACAGAGGCCTGTGAGGGGGAAACAGAATGCAGAGACATGCTGGTACAAATCTGCATCATGGTCTCACCTCCCTTGTATAATACCTTAGTCTTCATAAGACCCTTATTAGGGCAAGTGGGGTGTAAAGGTTGGGATCTGATGAACTAGACTGTCTCATATAGGGCATTTATTTGGGGAAGAAGTGTGCAAGGCCTTATTTTGAGTTTTTAATAGCAAAGATCTGAGCGGGCTTGGTGTATGACACTTGGACAGGTTTGAATGCCTGGACTGGTGGCTTTTGCTTACTTCCACCATATAAAAGGAAATTTGAATTGATAAACATGGTTTACAGTGTTGAAATACAGCATAAGTGGTTATTATTATCTTTTGTTTTGTTGAGATAATGTTAAACTGATTGAATGGCTGATTGCAATGGCTATTTTGAGTAGTTTATTGACTCGGGACATGAAAAATTGCTGCAGACTAAAACCATTAGCAAAATAGGAAAGTTGACATCTCTTTTTAAAATACAGATTTAGCCAAAGACATTCAAAGATCATTTTAGCAGGACTTTTATAACAGAAGAAAAAATCCATTTTATTTGTTACTACCAATACATTTCAAAGTCACAGAATAAGATATACCGACAAACTCTTCAAAATCTATAAACAGAAGTAGAAATTCTGAGTTTGAACACTAAACTCATTGGACATACAAGGCAAGTGTGGTCTTGTACTGTCATGTAATGGGGACTCAGCATTTTGGGAAGTTTACAGAATGGCTGTAGAACAAAATCTTTTCAGCATGCAGTTCACATCTTAATATTTTTTAATACAGCAAAGTGCAACATAATATTAATCACTTGGTGAAATTAACAGATATAACCACTGCATAGAAGATCAACTATGTGAAAAAAACATATTTGCTTTTCATGCCTGCATGGAGCTATTTAGTTCAAAATCAGAAAATGGGGTGATAGTCCAGTGTAAGCAGGTGCAATGCAGTGTAGCTTAAAGGTAGTCACATATAGTGACTTGGCTCATGATTGATGGTGAAGTCATTTTTGTCTGAGAGAGCATTTGGGGCTTGGCATTCATTGCAGGCAGAGGTGAAAAAATGATTTTGTAAAGGGTCTCAAGAGAGGTCAGATAATTAAGGTGAAATTCTGTAAGTTTTGCTATGGACAACACAGCTGATATTTGAAAAATAAAAAAATAACATTGCAGAAGATGATCTGTTCCATTATAATCAGTCACCAGAGCTGTGGATGAAGACAATGTGGTTCATACAGCCTACCTTGATATGGCCAAGGCCTTTGATACCATTCCCCACTCAGGAATCAAATAAAAACTCACTAAGCTAGGCATCAACCTCTATATGACTAGGTGGGTTGCTAACTGGCTCACAGGTAGAACCCAGTGTGAAAGTAGCTGACTCCAAGTCAGACTGCCGACCAGTCATGAGTGGAGTCCCGCAGGGGTCGGACCTGGGTCCTCTCCTGTTTGCTATCTACTTATCTGAAGTCCAGGCCAACATGAAGGGACTCTGGCTGACAAAGCTCACAGACAATTGCAAGTTGGGAGCTATTATTAACTCCCCAAATGATGTTCACATCCTACAGAAAGGCCTCACTGAGACCGACTGGTTTCAGAAACATGGCCTTAAGCTCAATGCCAAAAAATGTGTCGTCATCCCCTTTGGGAAAAACCCAGTTCCCATGAATTACTACATCGATGGTAGTCCACTGAACACAGAAGGCATTATAAGAGATCGGGGAACACAGGTTGACAGCAACCTCTTTTTTCACCACCACATTGCCACTGTGGTCAGAAAGTCCTACTATGTGGCACATCTCATTACTAAGAGTTTTGCATCCAGGAAGAAAGAGGTCATTGTCTCCCTCTACTCTTTCCTCATTAGGCCAGTCACTGAGTACAATGCCCCATTTGGCATGTACCACACTAAACACCTGCGACAACTGGAGAGGCTGCAAAAGTACCTCACAAAGAGGATCCTAGGCCTTAATCTTTTGTCCTATATGGACAGACTAAAAAAAACTCCAACTATTCTCTGTGTCATATCACCTACTTAGAGGCAATCTCTGCTTGACATACAAAGCCATGTCTGACCCAGCTCTGTTAGAAATGCTGCATCTAGAGAAATCCCAATCCCTCTGCACCACATGCTATGGAATATACTTCCCATACATGTCAAGCAAAGCACCTCACTGGCCCTCTTCAAGAGAAATCTTGATGAGTGGATGGGAAATAGAAAATTCACCCCAGGGATCACTCCAGTGGCTTTACTCGACAGAGGCACTGGGAACTAAGTTTGGGTGGCATGATGCAAGGGTAATCCTATGGGCTAGGCTTTTAAAGGCTCCAGGGCCATTAGTCTAGTACACACCTATGAACCTATGAACTTATAATCCCTATGGATGCTGTAGTGTCCTAATGAAGTATATTTAGCTGTTGTTAATAACTTGTGCATGGCTCTAGGAAGTATTTTTTGTAAGCACAAGAGAAGACAGTGGAGTGAAAAGAGAATGCCAGTATAAGGAATGATGAAGCCTGTTCCTCTTTTAAACTCTGATATGACAACTACATTTAGGTAGTTAGAAAGAAGAACATTCTGACATTTAGTTTAGGATGGGGTCAGGTGCATAATATCTAATGTAATTTGATAGCTAAGGATATAATCTTACCCCTTCTCTTATTTGTTTTTTATTCCGACGTCAGAGTAAAACTTCAGTCTGGAATTAATTTCAGCGTTATTATCACTCTCTGTTTTGAAACACATAAATGCTCTCCACATTGCTATTATAATATTCTAAAATATAATTTGCTTGAGTAAAGCTTAAATTCAAAGGAAATATGTAATGCAGTGTATAGCTTCATCAGCTGTTGATTCATTTATTTGTTCAACAGGGTAGGACAGATGTACAGACTCCCATGTAGAATGCACCCAAGCTCAGAATCAATCTGTAGAGCTAAGGACTTTGAGGTAACAATGCTAACTGTTGCACTAAAATGCCATCCTGCCAGAGGTTGTTGTTTTCATAAAAGCTGCTTATGACTTCTGTTACTGCAATAATTCAACTGATACATATTTACATATTTGATGAAGGATCTATAGTTTCTTGGAAGAGTTTATATTCCCTATTAGGTGTTGCCTCGTGTTATGATGTGGTTTAAAAATAATGATGTAACATTTTGGGCCAAATATGCAAATAATTACTCCAGCACCAGATGCTATGATGGCAAATATCTCTACAGCCACCATATACTTTCCTGTTGTGCTGAGGTATGCTGGTATGAATGACAGCCAAACACTAACAAATACAATCATGCTGAAGCTGATAAATTTAGCTTCATTAAAACTATCTGGCAAAGTTCTCACTAGAAAAGCCACAACAAAGCTGATAGTGGCCAAGATACCCAAGTATCCCAGCATGCAGAAGAACATGACTACTGAACACTCATTGCATTCTACTATAACTTTATCCTCTTCAGTTTTCATATTCTGATACAGAAATGGTGGAAAAATTGCCAACCAAATGATGCATATGATAACCTGCACCAGGGTGCCAAAGAAGACAATAAAGTAGGGAGTTTTTGGTCCTGCATATTTCCTTAACTTGCTGTCAGGCTTTGTTGCTTTAAAAGCAATGACCACTGTAACAGTTTTAGCCAGTATCCCAGAAACAGAGAAGGAAAATACTATCCCAAATACAGTCTGTCGGAGCAAGCAGGTCAGTGTATGTGGCTGACCAATGAACATCAAGGGACACAGGAAGCAGAAGAACAGGGAAACAAGAATAAGAAAACTGAGTTCACGGTTGTTTGCTTTCACAATCGGGGTGTATCTATACTTAACAAAAGTACACAGGGCAAAAACTATAATCATTGAAGAAAATATTGTGGAACCAGTCAGAGATGACCCAAGTGCTCCTTCATAAGAAAGAAAGTCAACAGATTTCTGGATGCATGTAGTCTGTTTCTCATTTGACCATTGGTCTTCAGGGCATCTGAAGCAGTTATTAGCATCTAGAAAAAAATATATATGGTCATACAAATTCGTAAAGGAAATAATCCTTCTGTTACACATTTATCAATAATCATGACTGCATACTTCTCAATACACTTGCACATGAATGATTTTTTTTCAAACTTTTTAGGTAAAACATGAAACAAATAAGAAGCTGTAACATAACTTAACGGCAATATTTCAAATACATGTACTCACCTTCTTCTCTAATGCATGTCAAATAGCAACTATGCTCATAAAAGTCAGTATAAATACAACTAAATTTCTAACAACTCAGATAAAATAAAAATTGCAAAGAAGTTGAAAGGTATAGTTGAGGGGGGTTTAGAAGTGTTCAGCTGTCCCTGATTTTTCTTCATATTTTAGTTTCAAAAAACAGTAAAAAGGTGACAACATAGTGTAAGGATGCAGATGTATCAACCAAATAACTAAGGCATTCAATAGCACTGTTTTTATTCAAAACTGTAAACCATTAAGCACTTTCGTCCATACCAATCAGATCCTGAAGAAGCCCTGATCAGTGTGGATGGAAGCCCTTAATGCTTTACAGTTGTTTTGAATGAAAACTGTGCTGGTGAACATCTTAATTATGTTGTTGATACCTCTGCATCCTTAGACAACGTTGTCACCTTCACGTTGTCTTTTGGTGTATTTTTGGTGACTTTAAATCCTTTGGAAATCATATTTTAATTTGCTTTATGAAAAGTTGTGGTGCTACGGCAAATCATTGAGGATTGCAGTTACTAAATAATGACAGACATTTGAGTTACATACTTCATAACTGTCAGAAAAAGCATGCTGATACAAAGCTTGCTAATGTGAAGAAATCTCTCCCCAATCTTTTAGTATTCCCTTTGATTCTTGAACTAAGATGTTGACAATTATGGGTCACACACTATATTCTGACAGTAGTGAGCTGTGTTGCAGTTATCTGTTTAGTGTGCATGGGTCTGTGTGTGTGTGTGTGTGTGTGTGTGTGTGTGTGTGTGTGTGTGTGTGTGTGTGTGTGTGTGTGTGTGTGTGCGTGTGTGCGTGTGTAGGTGCGGGGGGTTTGAAATTACTCTGGTTAAATATTAATTTTTAGTTTACTATATTCTGATATATGACATGTATAGCATCAATAACATTGTCTTCAGTTGTTGGGTACGGATGCTGTCTCTGGATGAAAGTGACTGACAATATTCAGATTAAGTATATTTGTTCTGGCTTTGTAGTATTCATGTGCATTTGTGTGAAACTAGGTGGAGTAATTTACAGGGTCTATTTTAACACAATTAGATCTCTGTGGTGCACAGTTAATGACATGGCTCTATTTGATTTGTAAGAGGATTGTCTGTGATGAAAATGTCTATAAGTGAGTAGTTGGGGATGATGAATTGTATCTAACAGTATCACATTGGCCACATTGGGACAGCTGGAAGCTTGAAAACAAAGCATTTGGACTACATTTTGCATCCAGGGACGTACCTTTAAACTACATTTAAAATTACTGCATTTATCATTTAAATCAGCTTTATGTGTTTCCTGTTATGCTTTTGTTCTGTATCTGAAGTTAAAGCTATTAATTGAAGGCATTTTTATAGCTGCAGTGATTTATAGCATATTATTTTCAAGTGGTTTATGTGTTCTGCCTAGGTGTTTAAACCATTTCTGGGTGGGATCTCATTTTATTGCATTTTTGCTATCTTTCTTCTGATTTTTTTTCCATCCTCCACCCCTTTCTTGCTGTGCTTTTAAACTTGGAGACTTTTGAGCTGCCTGTCCTTATTGTTTATCTAGCCTTGGTAGCTGAGCTGCCTGTCTTTACTGTTTATCTAGCCTTGGTAGCTGAGCTGCCTGTCCTTACTGTATATCTAGCCTAGGTAGCTGAGCTGCCTGCCCTTACTGTTTATCTAGCATTGGTGCTACTCGCAGACCCACTCTCATCCTTTGTATACCTTAAGCTATCAAACAGCAACACCTATCCTCAACAATCACTAAAACACACACCAAAAGCAACACCTAACAACATATATAAACCTACACCCAGTGATTCCCCCCAAAAACAAAGAACAAAAGGCAAGCAAACACTTTACTTAGTACTCTAGTGGACTTGATTGTACAACACACAGATGCCCCCTCACCAGGCTGATCAAGCGGAAGGTATGGTTAGTTCTTTATATGGAGTTGGAAACTGCAAAACCTCATACACACTCATGTCACTGCACCACAGGTACCAATATAATGCTAATATAGTCCACATGGGTGTAAAAGACCACAGACATATATCACTGGATAATATGAAAAGAGATATTATTGATCTCTTTGAATATGTGTAACAGACAGGTTTGTGCCTTGCATTGAGCAGTATGCCACCTTCACCAAGGATGATGCCACAGTATGAACAGAAAGTGACTGACTTTAATAATTGGCTTAGTTTCTGGTGTTATTCCAGGTGGATCCAATATCTATTAGTATAGGAGGATATGGTAAACAGTCCACATTTCTTTGCTAAAGATGGTCTGCACCTGCCACCCCCCCACCAGGCTTTTGGATATTGGCTAAAAGTTTATCTATTCTACAGTGCCTTCCACACATTTAGACCAACAGCAGCAAGGATATGAGCTAAATGTAGAGGTGCCTTGATCCACATTACCAAGAAATACACCTCCGGCTTGGTTAAGTAATACCATATTCCCATAACCATAAGCTTCAGGAAATTTCTAAGGCTTTCTGTTTCTGGGTCGCATTATCAGCTCTCTGCAGTACCCTTTGGTTTATCTACAACTGCAAGGTTATTCTCACAGTGTCCACAATTCCCTCAGTCAGGCACACTGGTTATGAGGAAAAACAACAAATCAAGTTGTACAAGGTATTTTAATAAGAGCGAGACCCTAAATTCTCAGTACAAAACTCCAGATTAAGCGCTTTCATTCCACAAGGGAACTTCATCAAAATAACACAATCCAAAATTCAAAGCACTTAAAATAGTATCATCAATTAACATACACTTCCAGCAATAGGTTAACTGAATGATTACAAATTATTATGTATTAAAATGTGGTCTAAGATATCTGAAAATCAAACACAGTAGAATAATGATAAAATGGATGAACACTATAGATGAAAAATAAAACTGAACATAAAACTAAAACATAAAAATTATGTCTACGTACAACCATATATCTTCCAGCAAATGCCCAAGTATTCCAGGAGAAACAAATTGTCAGCCAAAGATTTACTTTAAGGCTCTCTTTCTTAAAGGGGAAATAATGGTACAGTGTTCATTTAACCATGGGGGTGAACAAGCATCCAGTCTGAGCTGCCACATAAGTTCACAGAACTCAAGGCTGTTTTCCCACTCACCACTCCTCTCAAATTGTTTAACCTGTTTCAACACCCAGAATTTGAAACAGTAATCTACACATACCAAAGTGTGTTTAAAAAGGGCAATGGTGTCTTTCTTTCTACTGATTTCATAAAAATGCTCATAGATCATCTGTTTCAACTTTTTTTCTGTTTTGCTTGGTTGTATTCTAGTAAAATGCTCGAGATTTTACATGGTGATGGAAAATATCAAGAAGTATCTATAAATTAGATTAACTTTGCATACAGGAATGTGGACATGTATCTTGAAGACTACTTGTTCCAGGAGGTGTTAGATGAACAACTTTTTGACTTCATGCGGGTTCCCAAACTGGTGATTCGAGATATTATTGGGATCCCTAAAACATACAAAGATGTTCAAAACTCCCCTTTGAGACCAACTGTCTCTTCAGTAGGGCCAAAAACGCAACCGCTTGTTATGCATGTGAATAGCAAGTTAAAACCATTCTATACCATTTAGCCCCACATTCTAATAGACCTGTGGGACTTCCTGACCAAGTTCAGGGACATAGAATTTAATGCAGACTATTTTTTTTTCACAATTGACATTAAAGATTTGTTTAGTGTCATTCCCCACAACATAGGGCTGTCTTGGTTTGAGGAAGTTATAGTGGATTTTGACTTCCTTTCCCTCTTGGAATTCAGACTCGTCTTGGAAAACATGGAGTCAGTACTTAAGTACAAGTTTGTATTTTTCCAGGGGGAGTATTACAAGCAGATAGGTGGGGTGGCTATGGGGGCCTCTTGTGCCCCATATTTGCCAATATAGTTATTTTATACTGGGAAGAACATTATGTGTTTACTTCATCATTCTATCAGTATAGTAGAAGCCATTTTTGGCACCTGGGCAACATACTTATTGTATGGAAGGGCCCAAGGGATACTGCAGAAAAACTTTTAGATTATATTAACAAAACTACTAATTTTCTGAAATTTACATCCAGTGTGGGAGAAAACGAATCCTGTTTTTTGGATGTAGACATTAGGAAGGACTTGAGTATGAATAAATATATTTCTCAGTTATACAGGAAAAAAAATTTCTAATCCATACCTACATTTTAAAAGTGAACACCCCTACTTCCAAAAGAGGAATATTGTCAAAGGGCAGATGGTTAGGACTGCCTGCATGACCACCCTTAAGACTTAATATCTGAGTTGGAATATATTGGAGACCTCATCGTTAGAAGAAGGCACCCCAAATCTATGGTGAGTTCTATTAGAGATGTAATGTTGGAAGGACGGGGTGTTAGATTTAAACCTATTTTATCCATAGAAAACCCAGTGGGTTGTTCACGAACAATGGATGGTGCTTTGCCAACAATGGATGTGGATCACAACAGTCAGGTGGGTGGTGGTGAGCCTCACCAAGGTAGGGAAATCTACTTTGTGTCAGATTTTCATGGAGGCATCCACTTTATGAAAAATATTTTCATGACTTACTGGGGCATCTTTGCTAGTATGCCCAGTACTTTGGACATTTTTTCCAGGGATGTAAAATTTAGTTTGAGAAGGGGTTACAACCTAAACATTTTTGAAAGGATTAATAGCAATACTATTGGGACAGGGTGGCGAGGCAAATATAAGTGTGGTATGTGCCCCCAATGTTCTTCTATTGCTGACACGGATAAACTTGATTTTCAGCACCCTGGTGGGATTTTGAAAGCCAAAGGCTATTATAACTGCCAGACAAGGGGGTTGTTTATTTGGCATTTTGCTTAGTCTGTTTTGCATATTATGTTGGCAAAACAGAAAGAAAACTGAAACAGAGGATCTATGAGCATTTTTATGAAATCAGTAGAAAGAAAGACACCAATGCCCTTTTTAAACACATTTTGGTATGTGTAGATTACTGTTTCAAATTTTGGGTGTTGGAACAGGTTAAACAATTTGAGAGGGGTGGTGACTGGGAAAACAACCTTGAGTTCTGTGAACTTATGTGGCAGCTCATACTGGATGCTTGTTCACCCCAAAGGTTAAATGAGCACTGTTCCATTATCCCTGCTTTAAGGAAGAGAGCCTTAAAGTAAAACTTTGACTGACAATTTGTTTTTCCTGGAATACTTGGGCATTTGCTGGAAGATATATGGTTGCACGTAGACATTTTTATGTTTTAGTTTTATGTTTAGTTTTATTTTTCATACACATTGTTCATGCATTTTACCATTATTCTACTATGTTTGATTTTAAGATATCTATCTTAGACCACATTTTCATATGTAATTATTTGTAATCATTCAATTAACCTATTGGTGGAAGTGTATTTTAACTGATGATACTATTTAAGTGCTTTGAATTTTGGATTGTGTTATTCTGATAAAGTTCACTTGTGGAATGAAAATGCTTAATCTGGGGTTTTGTACTGAGAATTTGGAGTCTCGCTGTTATTAAAATACCTTGTACAACTTAAGTTGTTGTTTTTCCTTGTAACCAGTGAGCCTGACTGAGGGAATTGTGGATTCTGAGTTTTGGATTTTGCAGTCAGTATTTTTCACCTTGTGGTTACCGATGTTTATACTCATAGTATCTAGCCTTATTCATAGCTTATTGCAGTCAGAATGACATTCACATTTTTTCTTTATATCGATGACTTGCTTGTCTTTGCAGAATCTTTATCCTGATGACAAGAGTCATTAACATGGGCAATGTCTCTTTTGAACAATCTGGGCTTCCAGACAAATATTGTAAAATCATGCTTGGTTCCATCTCGCAAGATTGTTGTTTCTGAGATACCTTATAGATTCTTGTCTTCAAATTAACTTTTTAACACAAGACAAAGTGGATCTTTATCTAGATGTTTCCTGAACTTCTCCAATCAGTCTTAGGCTTCTGCAAGAGAATTTGTCAGGATTCAGGGATTCATGACTTTGATGATTCTCATGATACCGCTTGCCAGATTACACATTAAAAAATATGAATGCAACATTTGCAATCTCTGCAATATCAAATTCCAGTTTTGGGCTTTATGAAAAGGGAACTGCAGTGGTGGAGATGACAAATCCATCTGAACTGAAGTCTCAACTTTTATCCTAAGACTCCAAACCAATCTGTCAAAACAGATGAATACGATTTTAGTTGTAGTTTCCAGAGGGGTGAAAGTACAAGACCTGTGGAATCTTTCAGTCAGACTACAGCACTTCAACTTAAAAATGATGTTAGCTGTGATCCATACCTTAAAGTTTCTGTATCATCTTTGGTCCCCAGGACTTCTTTAAATGATTGCAGACAATTCATCAGTAATGTAATATATAAACAAGTAGGGACATACAAGGTCATACCCTCTCTGCAGGCTGGCAAGGATAGCTTGGGAGTCAGCTCTTCAGCATTCCTTATCCCTCCAAGCTGCTTACAATTTGACAGAGCAAAACTTGTCTGCCACTAAGTTTTGATCTTACATTCCTTCAGAGCAAACTTAGTGGTAGACAAGCTGAGCACAATCAAGGTAGGACCTCACAGATGGAACTGAATAGGTGAGGTCTACTAAGAATTGATCCAGGTGTGGTGAAATCAAGTAGATCTGCTTCCTTCCTTCCTTTCAAAATAGACAAACAAGTTTTGTTACAGGGGTCATTGCAAGCAAGCCTGGAAGATGGATTCATTTTCATTTTCTTAAAAGGGAATTTTCCTTTTATGCATTTCTGCACTTTCCAATGATATACGTGTAACACTGAAGATTCAAAAGCATACCCCAAAAATAACTGTGGTGACCACCATTTGGCACAGGCAATATTGGTTATCATTTCTTATGGAACTGGCCAAAGGCAATTACCATGAGCTACCTCACAGATTGAATGTATTCACACAAGACTGGGGGGGGGGGGGGGGGTTGATACACCTTTTTATCAAACAACTTCAACTGACTGCATGTGTGATTCAATTTTGATATCTTTTAGGCACTTATTTCATAAGGACTTGCACCGAGTACTAAAGGACTCAATAAAGTCTACTAATAGAAAACCCTATGTTGGTAAGTAGAAACACTTTTTTTTAATTGGTGCATAACCAATATACAGGGTCCCATCAGGGAGTTTGTAATGCAGGTGCTCAAATATTTATATGGGTTACTTTCCTTTTGCCTCATTTATTCCACTATAAATGCTCATTTTGCAACCACTTCAGCATGCCAGATCTCTTCTCCTCTCTTTATTGTTTGTTGAGAAATAGTTACTGAAATGAGTTTTACAGCTGAGACCTCCTAGTAAAGAGTCTGGTCCTCCTTGGGATCTGATCTATGTGATGAAGACATTGTCTGTATCACTATATGGACCTGAACATCAAACCAATTTAAGGTTCATGACTCTGGGAGCAGTTCCCAAAACAGTTAATGTGCAAGACATGGGGAATTCATCAGACAGCCAAAGTACATCATCTTAAAAGAGTTTTGGATGTTATCCATGCCTTGAAGTCTTTCTATCACCTTAGGTCCCCAGGACATCTTCAAATGATTACAAACAATACCACAGTCATGTAGTATATAATACTGCCATGAAGGTTGGCAGTGATAGCTTGGGAGTTAGCTCTTCAGCAGATACTCTTTTTTTGCAGGATGCCAGAACAATGTTGAGTACAGTTTTCTGAGTTATAACATCTCATGGTGAATGAACCCTATCTGATTTTCCATTGGGGTTGGTGTCTTGAAGGACAAGCCCATTCATGCTGAAAGTGGGTTCAGAATTTACTTTGAATCAAGCCACCAGGAGAACAGGTTCTGCATGCCCTCGATGTGGATAGGCAGCTCATGCACTATCTTGGGAGAACTAAGCCATTTGGAAAAGATGATTAGCTATTTATTTCTTATCAAATGGGAAAAAAGTGGCACTTTGCATTCAAACAAACAATTTCCAGG
Organism: Protopterus annectens; assembly: GCF_019279795.1. Lineage (NCBI taxonomy): Eukaryota > Metazoa > Chordata > Ceratodontiformes > Protopteridae > Protopterus > Protopterus annectens. Next base: position 653,223,661 of record NC_056734.1, on the reverse strand, counting down.
CTACTGTCTACAACTATTATTTGGTTATTCCCTCCATAGCAAATCCACACACATTCCACTAGAGCCTTGTCTTCTTTGAGGGTGTAATGAATTTGGTGGACTCTAGAATCATTCTAGAGGCACCTGCTTGGTCCTATGTACACACATTTATAAAACATTACAAACTGAATTCCATTTCTAGGCCCAGGTCAAACTTTAATAGAACCAATCTCCAGAGGTTCGTGGATCCATATCCTTCTCCCTTCCAGGGTGGATTGATTTGGTATTTAACCTACATATAGCCTAAGGGCAACTGTAGTAGTGGAAATGATGAACATAGTACAGTTGTGTAAGTTGCACTTACCCATAACAGTAGATATTTGAATTCTTCACTGCTACAGTAGCACCACCCACCCTCTATCCCATTACTCTTGCATGCAGTAGTCAATGGGGTATAAAGTAGGGTAGTCTTTTTTTTTATCATTATATGTTTTATTATTATTATTATTATCGGGTAGCTATTACAGGACTGTTAGGCTCTTCTCTCATTGTGTGGTCAAGAAAGTCCTGAAGAAAGCTTTCCTCTGTCAACTGGTTTGTATAGGATATGGAAGTCATCTCTAATCCTGGCCATTGGGTCACCATACTAATTGCCAGTCATATGACTCTTACATAGTACCGTGTGAGTAGGATACGTATTTATTTTAGCTACATGGCTGCCGTACTTGCCACCATAAGTCCAAGTGTATGTTAGACAAGCCATAAGAACACAATGACTGTGGCAGGCAGGTACAGGTATAGCTGGTGTTAATATTGTGGGATACCTTATCATCTGTGCCATCTAAAACCATGTGACAATGCACACGCATATATTTCTTTTGCAAGATATTTGGAATGTGGATGCAAGTGGAACAGTACACATGTAGCCAAAAACAACTGATCAAACACTTATGGAGTATTGTATGTCTCACTAGACTGTCCCTAAATCCAAACAATGCTACACCTCAAAATGCATTCACTCGAGGCACTCCTTAAAATGGAGGATATCAACATCTGTGCAGTGACAGAGACCTGGTTCAAGGCTCCAGAGAGCACCCCTGCATTACCAAGCTATAATTCATACCACACCTTTCGGCCACCTAACCTGGACCAAAACACTAAAGGTGGAGGCATGCCCATATTCATTAAGGATGTCCACACCTCCAGGCAAGTTGCTCAGCATAATGCATCCGAGATTATCTAAGTACAACTAACGCTGGGCAAGACTGAAATCCAAATTGTAACTTGCTACAGATCCCCCACCATGCCCCAGGATTCCCACTCCTCATTTCTTGATACACAGGAAAATATTAGGGTACAACCCAACACCCTAATAGAGGGCGATTTCAACTACCCCACCATTAACTGGGAAAACGACTCATGTGCCAACTGTTTTGCTCAATGTTTTCAGGAATTCATAAATTTCAACGCCTTGGATCAACTTATCCACACCCCCAACAGGGGCAGCAATATCCTAGACCTGGTCATTACCAACATGTGTGACCAGTGTTCCACACCAGAGGTCAATTCCTCATTGGTCAGATCCGACCACAAGCTAATCAGCCTAGACATCCACATCCCACCCCCACCCCCCATTAGGGAAACCACTGTAAAAAATTTCTCCAATGCCAACTTCACACTTCTTAAGACAAAAGTGGCAAACTTCACAACACCCATGCAAATGGACAATAGAGGTACGACTGCTGAATCCTACACAAATGCACTTTATAAGCACTTACACAAGTGCATGGTTCATGCTATCCCTAACAGATCCAAGATGCTAGCCTCCAAAAAAAGGAAGCCGATCTGGTGGTCCCCTGCCATAAACAAACTCTACAAGAGAAGAAAGAAACTGTTGCAAAAAAAGAGTAAAATCCCATGACTAGAAGAACTCCCTGGTCAGCCTCAGTAAGAAGCTAAGATCCCTCATAAAATCCTCCAAAGCTAGTTATGGAAACAAAACCGCCACTGATTCAAAAGACAACCACAAAGCATTCTATAACTACGTCAAGAATCTCAATGGCAATACCTCAGATCTGCTCTGAGTTACAGCACAATGGCATTAAATATATAGAACCAACTGATATTGCCAACATCCTGGCAGGTAGGTTCAGTGCTAACTTTACCCCCCCTCACCCCCTAAAGGGCCCATCTCTATACTAGAAGAATGCAAAGTTCCTGTAATCATGGCTGCATAGGTAAAAAACACACTTTCCAAAACCAAGAACACAACATCCATGGGATCTAATAACATCCCAGGCTGTGTTCTACATGAACTACAGAAAGAACTGGCACACCACCTAAGCACCATGTTCAGTCATAGCCTCATCTCAGGCTTTGTGCCCTCTGAATGGCACACAGCAATGGTTATCCCACTCCACAAAGGGGGAGCCACCACGGACTCCGGGAACTACCTCCCCATTAGCCTAATGAGCCTGATCTGCAAGGCCATGGAACGTTTCATCATGGAACTTATAAACAAAGACACTGGTAATCTCCAAACTCTGGACCCCACCCAGTTTGGGTTTGTAAAAGGCAGATCATGTCTCCTAAATCTGATTGACTTCTTTGAAGCAGTCACCAAAGCCATAGATGAGGGTACGGTGGTTCACACAGCCTATCTAGATCTCGCCAAGGCTTTTGACATCATCCCCCACTCTGGAATTATAGATAAACTCACTAAACTAGGTATAATTCCCTATGTCACAAGATGGATTGCCAACTGGCTCACTGACACAACCCACACTGTGAAAGTAGCAGACTCCAAATCCGACTTCAGACCAGTGACAAGTAGAGTACCACAGGGTTCAGTCCTGGGTCCTCTCCTGTTTGGTATCTACTTTTCTGAAGTACAGGCTAACACAGAAGGTCCTTGGCTAATGAAGTTTGCAGATGACTGCAAACTAGGAGCCATAATTGAAACTCCTAAAGATGTGGACATCCTATAAAAGGGCCTCAATGAGACAGATGCCTGGTGTCAAAGCCATGGCCTCAAGCTCAATACCAAAAAGTGCATTGTCATCCCCATTGGTTAAAACTCTGTACCCATGAGCTACCACATAGGTGGTAGTCTACTTAACACCGAAAGCGTGATAAGAGACCTTGGGACACAGGTGGACAGTAGTCTCTCCTTTGATAATCACATCTTCACAGTAGTCAGAAAATCCTTCTACATGGCACACCTCATCACAAAAGGTTTCTCATCCAGGAAAAAAGAGGTCATTGTTCCCCTCTACTCATCACTCATTAGACTCATTATAGAGTATAATGCCCCTTTTGGTATGTACCTCACAAGACATCTACAACAACTGGAAAGGCCACAGAAGTACCTCACAAAGAGGATTACTGGCCTCAAACAGATACCTTACGCAGACCATCTCAAAAAACTCCAGCTTTACTCTTGTCACATATCGCCTACTCAGAGGTGAGCTCTGCCTAACATAAAAAACTATGTCAAACTCAGAGCTGTTGGACATGCTCCACTTAAAGAAATCCCAGTCCCTCTGAGCTACACGCTCTAGGGACCTAAACCTTGTCACCACAATAAACAGAACATGTTGAAGGGATAGATTCCTGTCCCAGAGACTTCCATACTCTGGAACAAACTACCTACCTATATCAAACAAAGCTCCTCATTAGCACTCTTCAAGAAAAATCTTGATGATTGGATAGGAAAAAGGAAATTCAGCCCGGAGATCACCTCTATGGCTCTGGTCAACAGGGGCACAGGAAAATAATTTTCTTGGGTGTCGAAAGCCAGGGTACCTTTTTGACTAGCTTGTATAGGTCCTAGGGCCGATAGCCTAATACCTACCTATGAACCTATGAACATATATAAATGTATAAATATGCATACACACACACACACACACACACACACACACACACACACACACATATACATATATACACACATACATACATATATATATATATATATATATATATATATATATATATATATATATATATATATATATATATATATATATATATATATATATATGTATATATATATATATATATGTGTGTGTGTGTATATATATATATGTATATATATATATATATATATATATATATATATATATTAGTATATTTATGGGTCTACTTCATTTGATAGAAAGCACATTTCACTGACACTCATTTGCTAGAAGTTTAATTTCACTGAAAATCAGTTGCCTTATCACAATTCACTGAAAGCTCACTTCACTGAAAACTCATTTGACTGAAACTCATTTCATCGAAAGGTATATGCCCCATTCTCCACTGCAGTGCAACACTGGAGTTAGTATATATAGTAAGGGGGGTGGGGGGCACAGCCCCTCACATTGGGGGGTGAAGTTTGGATATATAATATCTTCTGGAAAGAGTTATTCATTTGACTTGTATGCATGTTTATGGTTTACAGCGTTTCAACTATATATGACTTTACTTTCAAATCACACAGTCTTACATTCCCAAAGACCACAATACCAAGACCAAAACAATGAAACATGAATTTCCTGAAACTTCAAAAGGTCTGTTCCCACAAGATCGACTCCCAAAATTTTAAAACATTAAAGGCACACCTATACATACTACACTCCACCACAAAACATAAGCCAACTAACGCAAACAAGTCACAGCTGACTTCTCTACTTTTAAGCAGGGGGGCAAGCCCCCCTGCACCCTTCCACACCCCCTGCTAATTATATATATCAACTTCAAGATCACACTACAGTGACAACAACTGGAAATATAACATTCTACTCCTCAGCCGACTTCAAGTAACAACACCAATGCAGTTTTGTTATATTCCCTTTTCTAAATAATGTACATACCATACTATATGAAAAATGTACTTATCTTTCTGACACTTCCTGTTCTATACGCCTCTATGATATTTCCCGGACTTATTACATGATGGCAACCATCTTTTTTTTTTTTTTTATTCCATACAACATGAATTGTCTTAAGGGAACAGTATCCTATAAAAAGCTAATTAGCACTCATATAATAGCTGATCCGATATTTTAACATTCAGTATTATGGATTTTCAGTATTATAATGTTTTGCTACAATAGTCTCAGTATTTTCATCTTCGGGAATATAAGATTTCATGATTTAAAAGGGGATCCATACACATATATATATATATATATATATATATATATATATATATATATATATATATATATATATATATACAGTGCTTTGGAGCAAGAAGAAAGCAAATCACACTGAGGAAGAAAACAAAATCCTTCTAAATATACTTAAAACTGATGGCGATCCCCTGATGGGATATGGAGAATATAAGAGAAGGAAGGATGGAATGTGCAATTAAATTGTGGTAGAGTCGGTTTACTATCAGAATTGCGAACGTCATTCGGTCGAACGTTGTATAGTCGAACGCATATGGTCGGAAACACAAATGTCGAAGGCAGTATAATCAATCGAGAAATGGTTTTACCATGGGTCGAGGTAGGGAGGATGTTTGTAGTAGGGTATTATACTGTACACCTACCTCGACCCATGGTAAAACCGTTCCTGATTGATTATACTGCCTTCGACATTTGTGTTTCCGACCATATGCGTTCGACTATACAACGTTCGACCGAGTGACGTTCGCAATTCTGATAGTAAACCGGTAGATTCACTTATATTGGGTAGTCATTGCAGGCTCCAGATAAAGTACATGAGATGTATAAATGATATGAAAGATACAGTCAAAAGGAGGTCCATGACATATACTTCCATGAGCTAGCAGATAAACAGGTCCTCTGGGGCCATGGCACTTATGGCAGATAATTAGCTCCTTTCAAAGCTTATCTGAGAAGTGTTGATCACAGGTGTTCCTGCATGCACATATGGTATTGCACCTCACAGATTTGGTTAATGTCTGTTTTTTTTTTTTTATTTTTTGTACTGGATTGTTCACAAGTTTAATGCAAAGCACTGTGTCCCATGCAGTACAGAGGGAGCCATGCCTCTGTATCTGCTGTAACTGCTCCACATGCTGCAGGCCAGCATGGCCAGGCTGTAACTGAGATCAGCCGAGAGCACATATATGCTACATGTCAGCTGTGTTAGGAATGGTTGTTTTAGAAACTGAAATAATTTTATTTTCTGGTACTTGTATTTTGTTTTGTTTTGTTTTCAGATGCTGGGACATCAAGCATAGGTGGTATATCACAGCACATGCAAGCCTTCTTTTTGATGGTATTGTGAATACAAAAATAGCAGACAGGATGGCAGAGTGAATACAAAAATAATAGACAGGTGAATATTATTCTTGTATATAAAAAGCTTTACTTCAGTAAATACTTATCCTGTTCCAGGTGAAGCAATAACAGATAGCAGAATAAAGGGAAGACAAGGAGTGAGAGTAAGGTCAAGGTGGAGAAGGAAAATTGGGATGAGAATTAGATGAAGGAAAAGAAGAAGAAGTAAGTGAAGTGAGAAAAGCAGAGTCAGTGCTTGGTATGCAGAGTTTAGTATAAGGAGATACAAGGCAGGAAATAGGGGCTTTGGAGATAGGGGGAGATAGTATGTGGTCATCCTGGAGTGTAGCAGGAGGATAGCAAGTGTTGTCCAGATGATCTCTGAGAAACAACTTAAATCTGGACTTATTAGCAGTATTTTGTATGTGAAGTGGGATTGACTTCTGTCTTTTAGATATCTGATTGGAGAGGACAGAGTCTCCAAAGCTGTGGTTAGACTTTGTAACTTTTAGTAGAAACTTGTCAAAAGATCTCAGAGTTCTGGAGTTAGAGTATGGCAGAATTACATTTTTGAGGGCAGGGTAGTTGTCAGATTGGTAGAGTAGAGAGTGGGTAGTGCTTAATTGGTTCAAGGCAGTTAGAGCCAGTTTAGTATGTGTAGGGCAGAGCAGTGATGAATTCTGGGTGGAAGGTGTACAACGAATTTTGCTATTTTACTAAAGGAAGTCTCCAATTTGTTTATGTCAGCTTTTCTTAGGTTTGTGAAAATGGGGGTGGCATAAAGGAGGGTAGAGGGTAAATGTGGTCTAGCTGGATATTTTGCAGATCTGTATAGGATGCCAAGTTTCACGTGGACCATTTTGATGGTGAGAGCTTGTTTGTCAAATTTTAGACACTGATCTAGTGTTACCCCAAGTAGTTTGATATGTCCAACAGGTTCAATTTTGGTTTTATTGAAGGAGAAGATATCAAAATGGGGGAGGAGGCTGTTTGATTTGTGATTTGAGGAAAGCATTAGTTTTGTTTTGTTTGGGTTAAGTATGAATTGGTATTCTGTGAGATAATTCTCTATATCAGCGAAAGATTTTTGAGTAATTTCTAGGAGAGTTGGTAGGAATGGGGCTGAACAGATCAGGGTGGAGTCATCAGCGTATTGCACTGTGGTGGCTAAGTTTGTGCCAGTGCACAGCTTGTTTGTGAAAATGCTAAATAGCAATGGGCCAAGTATGGTCCCTTTTGACACCCCCACTGAGATGGGCAGCAGGGTAGAGAGGTCATTTTGCCACTTGACAGCATGTTGATGGTTTGATAGATAACTGTGAATCCAGGCTAGAGCAGGCTAAGAGAGTTTTAAGGAGGTTAGTTCTTTGAGTAGTTTCTGGTGTGATACTGTGTCAAATGCCTTGGACATGTCAAGGAAAATAGAGGATAATAGCTGGCCGTTATTCTGAAGCTCGCTGATCGTATTTGTGAAACATTAATGCAGTTGTGGTGCTATGCTTGGGTCTAAAACCATATTGAGTTTTAGAGAGCAAGTTATTACTTAACAGGTAGACTAGGAGTTGTGTATGAATACATTTTTTGTAGGATTTTAGCTAGTGGTGAGAGTATAGCAATTGGTCTATAATTAGAGAAGTCGGTAGAGAAGCCACCATTGTAAAGAGGGATGATGTAGGAAATTTTCCAGAGCTTGGTGATGTATTGTTCAGAGAGGGATCTGTTTATGATTAGGCAGATAGGATAAGTGATGGTGCTAGCTGCTAGCTTGAGGAATTCATTGCAGAGCTGGTCATCAGTGAGGGTAGTGGGCTTTAGTTTGAGTAGAAGCTTTTTGATAATATTGGTTTGTATTGGCCTGAAAGAAAACTAATTTGTGTTGAGTGTGGATTCAAGTGGGATTTGTAGTGGGGAATTGTTTTTATGGATCCCCAAATTTGGGAGGATTGATTTGGTGAGTTTGTTGAATAGTTGTGTAATAGGCTTTTTTGTCATTTAGGATTTGTTTTTTTGGCTCTGTTTCTTAATTGGTGGTAGGTGATTAAAGAGGATTGATCTTTGGTGGCTTGATATTGTGATTAGGCTGTGTCTCTCTCTTTGAGGAGTTGTCTGGTCTCTTTTTGTAGCCATGGTACATGCCTAAATTTGACACAGATCTTCCTGTGGGGGGGGGGTGCCTGTCTGTGTAGAATATCTAGGAAAGTATTGTTGAAGTATTCAACTGTTTAGTCAAGGTGAAGGTGTTTTAGAGGGACCCAGTTATAATGCTGTAGAAGATAGTTAAAGGTTTCAGGACAGAAATTTCTTTTGTTGTGGATGTGTTTGTATATGGTGTGTTTTTGCAGGTTCGTCTTGTGTCTTATTAGGTAGGTGTAATGCTGGTTGCTGAGAGTGTCAGGAAGACATCCAACATTGTAATCTGTAGAGGGCCTGTTTGTTAGTATCTAGTCCAGTACTGATAGCTTTTTGCTGTGTTTATCTATTCTGGTGGAAACTGGAGTTATTGTTGTGGTGGGGAGATATGTTAAAGTAATAGATGCTATTGCTGGGTGGTGTTGTATATGGGTTTGTTTGGGAGTAAATGCTGGTAATGTGATAAGTATTATAAGAGGTGGCGAGGTAGGCTGTGGTGAGTAAGCTTACTAATAAAATTTGCTGAAGTAACACTTTAGTTTAGGAGTACTTTAGAGTAGATGGGTTCCTGGGAGTGGGCTTGGTGGTTTGTTTAACTTTGTGACACTCCACTAAAGAGTAGATACACCGAGAGTAACATGTGAGAGTAATTGGATGGTGAGAGGAGTGGGTGTGGCGATAGGCTAGGGAGATGTGTTGTGATAGGTTAACGAGGAATGTGTGTTTACAGGCTACCTACAAGTGTAGGGCTAGTGGGGGTGGTTGGAAATTGGGGGTAGGATAGGGGGGAGTGGAGTAAGCCTGATTGGATTGAGGGCAAATGTAGCGGGAAGGACCCTGTTTTTTTCTTGGCCTAACAGCTGTGCAAAAAAGTCAATCTTTATGTATAGACTGTTTGAGTTTTAGAGGTGTTTCCTGCAAAAAAACATACATCAGTAACTATAAAATGAATGTTCACTTTTAGTTTTTAGGACTTTTAGACTGCCAGACTGAAAATATTTTGTTATTAATTTAAATTATTGTGTTGACATATGGGGTAGTAAATGGTTGAGCAGTCACCTGTCTTGCTAATGTCTTTCTTTCACTTTCTGTCTTACTTATGTCCTTGTCTATGATGCACCCTGATTGTTCTCATGCACAAGTTGCACTATTCAGGATAATTGATCCCATAGGACCCATTATGTTCTTTGCAGCAAAAACTTACAATCAGAGGAAACTATAAGGCCATTTGGAACTTTGCAGAATTTCTCAGAATGGAATCATGCATCATTTTTCAGCACTTTTGTACCATATACTTGAGTACAAAAAATATATAAAGTAGGGCTACTACAAAATGACATGAACTTAACACATCCCTCCAATAACCCAACTTTATGTCAAAAACTACAGTAGGGCTGCAGTTATTGCATGTTACATATTTATTCTTTGTTGACTTGGTGGGTTGGATGCTCTTTGGACTTTTATTGGCCATGTTCCAAGTGCAGAAGGCACAAAAGCAGAAGCAAATGGTTCAGTTGCAGTACTTCTAGGATGATACAAGTAAACAAAATTAGTTTATACAACTTCAGGATAAACTAATGTCTCTTGCTGTCTGACAAGTTATATCCATTTAAAGCAGAAAGCATTTGAGTAAAAGCATTAATTCCTTTTGAGCAAAATTGTTAAGGTAAAGAAACTAGAGTCAGGACATGAAAGGGAAGTATGGTCAAAGAACTGAAGATAGGTAAAAAAGTTATAAAAAAGTACATAAAACAAAGGGAGGTTTAGTGATTAGTGGAGCAGAAAGAGAGTTGATTAGAATAGAAAGTGTTAATGTACTGTTACAACTGAAAGAAACCGTAAGATATATTTATATATTTGCCATATATATAAAATTAAAATCATAGCTTCATAGGTTCATAGATGTATACTAGGCTAACATCAACTGTAGCCCTTAAAAGCTTAGCTGTGCAACCTAAATGTGACCCGCAAATGTGATTTATATTTGATTTGAAGGGGGTGATTTACTGTCTGCCTCTGTCCATCAGAGACATAGGAACCAGACCAGGGTGAATTTCTGATTACCCACCTATTGGTCCCAGTTGCACTTAAATAGGGACAGGGAAGAACTCTGCTTCATATGTAAATTCTCTGGGAAACATGTCTGCCTCTCCAACACATGCTATTTATGTTGCAAGCAAAATGTAGGTCTTTTGATCTAGTAGTTCTGATGCTATTTGTTTTGTGGATGGGCAAAAGGTTCAGCAAAACAGGGTACAGAAATGCCTTGTACACCAGGCAAAGATCACCTCTCAGAAGTCTCTATGACACCTAGTAAAGTGACAGAACTGTGAGACACTCAGCCTAGGACATTGTGCTTAGTCTCTGTATTCTTTTTGTAAGAAACCTTTGTGGATGTTCCAGTTGCTGCATGTGTCTGGTCAAATACATACCAAAGGGAGCAATATACTCTATGATGGACCTGATGGGTGCTGAGTACAGTGGTATGATGACATCTCTGGATCTATATGCCATGCCCTATCTTATAATTTGAGCAACATAGAAGGATTTTCTTACCACCATGGACACATGTTCGGTGAAGACAAGGTTATTATCTACATGAGTTCCCCCTGACTAAAATCAACTTTTATGGGTGTTTTATGGCTGACACCTTTACCCTGGGTGACCGATTTCCTAAAATGTGGTATAATGCATTTCTTGGTATTAAGTTTTAAGCTATGCCTTTGGCACCAAGTGTTTGTCTATATTAGACCTGTCTAAAGGGTGTTCTTGTTTTGGGTAGATTCAATGACTGCTCCCATTTTGCAATCAGCTGCACACTTAGCATACCTTTCAAACATACCAAATTCCTCGGCATTTACTGGTTTTGAGGTCCAAATAATGGGGTGTCACAAATTTCCAATCGGCCCCCTTTGTTCTCAATTCTATCCCAGCTTTTTTTTTACATTCTTTCCCTCTGTAGTTTTTCACTGATGTCATCGTATGCAGAAGCGTACGCGATGATGTCAGCATCATGAGCTGCCTGCCAGCCTGCTGGAATTGGCTGAGGGCTCATTGTTTATGGTCAGCAATCAGTGTGCATGTAGGTCTGCAGCAGCAGAGTTTTCAGTTAAGGAAAACAAAGTAAAACACTAGCCGTTAGGACCATTCCGTACATTTTATTGTGCTGATATATAGAACATCTGGTCATGCTGCATTTTAGTGTGGGAATTAAGCATTTGAATTACTGTGATGCTTATGCTCCTGAACTTGGTTGCACACAATTATTTGAATTGCTGTGATGTATGTGATTCCATTTGTTCTTTCTGAAAAGACTTGTTGCTTCATATAGGTGTGTATGTGTGGGAAACACCCCAGTTAGGTGTAAATGGTGGTTAAGGTTATTCAGGCTCAAACCCTATACCCTAGGTACAAGAAGCAAGACCCTGAGTTCTCTAAACATAACACTACTTCTCAACAAAGGAGTTATAGCTCTTAACTTTACAAATTTTCACAGAATGTCTGGAATGTTTGGCTCATACTTTTGGTGTGCTCCTTTTAAAATTTAGATGGTGCAGTGGTAGTATTGTCACCTCACAGGAAAAAGTTATCTGGTTCAATTTTTGGCTGAAGTGAATTCTAACTGGAGTTTGTATGTCTTCCCTGCATTTGTGTGGGTTTCTTCTGGGTGCTCCAGTTTCCTTCCATGATACAAAAACATGCATTTAGAGTGTTTCTCCCCAGGCCTCTACTAAAAATTGTCTTAGTTCCAAATCAGACTTTCACATTAAACAAATGTAAAATAAAATTTGTGTTCTTCTGGCAAATCAATGAGAACTAAATTTACTAAACATTGATAACCATTTAAGTTTCAGTCTTCCTATCTTTCAGGAAACACATGGTAATGCAACATTTTATTCTAGTAACTTTCTAAGATTATACAAGCAATGTTTAAAATGTGTCCCCAATTCTGGGCCTTTGCCCCTCCCCCACAGGTTTTTCCTCATTTCTTGTGCTGCAGAGTTCTTCAGAGAAAGAGTAGTTTAGTGCTACTTATGCAAAATCTGCCTGCATTGTCAGTAGCACAACTGGTACTATGCTTGCTTTTGCTGCAGAAGGCTGTGGTTCTACTCCCACAGTATGTAGATGAATTGCTGATACTGTACGGTGTTGTACTTTTGAAGGGGTTGGATTCTGCAGTCCTTTGGCAGAGATACCTTGTAACTATGCACCTGTTATCAGTTTGCCAGCCATTCCCTGTCGAAATATTACTAGATTATCATTTTTTTAATGCAACACAGGCAATTTATTCTTCAAGGGCAACAGATGACTGTGCATATTTACTGATACTGGTAGATTATAAAAGTCTGAGTAGACTTTAATGATGGAAATGTTGTGAATTTTGAAGTTTTGTCATTATTGGTTCATGCATTTTGTTTCATTGCTTACTGGAAAAATGTTCAAAACAATAAATTTAAAACACTCTCTAACAAGTGTGCTGCATTATACAAGAAATATAATGTAATACAGTCAGGAAGGTGTATCAAAGAACATGTGTATGTTTCGTGTGCAAGGGGCCTATGATATGAAAACGGCTCAAAGGTAATCTTTATCCGCCACTGGCCAGATGCATTTTCTTTGAATGTGGGTTTCAATGCTGTTTCAATGGATGTGAGTTTCAAGGGCAGAGAAGTTTTAATGCTAAGTCTATTTTCATTGTGAGACTGCATTGTTTGTTTAGCAGACGTATATTAGTGTCTGTGTTATAAAATGTAAAATAAAGCTTTAAATAAAATCCAAATAATCATTGCAGAAATAAAGCAGTATGCACATTACAGTGTTTGTGGTAAATGGGGTGAAATATCCAAGTAATGGGACATTGGAATGGCTGCAGGGGGACTCTGGGGCCATATTTTGGTTGTCTGTTCTTCAGTTTGTGTTTGAAAGTTGTTATCCTGCATTTCCATTGGGGTGGATGGGATTACATAATTATGTATGCAAATTTTATGTTAATTAGTGTACAGATTTGTGCCTATTTTTCATGGGCCTTTGTCCAGATGTTTGATGTTTCCAGGTTGAGAGGTATGACACTTGATTAGCCAGAGGCCGTTGACATTGGTATTGACATCTGAGAAATAGATGCTAAAAGGAGCATGGGCCTAGCACAGAGCCCTGGGGGACTCCACTGTGACTGCCCTCCTTATAGAGGTGGCCTCATTGATTCTAACCTCCAGGGTTCAATTAGTGAACCAGTTAGCTATCCGATGTGTTAAAAAGGTGTTTATACCTAGTTATATAAGTTTGTTGACAATGCTCAAGTGGGGTGTTGTATCAACTGCCTTAGCCACATCTAGATAGGCAGTATGTACAGTTTTCCCCCTCATCCACTGCCTTAGTGACCTTTTCAAAGAAATCCACCAGATTCAGTAAGCATGACCTTCCTTTGACAACGCTAGACTGGGATAGATCCAATGTCTGAAGATCTCCTATGTCGTTGATAATTTTCATGATAATTTTTTCCATGTCTTTGCAAATTAGGCTAGTCAGACTAATGGATCAATAGTTTCCAGGATTTGTTGAGGGTTCTTTCTTATTAAGTGGGGGGGGGGTAACCACTGCAGTCCTTCATTCATGAGGTACAAAGCCTGTTTTAAGACTATAATTAAATAGTGACTCCAGCGGTCCTGATAAGTTGTATTTTAGACTATTCAGGAGGCATCCTGGGGTGTTATCAGGGGCCCACTGAGGCTGTGCTCTTGGCTTTAGTGAGTATTGCTAGTTGATGCTCCATATTTATAGCTCAATCGGCTGTATTTCAGGGTATTATTAGAGGGTTGGTTGGGGGGGTGGGGTAAAGTTAGAACTGAATTTGTCCACTAACAGATTTGCTATATCACCAGGCTTTGTGAATGTGGCAACATTAACCACCAGTTCAGCACATTGCTGTTTGCTGCCTTTGAGGTTTCTGATATAGCTGTAGAAAGCCTTATGGTCATCTTTCACCTGGGATGATATCTTAACCTCAGAACTGTCTTTTCTTGACTTAATGAGCCCTCTTAGTTGTCTATTTACATTGATCAGAGAGATTTTTTATCTCCATGCGAATCAATCTTCCTGATTTTTGCCATGTTTTTTTCCTTTTGTTGTATATCTTGTTTAATTTGGGATGCCTGCAGGGAATTTCTTTTCTGTGGCTAGTTATGGGCTTACTTCTGGTAGGTACAGCTGCCACTATTCAGCCATTGAGATGGTTGTACAGAGTTTCTGAGAGCAATTCAGCATAGGCTGATTTGTTCTCAGGATTTGGAGGGGCAATTAATTTTGACCAGCCATCACTGAATGAAAGGTAATTTGCCTTGGAATTGTTTCTAACTGTTACTGGCTTGAATGAAATTACAGAGCTGATTTTGATTTTGAAGGAGACAACTTTATGCCTGGACCTTAGCAGGGAGAACAAGACATTGAGGGTGTGCAGTGTTCTCCCATATTTATGAGTATGAGGTCCAGTATGTTGGAGCCTCTATTCGGCATATTCACTATTTGGTCAAGATTGTTTATATTTATGAAGTCCAGCAATCTCTGTGCCTGTAGATATGAGACCATATAGGAATCCCAACCTATAGAGGAGTAATTAAAGTCTCCCATGAGCAGGGTGTTAGGTTGGAGGGTCAGTGTCTCCAGTAGGCCTGAGTATGCATTGTGAGCTTCTTGAGACATGTAGGGTGACCTATAACCAGCCTGGATATGGTATGGGATTTTGTCTGTGGTAATCTGCACATGGAGGAAGCACGTCATCCTCTTCGACCACCTTAGAGGTATGCTTGTTATTGATGTATACTGAGACACCTCCTCCTTTAGCCCTTGTATGTGCAGTTACTGGTCTAAAAGTGCAGAAGGCACTGAAACCTTGCATTGCCGGGGTACTCTCGGCTGCTTTAAACCATGTCTCAATACCTGCACAGATAGCTATACTGTTGAGTGTGAAGAAGTCTTTTAGGGGGTATAATTTTTTAATAAGGCTCCTGGCATCAAGCAGTAACACCTTGAGGTTCTGTTGAGCTGATTGTACTATCAATTTGGCATTGCCTAAAAAAAGGCACTGGAAAGGTGCCAACCGTCCTTGGCAAAGCAATGTTGGTCTACTGACCATGTCCTCCCAAGCTTACAATTATTGGATCTTCTTAGAATGACACCAGAAAGGCAAACAGTTGTTGAAATCAGTCATTTTTTTCTTATATTGTGGCATCATCCTCGGTGATGGTAATATGCTGCTCAGTGCCAGGCTCATGCCAGGATAAGACACATAGGCTGAAAGCTCCATAAAGCCTCTGTTCATATAGTCAGGGGAGGTACATCTCAGGTCATTTCCTCCTAAATGTACTATGATGAAATCATACTGGCACCTGTGGTGTAATGACTTGAGTAAATGCTTGATTTGGTGGATCCTGGCTCCAAACAAGCAACTAACAGTTATCTCCTCCTTGTTCGGCCTGATTAGGGAAGCATCAGTATATCCTACAATTGTGTCCCCTGTGATGATAGTCCTGGCAAGTGTGTTTACTTACCTTAGTGGCTTAGTGTTTGGGGCTTCAGTATGAGTTACAGTATGTGTTTTGTTATGTGTGTTTTTTCTGTGGACCTTTTAATTTGCTGAAGCATTGTTTTGACAGCAGGCAGTCTAGGTCATCTTTGTTGTTTAGGAAGATTGCTTTTAAGTGCCTCAACATATGTTTATCTACGTGTGTGTTGTGTGATACGTGATGTGGGTGTTGCATGTGTGATTTCAACAACTTGATGTGGACTTGAATGAGAGAGGTTATCCTCCAGTGTCATTGTGTAATTACACCTCTTGGATACTGGGCCTTATTCTTTACGAATTTAGTGGTTGTCAGTAAACATGAGAAAATTGTTACATTTTCTCAAGATGGCCATATCCACCAAACTGGCTACAAAGAAAATTGTATAACCATATTGTCCAGTTCTTTGATGTGTGAGCTACAAGGGGGTGGTTTATTAGGGTTAGAAAGGTATTAAGGGTGCTTTGTTTGTGCAGACTAATAAGGGTACTTTACTGGGACAGATTATGCTAAACAGTACTAAATTTTACTAACTTTAATGTTTACACAACACTGAATTCTACTAAAGCTGTAGAAATTGTCATTCAAGGCCCAGCTAGCTGTTCTAAGTTTGTTGGTGCAAAGGTATTTGCTCTATATTGTTGCTTTATAAGTTACAGTTTTATGGATTGTTCTACAGAGAAAATTTGCTTTCTAGGTGTTTGTTACTGCATAGGGCACTACTAACCCATGCAAAGATGCAAAATTTATAACAGCTCAGAAAAAAACAGAAAAGTAAATAATGATCTCTCTGGCCAATAAAGCGATTGCACTATAAGACCTTTTGTGTATTTCCCAACTGAGATAGACTAAGCAAACACCTCCTCATAAGATTTGAAATAAGTATGCTTAATCATGAACATTGCTTACCAGTTTCATTGCTTATTTCTCCCTTGGAACATTGAATGCAATCAAAGCAACAGAATGGTTCTCCTCTACGAACAGCTTTCCTAAATCCAGGAGTACACGATTCACTACAGACTGAGTGCGGGATCTATTAAAAGACAATTCATTTTATACATTGCTTCAGAAACTTAAGGACACATAGTGCTTAATGTAGAAATCTGTTGTTACAAGAAGTGAACTGACCTACAGATACATTGCAATGGATGGTGAAATGATGTATAAGAAATAAGAAAGAAAGAATGACTTTCTTATAAGGGGCTATAAATACAAATCAAGTCCATTTATCACAAACATTACATTAATAGGAAACAATTCAATTTAGTCAAAATTTGCTTTACTGCTAAAATGTGCACAATTAAGTGTCTTAAGCTATTAATAAGTGAATATGTATGTGTGTGTGTGTGTGTATTATATATATATATATATATATATATATATATATATATATATATATATATAGTTCCACTTCATATCGTCGAAAGCTCATTTCATTGAATTTCAAAACAGCGAAACCAAATCATCGAAAACTCAAATCATCAAAAACTCATAACATCGAATCTCAAATCATTGAAAACTACAAAGCATCTAGAAATAACATCCCAGACACTGTTTACTATGCCCCCCACACCCCCCAAAAATTAAATATAACAACTCCAAGGTCGCACTACAGTGGGGTTAAGAAATTACCTTTTTCCCCCACTGTAGTGTGACCTTGGAGTTGGCATATTTAATGTACGGGGGTGCCGGTGGGGCTTGCCCCCCTTCATAAATGTAATAAAAACTCTGTGGGATGTTATTTCTAGTTGATTTGTAGTTTTCAGTGATTTGAAATTCGATGTTATGAGTTTTTGATGATTTGAGTTTTCGACAATTTGGTCTCGCTGTTTTGAAATTCGATGAAATGAGCTTTCGAAGGTATGAAGTGGAACTATATATATATATATATAGATATATATATATATATATATATATATATATATAAAACTAGATATCTATATATATATATATATAGTTTTATATATATATATATATATATATTTATATATATATATATATATATATATATATATATATATATATATTTTTATATATATATATCTATATCTATATAGCTATATCTATATATATATATATATATATATATATATATATATATACACACACACACACACACACACACACACACACACACACACACACACACACACACACACGTTTGTACAGTTTCTCGCAAATTATTTTTCTTTCCTAGTAGATTGTCAAGTATAGCTGTTTATACTCTATCTCTCTATGCCACCTTTATCATGTGCTAACCCTAATTTTGTCACTACCCCTAAACTCAACCCAACAACTTCCTTAGAAAAAACCCTTTCTGTACCCATGCTTCCACACAAGACATTCTATCACACAACATATACAGCAACTCACGTGTACAACCCTAAATCTGCCCTCTTCCCTCTCTCTTATTATACCCCTAACCTACAAAAAGATCTGCAAGGCCATGGAACGTATTATAATGGAACTTATAAACAAAGACATTGGCAACCTTAAAACACTGGACCCCACCCAGTTTGGGTTCATGAAGGGCTGATCTTGTCTCCTGAACCTTACTGACTTAGTCTACAGATGGTAAGTCAGTCCACATAGCCTATCTGGACCTTGCTAAGGCCTTTGACACCATCCACCACTCTGGAATCATAGATATACTTACTAAGCTTGGCATTAATCCTTATGTCACTCGATGGGTTACCAACTGGCTTACTGACAGAACCCATACAGTAAAAGTAGCTGACTCCAAATCCAGCACCAGACAAGTGACAAGTGGAGTACCATAGGGTTCAGTCCTGGGACCTCTCTTGTTTGGAATCTACTTCTCTGAAGTACAGGCCATCACTAAGGGACTCTGGCTAACAAAATTCACAGATGACTGCAAACTTGGAGCCATTATTGAATCCCCAAATGATGTGGATTCTCTACAAAAGGGCCTTACAGAAACAGATGCTTGGTGCCAGAGCCATGGGCTCAAGCTCAATGCCAAGAAATGTATAGTTATTCCCTTTGGGAACAACATGTACCTGTGAATTATCACATAAGTGGTAGTACACTAAACACTGAAAGTGTGATAAGAGATTTAGGGACACAGTTGGACAGTGGTCTCTCCTTCAATAACCACATCACCACAACAGTCAGGAAATCCTTCTATGTGGCACACCTCATCACTAAGGGCTTTTCATCCAGAAAAAAGGAGGTCATTGTTCCACTGTACTCATCCTTCATTAGACCCATTATAGAATACAACACCCCATTTGGTATGTACCTCTCAAGACATCTGCAACAAGTGGAAAGGCTGCAGAAATACCTCACTAAAAGAATCACAGGCCTAAAGCAGATGCCCTATGCTGACTGCCTTAAAAAACTCCAGCTATACTCTGTCACATATCGTCTACTCCGAGGCAATCTCTGCTTAACATACAAGGCCATGTCAAACCCAGAGCTGTTGGAGATGCTACACTTAAAGAAATCCCAATCCCTCAGAGCCACACGCTCCTGGGATCTACATCTTGTCATCACAATAAACAAAACATGCTGGAGGGATAGGTTCCTGACCCAGAGACTCCCCAGACTCTGGAATAGACTGCCCATACATGTCAAGCAGAGCGCCTCTTTTGGCCCTCTTCAAAAAGAACCTTGATGATTGGATGGGAGAAAGGAAATTCACCCTGAGGATCAAGTCATTTGCCCTGCTAGACAGGGGTCCAGGGAAGTAAATAGAGTGGGAAGAAATAGCTAGGGAATTGTTATGGCTAGGCTTGTATAGGCCCTAGAGCCAATAGCCTAGTACCAACCTATGAATCTATGAACCTATAAGAGATCTGAGGATGCAGGTTGACAGCAACCTCTCCTTCGACCACCACATTGCCACTGTGGTCAAAAAGTCCTTCTATGTGGCACATCTCATTACCAAGGGTTTCGCATCCAGGAAGAAAGAGGTCATCATCTCTCTCTCTATTCTTCACTCATTAGGCCAGTCATTGAGTATAATGCCCCATTTGGCATGTACCTCACTAGACACCTGCAACAGCTGGAGAGGCCACAGAAGTACCTCAAGAAGAGGATCCTAGGCATTAAACACTTGTCCTACATGGACAGACTCAAAAGACTCCAGATATTCTCTGTCTCATATCGCCTACTTAGAGGTGATCTCTGCTTGACTTACAAAGTAGTGTCTGACCCTGCACTGTTAGAAATGTTACATCTAAAGAAATCCCAGTCTCCCTGCACCACACACTCCAGAGACCTCAACCTCATTACCACAATCAACAGAACATGCTGGAGGGACAGATTCCTCACTCAGAGGCTGCCCATGCTTTGGAATAGACTTCCAATATGTGTCAAACACAGCACCTCTTTGTCCCTCTTCAAGAGAAATCTTGATGAGTGGATGGGTAATAGAAAGTTCACCCCAGGGATCACTCAGTGGATCTACTTGATAGAGGCACTGGGATCTAACGTTGGGCGGCACAATGCCAGGGCACTTCTATGGGCTAGGCTTGTAAAGGGTCCAGGGCCATTAGCCTAGTACACACCTATGAACCTATGAACCTATGAGTCTCAACCCTATGGTCAAACGTTTTGGAATACCCAAAAGTTTCAGCATTAACAATCCCAAGCTCACACAATTTATCCATATACACACATTCTACCTCTGTGTCACATTTTCATCACCTGTTAATGAACCCTCTCTACAAATTTACTTTATCCTGTTGACAAACTGATGACTCAACAGAGTGAAATTTACCCATGAATACATATATATTTATTTATAAACTTGCACAGATATATATATATATGTATCTATTTCTCTCTACATATAGGTAGATAGATATAGATATATACATACACACATATATATATATATATATATATATATATATATATATATATATATATATATAGATAGATAGATCAAAGATATACAGACCTGCAAAGTTTCATGACGTACTTACTAATATAACAATGCTTTATAGGGTGCTTTTAATTCTGACTTGTACACGACTCACAAGGCTATAACAATAACTACACACCTTTTGAAGTATACTTCGGTCACAGAAATTGCTACATTAAGCATTTTTACAAATGAGTAGATAAATTAGCACTTAATTCATTTTATGTATCATTTAGTTGTTTATTTGCATTCCTATCATAGTAAAAAAGGAAATATTTTGAGAATGATGTTGCAAACTGTTCACTAACCATTGTGTTGTACACATTCCATGAAATCAGGCTGTCATTAATGTATAAATTATATCTGGCAGGAAGGCTTGAGTCATAGTAGCCCACGTGAACATACTTTGTCATTCTTCCATCACTCGCTACCTGAAAGTTTAGTATGTCATAAATTGCGGGAGAATCTCCATTTCTGTCAAAATAAACGGTCTCACCAGAACTGTCTTTGAAAATTACATTCTTCACATAATGTAGGAGCTGTGGAGTTTAAAAAATATAGTCAGTCACATATTTTTTTAATTATAACAAAATCAGGCAGCTGTATATAGAGTTTTTTGCAAACTAGTATATAGTTCATGCTTTTCTTTTTAATTAGTTAACACTGACTAGTATTTATTTCTTTTCTCTGTTAGCTGATAATCTGAAATAATTTTACTTAAAGCATTTTCCCATGTGGTTACAGCTGTATACAACCTGCATACCTGCATCAGTAATAATAACGACAGTAATAATCACAAACTTAGTAATCGACAAAAGAGTCGTTTTGGTACAACCAGCTGTATTTTTCTCAGACAGCCGTTTCACAGTTTAGATGGACTTTTAGATCTGTTAAATTACTTACTGTAATCTGCTAATATCAAACCCACATACTTTCCATGGACAAAAATGCACTGTTATGTCATCTGAGGATTGTATTGGACTGGGGCTTCTAGATGTGGATGGCAGTGCTTGCTGCAGTGGGAAAATATCCATTTCCCCTACCTACATTGATGTATTAACCTTAAAGGTGAGTGTAATACATGGTGTGGGGATAGGAGATACAGTCCTTTGCATGCATGATGAGGTGGGTGGGTTAAGTCCTATAGAAGAACCAACTTATATTTTTGGAGACTTTCAACATTTTTATAAAGCCATTGTCTGATTCCTTTCAACTTTCATATTATTTGCCTCAAACTATATTTTTAATTGTCTGAAAACATTTGGCTGTATTTTTTTTGCATTAAACTGAAATTGAAAGATGAATTTATATTATCAAAGTCCATCATATCATAAAAAGTTATGGCAGTGCTGGGAGATACATTTGTCCCTTCAGCATGTCTTATTTAAGTCGCAGCCATATTTAGGTCCCTGGAATGAATAGTCTTAGTCTCATTAGATTTATAGGTATGCAGCAAGTTCAGAAGGTTTGGGTCTTGGATTATTCTGCAGGCCAGGCATAAGTCTCCTAGGCACATTTTTTAATGAAAGGAACAGGCCTCACTACAGTTCACAGGAAGGAAGTATCATATTACATTATATACTAAATTCCCTCACTAGACAAGACCTTCCTGCCTCTGATGCTGTGCAAAGGAATCATATTCAGACCTTTAATACACATCATTCCCAGCAAAGGGCTTGGGTTCTTATAGAAAAGGA
The DNA here is from genome assembly GCF_019279795.1 of Protopterus annectens. NCBI lineage: Eukaryota > Metazoa > Chordata > Ceratodontiformes > Protopteridae > Protopterus > Protopterus annectens. The sequence goes on along the minus strand of NC_056734.1, from coordinate 653,201,169 downwards.
GTGGATATTTTGACTGGAAAGAAAGGAGTATAGCAGTAGAAACAGAGTCAGCCTTAGGTCAAGTGGTGCCTTAGGCAAAAGGACTCCATAACACCCTCCCACACTACCTGGTACCCCCATCCTGGTCTATTTACACCATCCAGTTTACTGGAAAATTGACCCAGATAGAGAGGTGCCCTAGGCAGCCACCTAGTTGGCCTATGCCTAAGGCTGGCTATGAGTAGAGAGCCCCCCAGATTTAATAAACTCCATGTAGGAATAGTGTAAGCCCTACATGGAGTGTATCGTGGCCATGTCTGCAGCTCATGAAGGAGTGATACTGAGAGGGAGCTGTGTACACGGTTACTGAATCAGTGCTAGGGGGTGTGTCACAGTGCTTGCAGAAGTGTAATACACCACCTATGCTGTCAAAGTGCCATACATCACTAAAATATGAAAGAAAGTGTCCTTGGACACTTATTTATTAATATTTCCTGTATGTTACACAGGGGGTGTCTTACAGTGTCTGTAACACACCTCCTGCACTGTCAATGGGCTGTACGGCACTAAAATATTAAATTGTAACTGTGTCCTGGTCAGTATGTAAAATAAATACGTAGGGGGTGTGTTACAGTGTCGTAACACACCCGCTGTAATGTCCAAGTGTCATATACCTGTGTATATTTTTAAATTGTTTTTTTCATTCGTTTTTTTTTTTTTGTGTGTGTGTGTGTGTGTTTGCAGTCAAGTTTAAGCTTACCTGAGCGTGTTTGTGTGGTGCAGTGCATTGCTTAGCAAAGCTTAAATGTAACAAAAAGCTAAATAGAAATGCATAGCTGAAATCTTCACAGTTATGTTATCTGAATGGTTAGAGTCCTGACCTTGTACGCAGTAGGTGCACTGTTTGAATACGGGTACAGGCTGTTCAACTTTTATATGTGATAGCAATATTTCATGCATTATAATTTTTTATTGATGTATTTAGTGATATTTGTTACCTGTGTTAGTCCAGCTAATCCAAAAGCCCTTTTTCAGTGGAGTCCTGTGGAGCAAAGCTTCAGTTATACACAAGTGTCCAATACAATACAGTCACACTCCAAGTACTGTAATTAAAATATTTAAGGTTAGTGGATATAAAGTAAAAGGCATACATAATAATAAAAGTATCCCTAATTATGAATGACTTTCAATATTGTTTTTTTTTTTTTAATTTTTACAAATATCTGGTTAGCCTGTAGCTAAGCTCTGCTAAGGAGTGCTAAGCTAAGCCAAGCAATGCTTAAAGAGGACCTGCTTTAGCAGTACTTAGCAACATGCAACTCTGCTTAGTACTGCTAAGCAATCCCCTGTTTAAGCAGTCTTCAGCACAGCTAAGCAGGTTTGTGTGATGCTAAGCAGAGCTACACATTTTCAAAAATAGTCAATGGTGGCAAAGGGTGGGAAAACAGCCTTATTTAAACTGAACAGGTGGGAATACAGGCAGAACTGGTTGGAGTTTGATCACTGCAGGAGCTGTGGCTGGAGTTGGAAAGGGAATGCACTTTTGGGCACAGCGCTGGAAGCATGTTGGAGTCCAGGGTCATGGTTGGAGTTTTAGTAAAAGACCATGATGCCAGATTGCTGCAGGGCCAGAACCAGGGCTCTGAATACAAGTCTGAGACCTGGAACCATCTAGCACATGACCTCATCAATGCCACTGGAATCTCCTGCACTGGTGAGCAGGTGTGTCACCACTATGACGACCTGAAGCAAAGGAAGGGGGGGGCTCTTGACCCAATGGACCCAAGATGCTCAGGACAGGATTGCCCCAGAAGTTTATAAGTATAGCAAAGGGTTACTTATCAAATTTTAGTATGAATATCTGACTGACAGGTATGCATTGTGGTGTGTTCCCCCCCACAGCTGCAGAGGAGAGGGTTTGCAATCTAAAGGCCCATGCCAGGCACCTAGTGAGGATGTGCCGACAGTGTGGTGAGTACATATCTATCTTGCAATATATAGTACAATAAATAAGAAAGAGTATGTTGTTTACTACCAGTAGGCATAGTGTGTTCTGAGTGTACTGCAATAAATATGTTCTTAGACCCACAGTGATATAAGTGAGTAATGCCAGGTGCTTTTCAATACAGATGAAGGCAGCAAACAAGCTACTTTTGATGAAAGAAATCTAATACCGTAGTAATAGTGTGTAGGAATGACACAAGTATATACTGTAGTACTACTAAGAATCTTGTAATAAAGTACACTGTGATTGAAACTGTGAAGATAATAAATGACATTCATTCATCATTTACAGGATATGCAGTACAAATGTATTCAGAATTTTGAATGTAATAAACCACTGTGACATGTCACCCTAAATAAAGTTCTATCTTCCAAGTGTTGTGTTTATTTTGGTCTGTTGTTGAATAAATCCAATTGTACTGGTGCTCCACAGCAAATATATCTCTGACACCATGAAGTGACTGAAGTTTGGTTGATAAAGAACTGTTATGCTAAAGTGTAGATGTGGAGCTGTAGAACAGGATCCAATGCAATTTGATATATGTTCTACACTAAGATCTGAACCTTGTATAGTAATATGTAATGCATTATAGTGTTTTTCCCTCAGGATTGTTTTGTGTTAACCTTTGCATTTCAGCTGTATGTATTCCTGAATGTAGGTACGCTGATGCAAGCTAGTATGAGACTATAATTGCATGAAGACTGCAAATTAATTTTTTATTTATTTTTATTTAACATTTGTTTACTGGGAAAGTCCAATTTGAAACAAAGCCAGTTTTCAGCGGATGCCTGGCGAGAAATGCTCCAGATGCATGTCTTTGAAATATAGTGTAAAATAATAATATGAAATATATCATGTGCAAATGTATATGGATCAGGTATGCAACCCAGTATCCCGATATGGTCTGTACAGATCACACATATTCCCATCCACTAGGGGTTAAATGTATACACCTGCATTCCAACTATTAATACACACTTCCCCTACTACATGAATCCCAAGCATGTATGTTCAACAGTCACTGCAGTCTTCTGTGACACTCTACCTATATTACCAAGTCAGACTTTGTAACCAAGTGAGCTTTAGGTACAAATCAGTCAACCAGCGCACAGCACTCCCTGAGTAGCGCAGTATGATAAGTAATAGATATGCTGTTCATTTTTGCATGCACAGACTGGGGTTTGAATCCAGGGACCGGTACTACGATGTATTTGTAGTAACAGGTAAGTACTCCTGAGTATTTGTACAAACTGTCAAGTTGTGTCAACAGATATTTTCTCCACAGAAATTATAAGTAATCAAATGTTTGTAGTAGCTGTATGAAGGGTATACTAATAAATTGTGTCCAGATGTACTAGTGTGTAAACAGCAGTGATCAGCAAGTTGATAAGACTCCATTAAATAAAATGCCAGGCAGTACATTAGTATTCCAACTGAATTAGACAAATGAAATGTTCTACTGTTGTTACGGCTGTATGCCTGGTGCCCGATGCATGTCTCTCAAGTGTCATGCTGTCATGTCTAGTGATCACTGTTGCCATTAACCTAGGGCAAAGATATAACTCCATTTGACGTATGCCAGTAGCACACTCACACAACATCAGTGCAGGGTACACCTTGTTAGTCATATAAATTACCCTGACATGTACAAGTCCTCTGTAGTTACGTACCTATAGCTTTTATAGCTTGGCCCATACCATTCTATGTCAACAGCTTGAGAGGTATGTACTGTATGTCCTGCAGAAGCTTTAGGGCACATGCAGATGTAAAGGCAGGGCAGACCTGTACAGTATTAATTTAGTACTGTTGTGAAACATAGAGCCTATACAGTTGTTAATGGAATGTTTTCCTCTCCCCACACCCCTTATCTGCATCACAAAATATTATTGTTATACTATGGGCATGGTTTAATTTCCTCATATACTGTTATCAAAACCTAATGTTGGGGTTGTTTTGTATTATTGGTTATATATTTCAATGGTTGCATGCTAACATACCTTGTTGAAATTCGACCATCGTTGGCCTTTTGCCATAACTGTTACTGGCATGCTGTTACAATAATTAATGACTATTATTTCATTTACGCCTGTGTTCTATATGCTCTTCCATTTTATTGTTCTTGGTTAAATGGAACACCCATGCATGCTGTTATAACTAACATCAAATGTGTTGTTCATGATTAACCAATACACTTTTACCAACCGCACCACCATAGCATGTTTGGGTAGGCTGATCCCAGTAGATCTGCTTGTCTCACCTCATCTAGCCACGGCACTAGGTCCCAGCACATCTGGGACCCAACCTGGAGCTGCCTCTACTGCTGGTCCTACACCACCATCAGGTGGAACCGGCTCAGGGGGTGGGGCTTGTCCCCCCGTGGGCATGGGCACAGAGAAGATCCAGTCACCCATAACTAGTTTCCAGGGTTGGTTTGCAGGGTGCTCCAGCACAATTTGGATGACCGACTGCACCAGATCAAGGGCAGACTGGTGTACTCAAGTTGCAGGCTGGCCCCAGTGCTCAGACCCAGCACAGCCACCTTAAGGTCCATGAAGGAGCAGTGGTGATTGCCCATGGGTGGAGACCTCAGTCCCACTGTTTCCATCTGGAGGCATGTGGTCCTCTGATTCCCAACCACCCTCCAAGGTGTTTATCCCCCTCATGTGTCATACACCCCCTGTCCACTGTCTTCTGTCTGCAAATGCAATCTCTCCTACCCAACCTACCTCCCAAAATGTACCTACAATCCTTCCCCAATATTCCACTTTCTCCTTAAAAGAAAAAAAAGTCGGGCACCTGTCCCGCAAAAAAAATGTCATCCCATACATAGCTCTACATTTTGTCCTCACATACACTGGAATCATTCAATCAAGACAGCAATTAATCAAACAAGTTATGTTGCCCACACCCCTCCCTGTGGATGTGAGGCTCCAAATACCAAATTGTCCACAACATGCACAGCTGTTGTTGTAGAAGAAATGGATAGCTATGGTCCTTTCCTACACCCATCCTGTACATCCCTACCTACCTTTCATATTGGTTTCCTCCTGTTTCCCGCCAATTCACCACTTTCCTATCACACATTTCTTTCTTTAATTTTTTTTTTTTTTTGGAAATAGAGCAGGTTTAAGTGAGGAGTGTCACTTAGCATCACAGTGCATTACACAAAACCATGCAAACCCGCTTAAAACTGCTTTTATCACCCTATCTCATTCAGACACTGTTTTGCCCAGAACAAAATAACCAGCCATGATATGTCTCAAACATAGAACTGTCTACACTACAGTGCCAAGTATTGAACCCAGAACACTCTGAACTACAGTTAAAACAACACACCACTGGGCCAAGTCAGCTAAGTGGGTTAATGATGCTTTTGTAAATATATCATGCACTACAGTGATGTAACTTTAGGGAAAAAAATAACCCAAGACTTTCTGAACTAGCGACTGAACAACACACCACTAGGCCAGATCAGCTCTGGGGAGTTACTGAAGCTTTTGTAAATATATCATGCACTACAGCCATGTAACATTAGGGAACAAAAGACACAGCTATGAGGTATTGAACTCAGTACCATCAGAACTATAGTCAAAGCTACACAGCAGAAGACCAACTGACCTCTGAAGAGTACCAACTGTTTTTACAAACATATACTGATTGCCAGTCACACACTACTCCTACATATACTGGGGCAAATCACAGTGTACTTGCACCTCTGATGCAGACACAGACAAATAAATGCTTCTGGATGTACAGGAGGCCTATAATATCAGGTAGTGCTGACAACTGTACAGACTGTTACTGAATATACACAGTTGTGCCCCCTACTTCTGGCAGGGTTGTCATAAAACCTATTCTGTGTGCTGACATACCAGCAAGGTTATGCAGATTAGGGTTACAAAATCATGACAGACAGCTCAGTGTCACACATCATACCCATCTGAACGCACATGTCCATGTTAATCCTGTGTAACACACTGCATGCACGCACATATGTCTTACAAATACAACTGCCATGATAATGACTAGGTGGCTCTATCTGTTACATTTCTAGCATGTGTCACATCTGGACACCCACAGTCCTGGCCCACAGCCCTGTCTGTGGCGTGACAACTACATGCATGTCAATAAAACATAGGAATAACTGATTCCTGCAATGTCCAGCAAAACTGCTTGCTCCTACTGCAGTCACTGCCACCCGCAGTCGCACATTAAAGGTCTGCAGGGTGAGACACATTTCAGAATTATGAATATGTGTACTAAATGGTGCCTACCACTCTCTGGATGGTGCTATTATGTACAATATGCAGCACAGGCACATGCTTCATCTGGACTATTTTGGGCATCCTCAACCAGGCCATGCTGTGACACAACAGCTGACGCTGCACCCGCACTGACAATAACATCTTGCTGTCCCCCAATGTCTTCATCATCCCTAGTCTGAATCCTGGCCAGAATGCAGCAGCTTCGGCCTGCTACACATGCAGCAGTATATTCAGCTACCTGCGACAGACATAACATACCTCTCATACACCTAGAACAGGGCATCCACACAACAATCATACATAAAGGGTTGAGGGGGGAATGTTCAGGTAAAAGGGACATGTGTCACAGTCTCCCCCTACAAACATACACAGCTGATAGACCAACATCAACTATAGCAACATGCACATTCAGGTAAAAAGGATGTATGACACTCACATCTGCCTGTCTCTTTACTCACCCCAACACAAATTTAAAAAGTACACTGCTACAGAATCTGAAAGTCTGTTAACAATGGCCAGACATAGCATTCAAAACTGTGGACATAACACATCAATCTAAACAAGGGACAGTATTTTCACCTACCCTATGTGCTGCTGTAGCTCCCACACCTCGATAATGTCCTCCTCACAGGCCAGGAAAAGGGGCAAGGCCCACATGAAGGCCTTAATTATAGCACTGTGTTGCCATGTCACTTGCTAATGGAAAGGCAGCCCAGCTGTTCTGGATGGAATTAGCAAGTGGGGGCCACAGACTGGTGCACAGGCAATCACCTGTCCATGAGCTTTACCTACAAATGGCAAGCTGCTGCCTATGGTAAACAGGTCTGACACTTCCTTCATGAAGACAAACTGTGATTCTCTATGATACTACAACTGGATTTCTCCTCACATAGAAGTACAATACTATACCAGTTATGTCATAGAATTAAGCATGTTACAAAATGCAGATGTGGGGATGCAGTCATGGGAAATAGGAATTTAAACAGTAGGTGTCAACCACACTTCCTGAACTGACATTTTGTTGTCATTCTGTTGTCAAACACCTATGGCCATTCCTGATGGCTCTCTCTGCATTGACATAGATCACAGCTCTGGCCCCTGAGTCACCGCAGCAATGGTCAGCTCACATATGACTGCTACTGGATTGTTTGTTGTACAATACTGACAGTATGTACTGGTGGATACAGCTGGCATATCACATTGTGTACTGTCAATGAGACCCTTTTAGCCTGTGAATGTCATACAGGATTATTTCAAACATTGTCCAGGTCTCCCTGACCATTTCTGATGTACTCTGGCTAGGTCACTGTGTACTCCACACCTGATTCTCATTGCTTGACACCTATGGCTAGCATACCTGGTGCCCCATGCAGCAGGACAGCAGGTTATAGGTACTAGTAGTGGGAGGACGCTGGCTCTGGCTCAGCAGCAATGCATGCATAGTGAGCATGCAATGTAAGGTAATGGATACAGTACCAGAAATGCATGTACCATTATTGTGTTTCGAGGGGTCTGGCATGTCACAGACACATTCCCCAAACTCTGGGGACAACTATCACATATTGTCCAACTGGTGTCTGGAAATACACATTTGTCTGGTGGGGGGGGGTCTACATCTATCAGGCACATGTACACATTCTGCAAACATCTGGGTACTGCAGATGTCAGACACCTATGAGGAGGGTACCTTACACCAGCTATGCACTGCGCTCAGTTACTGTGTACCTCAGATTGTTGCTGGAATGTCCACATGCACTTATAGTACCACACACCTATTCATCGGATGTAGGCTGGATGACATGGTACTGTAATATTGCCCAAAGAGGACATCCAACAGTCAATGGCAGTGATGGGTGTGGACACATAACAACACAGTCTGTCACAGCACTCAGGCCATATCTGGTATTCCTGTTACCATATGAGGTTATTAGGCTATCAGCCCTGAGCAGCCATACGCCTAGGCCAGATGTTAGTCCATGTGCATGCAAGTCAGCACCTGATGTCCCCATCCAACAGGGACACAGGTGGTATCCCAAGGGTGTATGTGCAGTTAACCATCCAGTTATGCAGGTTATGCCAGCAAAGGTGTAAGTAGCTACCCTGCCTGATGTGGACAGGGTACCCATTCCACCACAGGGTGATTGTATAGGACACACATCAGGTCACACCCCAGGTTGTGTGTGTGTGTGTGTGTGTGTGTGTGTGTGTGTGTGTGTGTGTGTGTGTGTGTGTGTGTGTGTGTGTGTTAGCAGAGTGGAGCATGACTTGCACTTATGCAGCAGTCCCAGCAATGTGGAGTCCATGATTTCCTTGCATGCCACAGTGGGGTCACCCCTGAGGAGTATGTATGACACCACAAAGAGGGTTGGCAGGGATGTTTATACCCCATGTCTCATAGGTTCATAGGTGTGTACTAAGCTAATGCCCCTGAAGCCTTTACAAGCCTAGCCCATAGAAGTGTCCTGACATCATGCCACCCAATATTAGTTCCCAGTGCCTCTATCAAATAGAGCCACTGGAGTGATCCCCAGGGTGAAGTTTCTATTTCCCATCCACTTATCAAGATTAAAATTTCAGTGAGTTTAGTTTTTTTATAGATTACTACTAGGCTAACTGCCCTTGTGGGCCATTATAAGCCTAGCCAGTCACCCCATGTGGGAGTCAAACCCTGCATAGTGCATCTTTAAGGTAAACACCTTAACCATTATGCCAACCTTCCACCCCTTGCCAACCTTCCACCCCCTTAAATGTATGATGACATACCCTTATGTAGGACAATGGCCATGTAGAAGGGTTACCTTACAATGGAAACAACATTGTGTTGAAATATCATGTTGCCAAAGACCTGTGTCCATAGCATCCTCACGAATGATTGCATGCTTAGGATGTTGTTAGTACTGTGATAATATGTGGGGACGTCACTCTCCCCATAGGGGTTCACACTGCATGTTTTGGTATGCAGCCTGAGGCTATGTGTTTGACAACAGTCATGCATCTGTGTGAGACCCTCCTAGGCAGATGTTCACAATACTAGGGAACCTGTGATGGCACACAGCATGCAGTCATCCACAGATGTGGTCTGACATAGGATAATGGCTGTTACATGCAGCTGAGATGTGTACATCACACATAACTTAGTCTCAAACACAGAACAACAGGGGGTCAACTGCTTGAGGTGGATGCCCTCATGTAGAACAGGTGGGTCATGTCAGCACACTGGTGTGCTACACCTATGGTAACATATGGTGTGATGCATACTTGGGAGTGTTATATCTGTTATGGCGATGTGGGATATACTGTCACAGAGTTTGTCCAGGTCAAGGTAGGCAGTTTGTACTGTCCCCCCAATCCATGGCTTGTTGACTGTGTCATAGAGGTCAACCAATGCAAAAGACATGAACCCTTCCATGACAAAGCCTAAATGTGCATAATGGAATTTGGGTAGTTTGCCAATGTCCTTGTTAATGGGTTTCACTATAAACTATGTTATGGCCTTGCAGAACAGCCTAGTTAGACTACTGTGTCTATCATGTGACTGAGAGTAAGATGGCCTACCTTAGTCTAAAGGGGTGACAGTGGTCGTCCATCAAACAGATGGGACAAAGACGGGTTATCAGTCTTCTTTTGAATATGGTTCCTTATGGTTCATAGTTTCATAGGTTTATAGGTATCTGCCCAAAGGCATTTATAAGCCTAGCCAGAATGTGTTGGCTTTTGCCACCCCCTTAGATTAGTTCCCTGTGCCTCTGTCCAGCAGAGCCATTGAAGTGATCCCTGGGGTAAACTTTCTGTTTCCCATCCACTCGTCAAGGTTTCTCTTGAAGAGGGTTAGCAATGAACTCTGCCTAATGTAGATTGGAATCTTGTTCCAGAGCATGGGAGGTCTCTGGGAAAGGAATCTATCCCACCAGCACGTACTATTTATTGTTGTGGTGAGGTTTAGAACCCCATAGCGTGTGGATCGAGGGGGATATGGTTCTCTTAGGTGGAGCATGTCCATCAATTCTGGGTTGGACATGGCCTTGAATGTCAGGCAGATATCACCTCTGAGCAGGCGGTATGCAACCGAGTACAGCTGGAGTTTCTTCAGTCGAGCTGCATATGGCATTTGCTTGAGGCCAGTGATCCTATTGGTGAGGTACTTCTGTGGTCTTTCCAGTTGTTGCAGGTGTCTTGTAAGGTACATCCCAAATGGGGCATTGTACTCTATGATGGGTCTGATGAGTGATGCATAGAGGGGCCCAATGACCTCTTTCGATCTGGATGCAAACCCTTTTGTAATTAGTTGGGCCACATAGAAGGATTTTCTAACCACTTTGGCAATGTGATTATCAAAGGAGAGGTTACTATCTACTTGGGTCCCCAGATCTCTTATTGCTTCTTTCATATTTAGGGGGCTACCACCTATGTGTTTGGAGGTTTCCAAAGTTGCTGTTAATGAGATCCATGATGATGCGCTCCATAGCTTTGCAGACCAAGCTAGTCAGGGTACTTTGTTTTTTCCAAAGGGGATGACTATGCATTTTTTGGCATTTAGCTTGAGGCCATGGTTTTGACACCAGGTATCTGTCTCAGTGAGACCCTTTTGGAGGATGTCTGTGTCAGCCAGATAGTCAATTATAGCCCCTAGTTTGCAGTTGTCTGTGAACTTGGTCAGCCATTGTCCTCCTGTGCTTGCCTGTACCTCTGAGAATTATATGTCAAACAGGAGGGGTCCTAGGACTGAGCCCTGGGGAACACCACTTATAACTGGTTTAGAGTCAAACCTAGCTCACGCAACTCTTACCATGTGGGTTCTGTCTGTGAGCCAGTTGGCAGCCCATCTCGTGACATAGGGGTTTATGTTCAGACTGGTGAGCTTGTCTATAATACCTGAGTGGGGAATGGAGTCGAAGGCCTTTGCAAGGTCTAGGTAGGCTATGTGGACCACCTTTTCCTCATCTATAGCCTTGGTAATTGTCTCAAAGAAGTCCACCAGATTTAGGAGGCATGATCTGCTCTTAACAAAGCCGAACTGGGTAGGGTCCAGTGTTTGGAGGTTTCCAAAGTCTCTGTTAAAGAGATCCATGATGATGCGCTCCATAGCTTTGCAGACCAAGCTAGTCAGGCATATAGGGCAATAGTTCCCAGGATCCATTGTGGCTCCACCTTTGTGAAGTGGAATAACCATTGCTGTGTGCCACTCTGTGGGCAAGTAGCCTGTGGAGAGGCTGAGTTTAAACAGTGTGTTTAGGTGAGGGGTTAGTTAATCTTTGAGCTCGTGTAGAATGCAGCCTGGGACACTGTCCTGTCCCACTGATGCTGTGTTTTTGGCTTTGGAGAGGGCTGTTTTAACCTGAGTGTCTGTAATTTCAGGGGCACTACATTCTTCTGGTATAGTTATGGGCCCTTTTGGGGGTGAGAGGGGGGTGAAGTTTGCACTGAATCTGTCTGCCAAGATGTTGGCTATATCAGTCGGTTCAGTGTATTTTGTGCCATTCTGCACTAACTCTGAGCAGATCTGAGAATTGCCACTTAGATTCTTCACATAGCTAAAGAATTCCTTGTGGTTATCTTTGGAGTCCATGGCAATTTTTCTTTTGAAGCTAGCCTTGGATGATTTTATGAGGGAACATAGTTTCTTGCTGATACTGATTAGGGATGTCTTCCCTTCTTGGGATTTTACTGTTTTCTGTACACGTTTCCTCCTTCTGTTGTATAGCTTGTTTATGGCAGAGGTTCACCAGACTGGTTTCCTTTTCTTGGAGGAGTGAGTCTTGGTTTTGTTTGGGATCCATGCATTCTTATTGGTGCCCGTAGAGTGCATTAGAAAAGGATTTTGCAGCTTGGACAGTGTTATCCTTTAGCATGGGGGCTTTGAAACTTCCCACCTTGGTCTTAAGTAACATGAAGTTTGCTTTTGAAAAGTTTTTCACAGTGGTTTCTTTGACCAGGGGTGATGGTGGAATGTGGATATCTAGAGTGATTAGCTTATGGTCAGATCTAACCACCGAGGGGTTGACCTCCGGTGTGGAACACCAGTCACCCATGTTGGCGATGACCAGGTGCAATATGTTGTCACCTCTAGTGGGGATGTTGAGCAGTTGATCCAGGGTGTTTGAGTTTATAAATTCTAGGAAATTTTGGGCAAGGGAGTTTGCACTTGTGTAGTTCTCCCAGTTAATGTTTGGGTAATTGAAATTTCCCAATATCAGGGTGTTTGATAACACCTTTATGTTTCCCAGTGTTTCCTGGAATGTGGAGTGGGGGTACTGGGACATGGTGGGTGATCTGTACCAAGCTATAATTTGAATAGCAGTTTTGTCCATTGTTAGTTGCATGTGGATGATCTCTGAAGCATTGTGCTGTACCACTAACCAGGAGGTATTGGTATCCTTGATGAATATGGATACTCCCCCGCCTTTTGTATTTCGGTCCGAGTTTTGTGGCCGAAATGTATGGTATGATTTGTAGCCTGGTAGTACTAGGATGCTTTCTGGAGCCTTAAACCAGGTTTCTGTTACTGCACACATATCGATTTTCTCCATACTGAGGAGTGCCTCGAGTGCGTGCATTTTGATGTTTAGACTTCTGGCATTGAGTAGCATTACCCTCAGTTTTTTGTTACTTGTGCTGTGTACGGTGGTTGGTTTGTCTTTTGAGCCTTGCCTAAAAAAGGCACTATGGGGGTTGCAAGAGCTTTGGCCAGTATTCGAAAGCCGAAGGGCGACAGGTGCAAGCTGTCTCTAGCGAAGCAGCGTGGCTTGACGAGCATGTCATCCCAGGCTGAAAGACACTGGATCCCCTTTGAATGACACCAGAAGCTTAGCCAATTGTTGAAATTGATATTTTTTTCTCTATACCATGGTATCATTGTTGGTGAGGGCAGGATGCTACTTAGGGTCAGGATCATACCGTCCTGGGCTATGTGATCAGAGAGCTCCTTCATGTCTCTTTTCATGTAGTCCAGGGAGGTACAGCTCAGGTCATTCACACCAACATGGACAAAGACAGAGTCATATTTGTACTTGTTCTGGAGTGACCTGAGTGCTTGTGTTATGTGGCGGATCCTGGCACCCGACAGGCAGCTAACAGTAACCTTCTCCTTGTTCAGCCTAGTGAGTGGGATGTCAGTGTGCCTGACTATAGTCACCTATTACTAGTGTGTTGGGTATGTTATTTTGCCTTAAAGGCTGTGATTTTGTGGCACACTGGTTTTGTGAAGTATGTGTTTCATGGTTTGTGTTGGGGGTGGAGGTTGCTTGGTTATCTGCTTTGGAGGTCTCTGTTGCTTCTGCAGGTTTTTATTTAGAGCCTCCAAGTATGTTTTTGGGTATTTATGTGTGTTTTTTGCCTGTGCTGGTTTCATAGGTCTATGTGAGACTGGTGGTGTGATGCAAGTAAGTCCCTTCTCCTCTTGACTGCCTGGTCCAGTCTTGGGTTGAGACAGCTTAACCTCCAGTTTGGCTGTATAATTGCATCTGTCGCATGTATTAGTGTTTGGTGGAAGGAGGAGAGTGTTGTCTGTGTACATGAAGCAATTGTAACATTGCCTCAAAATGCCCAAATTCACCAGTTGGACCAGAGAATACACCTGAAACTGCCCTTTGGACATGCCTGGATAGGTACAGTGAACTGTTTTACTGATTGGCTGGTAAGGTCGAATAGAGAGCCTTGTCCTTCTCTACAGTATAGTGGGGTCTAGTGCTAAGGTTTATTAGTGCTTGCTATGAGTTTTGAGTAAGTGCCGGTATAAGAAGTGAATGGTTTGAGTGCTTAAGTTGAAAGTTTGTCTAGTTTTAAGGGAAAAACTGAAGAGCAGACTTTGTGGAGCTGGGAATAGTTATACCCTAGCTAACCGACGCTGCCAGGTGTGCAAAACTGCTCAAATGTGGGTTTTATAACAGGGAAATGAAAGAGATAGAAATTAGCCCAAAATGGCCAATAAACTACTAATTTCCTGGCTGAAGCCACTCCTCCAGGGACAGATAGGCTGATCAAAGCTCCCTCTCTCACAGTGAACAGAGAAACTTCCTTCTATCCAAGTAAGGTATGGGCAAACACAGAAACTTGTAACACAGCCCTGAATTCAGCGCTAACCTGAAAACTTGACTATACTAGATTAGAAAGGTGGGAAAACAAGTATAATTTTTTTTTTCTTTTCAGAAAATAAAACAGATACAGTCAAAAAGCACTTTAAATACACAGAAACGGCTATCACACTTGAGTGTGTAGCCTACAACAGATAAAAAGGTAATTTAAACACAAAAATGACTTTCTTAAAGTGCAGGCAGTAAAATAAATACAATATGTGACTGAAACAAGCTTTTTAAATCACAGAAACTCTAGAAAATTGGCGTTTTAGGCAGAATTAGCTAAAGACAGCAAGACAATGCAGAAAAATGATACTTAATCACTCCAAAGTCTCTCTTTTGTCTCTCTGCTGCTGTAGACCTCTGCAGGGCTCCAGGCAGGAGCTTGCTGAGCTGTATACTAGCACAAAAACCTTGCAAATGCGGGTTTTATAGCAGGGAAATTAAAGAGATAGAAATTAGCCCAAAATGGCCAATAAACTAGTAATTTCTGGGCTGAAACCACTCCTCCAGGGACAGATGGGCTGCTCAAAGCTCCCTCTCTCACAGTGAACAGAGAAACTTCCTTCTATCCAAGTAAGGTATGGGCAAACACAGAATCTAGTAACACAGCCCTGAATTCAGCACTAACCTGAAAACTGGACTATACTAGCTTAGAAAGGTGGGAAAACAAGTATAATTTTTTTGATGTTGCAAGGTTATGCTTGGGGTCATGTAGGATGCATCCTGTAATGTGATAGGCACCCATGGCAGATGTATACAATGACTATCACATGGCAGTGGTGACCTGTTCCCCACATATAGGAGACAGGGGATGTACTGTGGATATCCTGATGTACTCATGGGGAGCACAGGCAGTGCAGCCTACACCGACTCTGTCAGGCATCCAGTATGCTATACTAACAGCAGTGGTATAGCTGGTTTCCCTGAGCACCACAATTATGCATCTGCAGGTGCTTTCTGTGCTGTTGTAGACATATGTACAGTAGTGGAGATGACTGTGTGTAGTGGATGTAGACAATGTAGGCTCTGCATTTGTTGTGCAGATTTAGAGGACAGATCCCATTCTCATGTATACACTAATGAAACATTGCTCCAAAATGGACACCTGCCCCTACTGTGTCTCAGACAGTGGTATGTCATTTTTGTTATGGACAGTATGTATGGCACAAGTCCACCATACAGGTGTACATATCCTAGCAGCGGATGATGTAGGCCTGTCGGGTATACCTGACTACATGCAACTGTACAAATGCACATATAGCACTGATGTTTATGTGTGGATATTGGTGGCAGTTCTTAATGAGGGGGTGGGAGCTTTGAGACTGTGTATATATCCCCCAGGAGGATGTATTCCACATTGAAGGTGTATGTATGGCTGCCCTAGCTAGATGGGTATTGTGGGGATGGTGACTGCAAACATGACTGCATAATGGTTGCTTTGCCATGGAGGATGACACTGTAGGGATGGGTCAGTGGTAACCCGTGTTGTGTAATATCCACTGCAATGCACCTTCACATCATGCAGGGGTAGGCCCTGGCTGCACTAAGGTGTTACTACATCCACTGATGATGACTTACTGGCCATTTTTGTGCTGGCATGGGTACGTCTTACAGTGTATGTTAGGGTTGTTCATCTGACCCAGGATCAGGGTACAGACCCAACTCCGAATACAGTTGATGAGGTCCATATAGACAGAATGGGCTTCCTGGTCACATGTGGTGGCTGGTAGCTAGTTGTGATTTGAATAGGTTTGTGTTGGCAATGGTGAACTGCCCCTGCAGTGTCCCCTGTGCATCTTACTACCTGTACAGGATGGAAGTGTATATGTGTCTCATATATATGGAAGCCCTAAGTCCCATGGCATTACTGGCTACACTTTGGCTTCTGCATGTATGATAGGATGGTTTACCATCTAAGGCTGGGATGCTCTCTACACCTTTGAACCATGGTCTGTATGACTGCACAGACATCTACAGTTCCCAGGGTTTGGAATGCTTGCACTGAGGACAAAGTCTTGTGTACACCTCTAGCATTTAGCAGCATGGCCTTCAATGTGTGCGCCACTATGTATGTTGGTAGTGATAACTTCAACAATGTTACTAATGGAATCACTATGGGGTTGGCTGGAACCACTGCCAGATGCATGAAGACCTGTGAAGACAGATGGAGGCCATCTGTCTCACAGCTTCGTGGTCTGTTTACCATATCATCCTAGACTCACAGGTACTGGAACCCTTAGAATATCACAGGAGAAATGTGGACATGTTAAGGGCAATCATTTCCTGATTGTATTGCGGCATCTGTCTGGTTGACAGCATAATGCTGCATAAGGCTTGGGACATACCTGCCTGGGACACATAACTAGTGTGCACACTCATGTCTCACTGCATATAGTCCAGGGACATACACATCAGGCAAGTCAGGCACACTAACATGTACTGTGACAGACCCATGACAGTACCTGCTGGTGAGAGGCAGCAGTGTGCATGAAACATGGCAGGGTCTGTCACCTGACACAAAAGTAACTGTGACCATCCATATACACAGCCAGGTCAGAGGCACACCAGTTTGTCTCTGCTGTAGTCTCCTATGTATAACATGTTTGATATGGGCTGACACCTGTGTGGCTGTGGGACACAGGTGTGTGGCCATGTGTACTATGTGCTGTCTATGGCTGTGTTGTTCATGTGTGTCTTTACCTCAGAGATCTACTCTGTTTATGGATGTGTATGCTGAGGACGACTGCAGATGCTTGTGTGTATTGTGTAGGTGTGTGAGGTGTACTTATTGTGTTGACAACTTGCTTGGGGAAAGATATACGGCATTGACAGGCAGAGAGTATGGACTGCAGGTTCCTAAAGTCATTGCAACTATCACACAGTGTGTTCCGTGGTGATGTTTGCAGATGGCTTTCCATCCATGTACATGAGGCAGGTGCTACATGGTGCCAGGAAACCAATAGCAACCACACTGGCTAAGAAAACCGTAGGACATTGTCTAGCCATATAGACCAGAATCTGAGGGAGGAAGACCAGGGAGGCCTGATGGGGTCATCCAACAGACTAGGTGATTACTGATACAGTAGGTGGCTGATACCACAGCAGGCCAAGTAGATAGCCTATGACCAAGCAGTAATAGGTGCAACAGCTACATGCAGTGCAACACATCATAGCACATGCCGCAAGTAGCATGACACATCAGGATCAGGGGGGCAACGCATGCTGTAATGCCAGTATGTTGCTGATACGCAGAGACATACTGTGCTGATGGATGATGTGGGTATGATGTGGGGGTTATCAGTGGATAGTGCTGGCAAAAGTGGATGTGCAGGGTCTGTACATAATGGTGAGCAATGTATGCAGTCCTGCGATGTGTTCCCCTGTTCATATCTTTCAGGTGGGATATACAGAGGACACAACCCCCCCCCCCTCAGAAGCTGAGACCTCTGCAATTATCGATGCCCTGAGACTCCATCACCAGGTGCTGTTGGCATGGATCTGCCAAAACCTGCAACAACATGCCACCTCGTGGGCAGAACTGGTAGCAACAGTGAATAATGTGGGCCACCGGGACAGGAGCTACAAACAGGTTCGGCACCGTGTCACTGATCTCATAAACCATGCACAGCAAAGGGCTGCAGCTGTGGACAGGGGCCGTGCTGGCAATGATGGTGACCCTGCTATTCAACCACCGCTCTCAGCAACAGAGGAGTTCCTGGAGCACCTCTGTTCAGCCACCACCTCAAAGGAAACCATGAGTGTATATGCCATGGAAGTAGGTGGCACAGATTCCACAGCAGAGTGTCCAGGTAAGTCTCCAATGGACATCACATTAATATTGTAGCATTCATATTGGCAGGCTCTGCATGCCTGTATGCATATGCCAGGTGAATCTGCATTTGTGGGTGGGATTTTGTAATGTACACATGTGCACAGATATTGTGAATGTCAGCAATATGGGTAGTATCACAGCTTGTACTGTACATGTTCATAAATGCACATATCCTGCAACAATGTTATGAGTGTGTGTGTGGTGACAATACTTCTCCCCCACAAGTCCATAGGTACCGTTGGTGTGGCTGGGGAACATCAACCGGTAGCCAGTGAGTGTGTAACTATCATTTGTGGCTCACATATACCCTAGGCATGTTAAGGGTTGCCAGTTTGCCATATGCACAACTGTTAAGCTTAGCCACATTGCATTATGTGCATGTTCACTTGTGGTGGGGTTCACTGCAGTGCGTCACATTGGTAATCACATGCCCATATTTGCAGGAGCTGTAACATATTGGCACATAGTTTTGTATAGGTGTAGCCACTGTGCTATACAGGGGTACATTAGTATTGTGCACACAGGTGCACTGTGTGTTAGGTGAAGGGCCATCACATGCTCCCACTTTTCACGTATCTCATAAGTGTATAGTAGTAGCAACATTAACTGGACTTAGCTGCACTGCATTTTGTTGAGAGCCTGTCTAGAGTGTGTCTGTTGTGGTCTGATTGTGTGTTGTGCATGGCATCAGTCAGAAGGTATGGTCTGTATAATGCCTTTCTGGCATCTCACGTGTGTGTGTGTGCGTGTGTGTGTGTGTGTGTGTGTGTGTGTGTCTGGATCAGCAAACATTATAGTGCAGGAATTAATGTAGTCATGTGGCCTTCCCCTCACAGGTGACCATGGGGGTTGGGGTTTGTCCCCCTCACAATCTGTCAGTGTCTCATTGGACTCTGATCATGAAGATGATCATTATGAGGCAAAGATGGGGTTGATGGGGTCTGAATCTGTACCATTAGTTGACATCCCACTTCCACCCCCAATGTCCTTACACACAGTTAGTACACCCACACATTCCCAATCCCCAGCAGCCACAGATATTGGGCAGTCAGATGGTGGTGGCATCAAACAGGGTGGTGTGGTGACTATGGCATCAGTGACTGTAGGCACTAGCCATAGCCAGACAGCTGGTCAGGTCCCACACAGTCAGATTGACAGGGGTGCTCAAAGGAGGACTGCTACCCATCCAGCCCCTGTTAAAGGTGCCACAGCATGTGTGATCCAACGCATGCTTTGGTCCATCGTGGAGGCACAGGCATGTTATGAATTGTACACCAGACAGACAGAGCTGCTTCCATTACCAAAGCTGAGTATAGCAGAGTGGAAACACAGAGACCTTTTCATTGCCAAGGATTGGCTGTGTATGTGCAGATTTACCTAGGTGTGTATGCATCCAACAGTTTTGAGAGACAATGGAGGCAGACAGTGTAACCTTGCATGCATAACCCTTGACACAGCAAGCTTAACCTTGATGCATGTCACCTGGGTGTTCTGTAGGATCACAAATTCATATGTACAGAGGAGGATACCAGAGCACTGGCCCTGGGTCCCTTAAAAGCCTAGCCATTACTTTTTCCCCAACAGAATCACTCAGTACCTGTTGCCCCAGCATTGCTAGGCACATTTTGAACCCCTGGGACAGATGTTTTATTTTCCCATCCACTCATCCTTGATGCAGTTGATGAGGTATGCATGGTACTGTGTTTGACATGTTTGATGAGTACATTCCTGAGACAGGACAGCCTCTGGGATGCAAACTTGTCTCTCTAGCATGTTTTGTTGCTGTCTTATATGCAATTTAGGACTGTCGTGCCAGTAATGTGCACAGAGTTGTACTCACATATATGTGGGGCAGCTGTTGAAGGACTGAGCACAACATTGCCATGTAGACATAGCCCACCTGTGGACAACCTGTCAGATACCAAGTGGTGCAGCACTGATTCCAGGCTGTCTGCTTGGAGCAGGTGTTAAAGGCCATGGATAACCTTTGTGGGTATCAACATAGCCTTTCCAGTTGCTGCAGATGTCTTCATAGGTACATACAAGACCAGCCATGCTGATAATGTACTGTTGTATTGACTGAGGACTATACAGAGGTACTGCCCACCTTTTGTCTGGATGCATTCCCTTTACCTATGTGGTGAACCATGTACAAGCCTTTTCTAACCACTGCCACTACTTGCTTCCTGAATGCGACAGTGTTATGATCCTGAGTACCCAGGTCCATTAATGCACTTTGGGTGTTTATGGGGTTGCCGCTGATGTGAAAAATAGTGGGGCCAAGTCCTGGCTGTATGGTATGATGGTTCATTTGTCTGCATTCAGCTTGAGGCCAGGACCTTGCCACTATACCAAACCCACTATATGACCCCATTGCAGTGTGTTAACAGTAGCTTGTGGATAAATGACAGACAACTCACTACTTAAAGTTCACACAGCCTTAGGCAGTACCCACATATGTGGGTGCTGGCAGTTAGCATTCATGCCTATATATATGTGGGTCATTGGTGGGAGCGGATACTCACAGGGGCCCCAGATGCCTACATGTTGCACACACATAGGCAACACAGAGTGGGTTTGCTACCTTGTCCAATGTGGACTGTGGGACACATCTTGTAGTATCGTGACAGTTGCCAGACATACCATACCACAGCAAGTGCAATGTACAGGACTTTCCTTGGTTTATTAACTGTATACATTTTCACAGACTGGCCACTGGCCACTGGCATCCCTGCAAAAGCAAAATTGTTGAGTTGTACATTGAAGGTGACTTTGGCGAATTGTTTGCATTTTTTTCTGTTTGTTGAAATTGTCTTTGGTGACTCTACAATGAATCCATTTGACTCCAACACATCCTAATAATACAGAAAATATTGGTTAACAAAGCTTTTCTGCAAAATCTCTAAAAATACTACTGTTTTTTTAGACTGCCTGTTTCGACTGCACACTCACTGTCCTACACAATAATTCTACTAACTCTAAAGTTAATGTCACTTGCAGACAGAGAGAATTGTTTTCCCAAATAGTTGATGTGCTTATAATTTTTTTCCCTGTTTGGGTACACATCCTCTTCTTTCTTCTGAAACACTTTATATACTGTTGTACATGAAGCTGCATGAACTTTGATATTTTCCTAAACTTTGCAAGATTCACCTCACCAAGAAAGTTCCTTCAAGTATTCAATTACAGAAATGTACTATCTAGTACAATGTACAATGTAGTACAGAAAAGAGTAAAATTCCAAGAAGGGAAGACATCTCTGATCATTATCAGCAAGATACTATGATCCCTCATAAAATCATCCAAGGCTAGTTTCAAAAGAAAAATTGCCAAGGACTCCAAATATAACCACAAGGTTCTTTAGCTATGTCAAGAATCTAAGTGGCAATGCTCAGATCTACTCAGAGTTAGTGCAGAATGGCACAAAATACACTGAACTGACCAATATCGCCAACATCCTGGCAGACAGGTTCAGTGCAAATGTTACCCTCCCTTTCACCACCAAAAGGTCCCATACCCATACCAGAAGAATGCAGTGCCCCTGAAATCACAGACACTCAAGTTAAAGCAGCCCTCCCCAAAGCCAAAAACACAGCATCAATGGGACTGGACGGTGTCCCAGGCTGCACCCTATACAAGCTCAAAGATGAACTAACCCCTCACCTAAACACAGTGTTCAAACTCAGCCTCTCCACAGGCTACATACCCATAGAGTGGTGCACAGCAATGGTTATTCTGGTCCACAAAGATGGAGCCACAACAGACCCCGGGAACTATCGCCCTATAAGCCTGACTAGCTTAGTTTGCAAGGCTATGGAGCACATCATCATGGAACTCATTAACAGAGACATTGGAAACCTCCACACAATGGATCCTATACAATTTGGCTTTGTTAAGGGCAGATCATGCCTCCTAAACCTGTTGGACTTCTTTGAGACAGTTACCAAGGCTATAGACGAGGGTAAAGGTGGTACACATAGCCTACCTAGACCTCGCAAAGGCCTTCAACACCATTCCCCATTCTGGTATTATAGACAAGCTCACCAGTCTGAACATAAACCCCTACATCACAAGATGGGTTGCCATCTGGCTTACGGACAGAACCCATATGGTGAGAGTTGCAGGAGCTAAGTCCGACTATAAACCAGTTACAAGTGGCATTCCCCAGGGCTCAGTCCTAGGACCCCTCGTGTTCAGCATATACTTCTCAGAGGTACAGGAAAGCACAGGAGGACTACGGCTGACCAAGTTTGCAGATGACTGCAAACTAGGGGCTATAATTTACTCTCCAGCTGACACAGACATCCTCCAAAAGGGTCTCACTGAGATGGATACCTGGTGTCAAAATCATGGCCTCAAGCTAAATGCCAAAAAGTGCATAGTCATCCCCTTTGGAAAAAACAAAGTACCCACAAGCTACCACATAGGTGGTAGTCCCCTAAATACGGAAGATGTAATAAAAGATCTGAGGACCCAAGTAGATAGTAATCTCTCCTTTGATAATCACATTGCCAAAGTGGTTAGAAAATCCTTCTATGTGGCCCACCTAATCACAAAAAGGTTCACATCCAGATCAAAAGAGGTCATTGTGACCCTCTACTCATCACTCATCAGACCCATCATAGAGTACAACGCCCCATCTGGGATGTACCTTACAAGACAGCTGCAACAGCTGGGAAGATCACAGACGTACCTCACCAAGAGGATCACTGGGCTCAAACAGATGCCCTATGCAGCTCAACTGAAGAAACTCCAGTTGTACTTAGTTGCATACCTACTCAGAGGTGATCTCTGCCTGACATACAAGGCCATGTCCATCCCAGAATTGATGGACATGCTCCACCTAAAGAAAACCATGTCCCCTTGAGCCATGCGCTCTAGTGATCTAAACCTCACAGGACATGCTGGAGGGATAGATTCCTGTCCTAGAGACTTCCCATGCTTTGGAACAAGATTCCAATCTACATTAGGCAGAGCTCCTCGCTAACACTCTTCAAGAGAAACCTTGACGAGTGTATGGGAAACAGAAAGTTTACCCCGATGATCACTTCAGTGGCACTGCTGGACAGAGGCACAGGGAACTAATCTAAGGGGGCGGTGAAAACCAACACATTCTGGCTAAGCTTATAAATGCTTTCAGGCAGATAGCCTAGTACCTACCTATAAACTTATGAACCTATAAGAATATTCACATAGGACCATAATATCATAGGATCATAGGAGATTACTAAGCTATCAATCCTGAGGTAATTTTAATCCTAGCCATTTCATCCAATGTAATACCAGAGAGATGCTAGTCAACACCAAAGATTGCATTTAGTGAAGGCTGCCCATGTCCAGGAGGGTTGTGGTCTCTATCACCAGTAAGAATTTATGGTGCCCCATCCACTCATCCGGGTTCCTCTTGAACATTGTTATAGAGGTGCTCTGTTTGACATGAATTGGTAGCCTGTTCCAAAGATGTGGCAGTCACTGGGAGATAAATCTGTCCCTCCAGCATGTATTATTTAAGTTGCAGGCCATATTTAAGTCACTGGCATAGGTAGCCTTAGTCTCGTTTGATTTAAGTATATGCAGCAAGTTCATTAGGTTTGGGTCTTGGATTGCTCTGTAGGCCAGGCATGAGTCTCCCCTAAGAAGTCTATACAATATGGAGTATAGTGACAGGGACTCTCTGTAAGGCACATGCTGGAACCCCCTGATCTTCTTTCTTAGAAACCTCTGAGGTCTCTCTAATTGATGCTGGCACTTAGTACTTTTCATGCCAAACATGTCATTATACTCAATTATAGGCTAAGTGCCGAGTATGGGGAGTTTATAACTTCTTTTGCTCGCAAAGTGATGCCTTTTCTAATCAAGTATGCTATGCAGAAAGCTTTTTTTACTACAATAGATACATGGTGGTCGAAGTTAAGGTTGCGGTCTACTTGTGATCCAGCATTCCTAACCACTTCATGGGTAATTAGCGTATTGTTGTTGATTTGATAGTGTGAGGGGACATTGTTTGTGCCAAAGGGAATGATTATGCATTTCTTTGCATTCATTTTGAGACCATCACTAATACACCAGTCGTTGGTCTGTGTGAACCCCTCCTGGAGTACATTAACATAATTTGGGGATTCAGTGATTGCACCTAGCTTGCAATTCTCTGCAAACATGATCAGCCATGAACCCATAGTTTTGATCTGAACTTCTGAGAAGTATATGCCAAACCAAATAAAAAATGAGTGCTGGAATATTGCAACTAATAAAGTAGATAAAAGTAGGTATTCCAGAACCACGAAGAGAGAAATGCAACTGTTTATTCACAAGTACAACTCCAAACAACTTTCACAGTTAAAACTGCTTCTTCACACTTGTGGATTTAATTTTTTAATCCTGGAAAATATTCCTAAATACATTAGAGAGGGATATTATTAATTTAATAGAAAAAAAGGAAAACAAGTGGAATTTATGTTTTAGGTCTATCCACCAGGCTTAAATGAGGTATTTACATTGAAACCAGAGCTGAAGTCTCTTCAAAAATGCATTTGATAAAATTTTTATGTCTATAATTTTACTAAAGTTTTTATATTTGGTGTTAATATTTTAAATGGAAAATGCCAATTATATAGATTCATATGTTCATAGGTAGGTACTAGGCTATCTGCCTGAGGGCATTTATAAGCCTACCCAGAGTGTGTCAGCTTTTGCCACCCCATTGATTAATTAACTGATCCTCTGTCAAGCAGAGCCAATGAAGTGATCCTAGGGGTGTATTTTCTGTTACCCATCCACTCGTCAAGGTTTCTCTTGAAGAGTGTTAGTGATGGGCTCTGCCTGATGTAATTTGGAATTTTGTTCCAAAGCATGGGGAGTCTCTGTGACAGGAATATATCCCTCCAGCATGTTCTATTTATTATTGTGGTGAGGTTTAGCTCACTAGAGCATGTGGCTCGCAGTGACTTGGATTTCTTTAGGTGGAGCATGTCCATCAATTCTGAGTTGGACATGGCTTTGTAAGTCAAGCAGAGATCACCTCTGAGTAAGCGATATGCCACTGAGTACAGCCGGAGTTTTTTCAGTCGGGCTGCATAGGACATATGTTTGAGACCAGTAATCCTCTTGTTGAGGTACTTTTGTGGTTTTTCCAGCTGTTGAAAGTCTCTTGTGAAGTACATCCCAAATGGGGCATTGTACTCTAGGATGGGTCTAATGAGTGACAAGTAGAGGGGCACTATAACCTCTTTATTTCTAGATGCAAACCCTTTAGTAATTAGATGGGCCACATAGGAGGACTTCCTAACTACTTTGGCAATATGATTGCCAAAGGAGAGATTACTATCTACCTGGATCCTCAAATCTCTTATTACCTCTTCTGTATAAGGGGGCTGCCACCTATGTGGTATTTCGTGGGTGTTTTATTTTTTCCCAAATGGGATGACTATGCATTTTTTGGCATTTAGCTTGAGGCCATGACTTTGATACCAGGTGTCCGTTTCAGTAAGGCAACCTTGGAGGATGTCCATGTCAGCCTGAGAGTCAATTATGGCTCTCAATTTGCAGTCATCAAAGAACTTGGTTAGCCATAGTCCTCCTGTGTTTGCCTGTACTTCTGAGAAGTATATGCTGAACAGTAGGGGTCCCAGGACCGAGCCTTGTGGGACACCATTTGTGACTGGTTTAGAATTGGACCTGGAGCCCGCTATTCTTACTGTGTGAGTTCTGTCTGTAAGCCAGTTGGCAACCCATCTCATGACGTAGAGATTTCTGTTCAGGCTGATGAGTTTTTCTGTAATACCTGAGTGGGGAATGGTGTCAAAAGCCGTGTCGAGGTCAAGGTAGGCTGCATGAACCACCTTTTCCTTGTCTATGGCCTTGATGACTGTCTCGAAGAAGTCAACCAGGTTTAGTAGGCATGATCTGCCCTTAACAAAGCCGAACTGGGTCGGGTCAAGTGTTTGGAGGTTCCCAATGTCTTTGTTAATGAGTTCCATGATGATGCACTCCATAGCCTTGCAGACCAGGCTAGTCAGGATTATGGGGCAATAGTTACCAGGGTCAGCTGTGGCCCCACCTTTGTGGAGAGGAATAACCATTGCTGTGCACCATTCTATGGGCATGTAACCTGTAGAGAGGCTGAGGATGAACAGCATGTTTAGGTGGGGGGTTAGTTCATTCTTTAGTTCGTGCAAGACGCAGCTTGGGACATTTTGGATACTTCTTATAGCTATGCATTGTATTATTTAAGAGACTGTTAATTGCTTGTGTTATCTGTTTTACAAGCCTGAAGAAGCATTTTAAACTGTGAAAGTTGTTTGGAGTTTTACTTGAGAATAAACAGTTACATTTTTCTCTTTGTGGTTCCGAAATATCTACTTTTATCTAAAGTATATACCAAACATTAGGGGGATCAACACTGACCCCTGTGGTTGATGTAGAGTCACATACTTTGATAGTGTGTGTCTGATTTGTGAGCCAGTTAGCAAACCCATTTTACAACAAAGGGGTTTACATTCAGTTTGCTAAGTTTATCGGTAATGCCTGAATGTGAGATTGCGTAGAAAGCCTTTGCCAGGTCAAGCTATGCTGTGTGCACAGATTTGCCCTCATCAAAGGCCTTGGTCACATTTTCAAAGCCTTTCATGAAGCCAAATTGGTTAAGATCCAGGTTTTGGAGGTCACCTATGTCTTTATTTATGAGGTCCATATTGATATGCTCCCTGGCCTTACAGATGAGGCTGGTCAGGCTTAGGGATCTGTAATTTCCCAGGTCTGCTGCTTTTGTGAAGGGGAATAACTGTTTTTGTTCTCCATTCCGCAAGAACAAAGCCTGTGGTTAGGCTTTGATTGAAAAGGGTACCTAGTGGTGATGCTAGTTTATGTTTTAAGTCTGTTTAGAAGACAGCCTGGGATGTCATCTAATCCCACAGAGGCTGTGTTTTTTGCCTTGGACAAGGCTTTGAGGACCTGCTCTTCAGATATGTAGGGTAGAGGAAGTTTGGATGAAGATTTGCTGTAAGTTAGGAGGGGATAAGGGAGTGACTCTTTTGTCAAACCTATCTACTAGCAGGTTTGCTATCTCTGTGGGGTCAGTGTGTGTGTGTTCTGTTGGCCACTAGTTCTGCACATGCTTGGATCCTACCCTTTAGTTTTCATATGTAGCTGGAAAAGGCCTTATGGTTATTCTTGGCTGTACTTGATAAGTTTCTGTCAAAGGAGCCCTTGGATGATTTGACAAGTTGTCTTATTTGCCTGTTGCATACCTCTCAACCTGGAAACATCAAAAATCCGGACAAAGCCCATGAAAAATAGGTACAAATCTGTGTGCTGATTAACATATAATTTGCATATATAATTACGTAACCCCACCCACACCAATGGCATTCTGGGATACCAACTTTCAAATGCAAACTGAAGAACAGACAACCGAAATATGGCACCATAGGCCCCCTGCAGCCATTCCAATATCCCATTACCTTGCCATTTCGCCCAATTTACCATAAACGCTAATGAATGCACACTGCTTTACTTCTACAATGATTATTTGGATTTTATTTTTACATTGACAGCACAATGCAGAAACACTAATAGACACCTGGTAAACAAAGCAATACTGTCTCACAATGAAAATAGGCTTGGCATTAAAACTTCTCTGCCCTTGAAACTCACATTTTTTGAAACAGCATTGAAACCCACACCACATCCAAAGAAAATGCATCTAGTCAATGGTGGATAAAGATTGCCTTGGGCTGTTTTCAAATCATTGGCCTCTTCACACAAAACAAGAAACATACATGTGTTCTTTTCTTTGATACACCTTCCTGACTTTATTAAATTACATTCCTTATATAATACAACACACTTGTTAGGCAGAGCACATTTTAAATGTATTGTTTGAACATTTCTCCAGTAATGAAACAAAACACATAAACCAATAATGACAAAACTGCCCAATTCAGAACATTTCCATCATAAAAGTTTACTTCCACACCCACACTATTAATAGAATGACAGTAGTGTAAGCCATAGGCTTAAACATTGCTTGTATAATTTTGTAAAGTTGCTAGAATAAAATGTTGTGTTACTACCATGCATTTCACTGGCAAGCTTTGAACCCAGGACCCTATGCACTAGGGTCAGTGCAACATATCACTATGCCAAATCAGCAGCTTCCTGAAAAATAGGAAGACTGAAACTTAATGGCTATCATTTAGTGAATTAATTTCTCACTTCTCACCACAGCTCTCAACCTCTTAGCACAAAGGCTCTTTTTACCCTGTACCCAAGGTACAGGGTTTGAGCCTGAGTACACACACACACACACACACACACACACACACACACACACACACACACACACACACACACACACACACACACACACACACACACACGTGCATACAAACAATACGTTCTGTTACATGTTTCATAACTCAGGTCTGCTAATTGCGAAGTACATGTGAGTAGGTCATAATAAATTTTTGATTCACACTTGTGATTGTCTGCCGAAATTACTATTTTGATATATATTTTTTAGAAGATGCATGTGTCAGTTATAATAACCAGTATCTCGCTTAAGTCCCTTTTTTTGTTTAGACAAGACAGTGCCAGAAAGCCTTGTTTCATTACATTGGCTTGCAGTCCAATAAAGCTAGCTGCTCCATGCCTTCAAAAAGCTTGCCACTTGGCTAAGATTAAATGTGTTCCTGTTGTTTCATCCTCTTTTCAAAGTTAAGGCCTATGCGTCACAGTTCCAAAAGGTTCAGACATCAACTCCATTCATTATCTGTGTGCATACTGTGCCAAATTCTGTATATACAGGTGTTATCAGAATACTTCACTTTTTTTCCAAAAACATACTAGTAATTAGGTGTACTAAATTTATATATATATATATATATATATATATATATATATATATATATATATATATATATATATATATATATTATACACACATTTTTTCTTTCTGTGTGTGTGTATATATATATATATATATATATATATATATATTTTTTTTTTTTCTAGACACTGCATTTACACTTGTCCTTGAAACCCAAATTTTGGTTGAGATGGGTCAAAGATTGAATAAATAAATTAAAAGAAAATACTGTCTTCTTGGTATCACCATAATCGTTTTCTGCAAAGCATATATATTTTATAGCTAGGAAAATGCCTTAAATGTTCAAAAAATAATTTGTTTCATTAGTATTTCTAAATGAGAAAACATTCCATTTGCATGAATGATGCTTAGAGAATAAAATAATTACAATAAATACCATGCAAGCAGATTGGAAGAAATAAAATGTAATTATTTTCAAAATTAAGAGAATATGGGTTATCTGTCATTCAGAAATGCAAATATATCTTCAGAAACACATACACACACACACACACACACACACACACACACACACACACACACACACACACACGCACACAGTTTCTTAGTAGTGACTTGACCAATAAAGCGATATATTCTGACGCTTTACTTTCTTTGTCTACTGTAACAAAAATGTGTCCCAGGAAGACTATATTGCTGGTCATAGTGATGATTAGGCCACATTCAACAACACACTTTTATACTTGTCCTGCAGGACTGTGATAGCTGATAGGATCAGTATAGACACAGGTATTAGACTGACATTATCAAACTGCACTCTGGCGACTGTTTTCAGCAAAGCTTATGATGTGGTGTGTGACTGGCTGATAACACAGAATGATAACTGTTAACCTGTATAGAATTATAATTGTGCCATTGTTTACTTATAGTGCAAACACTTGCTCTACACACTTTGTGAATATGTAATCTTATGTGGAGATATATGGACAACACAATAGCTATAATATCAATGGGTCTAATGAAGGTCTTAAAAAGTATGAAGCTTGTGCAGTAAAGTGATGCCCTTTTGTGAAATGTCTCAGGTAATTTTCTGTGGAAACTAGTCTGTATCAAGTACTCATTTATGTATGTATTTATTTATTTATTTATTTATGTGTGTATGTATTGATGAGGGATGATTCAGTGAAAGTTATAAACCCAGGATTAGTTGGTTCATGTGAAATGAATGAAAATATGTAACTAGTGGTGCATATAGTTAACGTATAGAGTTCAGAGGCAAGTTCAGAGAAATATGTGTTAAATATCTCACAGAATGTGCTCCTTTGTGCACAGGGCAACATCTTTTTAGGCCAAATTCTAATTTCAATTGTAATAGGATTTGCCAATAATGATATGTGCAGTGACTCAAACAATAAATACCCATTTAGTTTTAAAACACACTGACATTCGATTTGTATTGCCTTATTATGCTGCTGTGAACATCACAGCATTATTCAAAATTATACTGTGAGTGGCAATGCACAATACAATACACAGGGAGGAGAGGACCGAGAGACATGTGCAGTGTGATCATGCTACCAGAGAAACAGAGCAGTATGCATTGCATTCAAATAACTGCATAATAGCATGCAAGTAGTGTTGGCATGCTAATGAGAGACATTACAAGTGCAAATGATGATTGTATACACACGCACACACACACGCGCACACACACACAGTCACACACACACACACACACACACACACACACACACACACACACACACACACACATCTTACTTTGTCTCTGTCTGCAACCAGGCGATAATACATCTACAAATGAGCAGCCAGGAGCTAATAAAAATCCATAAACGAACACTTCTAATGTGATCAGCCAGGCACGAGCATCAGAAAACAAGCCATTCCCGCTCAGAAAGTATTTGATTTTGAGCCGGAAATATGTGCAGATATGTGCGCTAGCTCAATTCCAACGGGCTGGTAGCCCTGACGGTGCTGACGTCATCACGCATGATGATGTCAGCTGACAAAGCACAAAAATTTAAAAAATAATAAAAATACAGTGAAAAAAAATCAGAACTAAAGGGGTGCCACTCGGGAATCGTGGCACCCCAGTTTTGGACCCCAAAACTCGGTAAAAAACGAGTAATTCGGGACAGTTGGGAGGTATGGCCTGTTGATGCTGACGAGGGTGATTTTCCATTGTTGCAGCCTTGCCTTTCTTTTCTTGGACAGCAACTTTTTGCATTTATTGTAAAGTTTGTTGATGCTAGATGTTCACCATGGCAGTTTGTTTTCACTTGGGGCTTTGGCTTTGATTATTTCTGGTACAGTTGAGTTTATAAAATGGAATGAGCTCACAACAAACTGTACTCCTTAGAATAGCAAGTTCCAGATACCCCAACAAACTCGAAGCAGGAATACCAAAGTACACAGATTATTGACAAAAAGACCACGTATAAAAACACTTAGATACTGAATCGGTTAAGCGCTTTCATCTGTCTACATACAGATTTCATCAGAACCAGTGAGACTCCTACAATCCATTCCTTTTGTAGTGTTTTTGGCGCTAAAATCCATGAATCTATGAAACAGTAATTTACTATTAAAATGCACAAATTAATGAATTACATGCTATTTTGTTACAGCACTATATGTTCTATCTACAATTTGATGTATTTATGTTTAACAAAAAATTATCCCTGTAAAAATATTTAAAAATTTTAAAATTTACATATACTGTCTACAGCATCTATTTCATGCCTCTAAAGGATGTATGATTTTCATCACCTGTTTAACCACTGTGTCTTCCACTCTATGTATTAATACCACGCAGTGATAATCATCTGTGTGCTCAATAGAAATAAATAGGAACTAATACATTGTTCACCTAAAACTACTGCATCCACATTATCCAAATGTCAGGTACATATACTGTATTCCTATACTATTTCCCAACAGTAATATAATATGTGTTAATTGATAATACAGGAGGTACAACATACTTATACAGTAAAAAATTAGACACTAATACATTATTCACCTGCACTCCTGTATCCTCATTGTCCAATTTTAGGTTTAAAGCTAAAATCTATTACAATGTCCTAAAAAAGTAACATGTGTTCAATGATAGTTCAGAATGTACAATAAATATGAACAATATGTTGAAGAAGTATTTATAAACATTAGTAAACATGTTCTCAAGTGTTAACACCCATTAATTCAAGGCTAAAAAAGGTTTCAAGCTGATATAATCATTGATACCTGGTGGTGTTGTTGCATCTGTACATATTTGCCATTTACTTTCAATCCATGCCAAGTACGTCTTCCAATTCCCACCTCTATCACTAATCTCTACTTGGTCAATAATGGCGAAAGTAAAATTGTGTTCAATCCCCTTGTCCAAAATATGTTTACATAATGCATTTTTTGTATCACCCTTTTTAATCCTGTACATATGCTCGTATATACGAGTCTTAAACTTCCTCTCGGTTTTGCCTATGTAAAAGGCTGAGCATTTTGTACAGGTAGCTATGTACACTATTCGTTGTGAATTACAATTCCCACTTTTACTTGTTACCTTAGTACCCATAATATTATCCAATCTAATCTTTTGTGCAGTATTAATATGGGTACATTGTTTACAGAATCCACATTTTCTAGTGCCCTTCAATCTCTTTACACTTGTTCCATTCATTCCATACTCCATAATTCTTTTTATATTAATTCCAGTCTTATAAACTGTGCATATCTCAGTTCCAACTATATTTCCAATAGGGCCAGTGGTTGTGATTAGAGACCAATGCTTTTTAAGAATTTCATTGATCCAACAAACATATGGATTGAATCTAATCACACATACTTTTCTATCCCAATCCTTATCAAGTTGTTTCACTGGTACATTACTATTACCCAACAAGGGTTTGTATTTTTGTACCCATTCCGTTTTCACATATGTAATAACATTATCCAACAAAGCCTTCGGATAACCTCTATCCTGAAATAGTTTAGTAACTGTATCTAACTCATTCTTCATACTTTCCAAGGTGGATGACATTCTCGCTGCTCTTATGCACTGGCCCTTCACAATGTTTTTAAAAATGTGTGGTGGATGGCAACTACTGAAATGGATGTAGTCATTAGAAAACGTGGGCTTTCTATAAAGTCTAGAAGAAAACCCAGTACCAGTGTTGCCTATCCAGGTGTCCAAATATGAAATACCTTTTTTATCAAAATGATAAGTGAACCTCAAAAAATCTGTTGTATTATTGAGGTAAGCTATAAAAACAGGTATTAATTCTACAGGACCAGTCCAAATAATGAAAACGTCATCCAAAAATCTGGTATATAACCTGATGTACTTGTAAAACTCACTAGGAAAAATGTGTAGGTTCTCCCACTCGAGCATGACCATGTTGGCAAAAATGGGAGCACAAGAAGCTCCCATGGCCACACCTCGAGATTGTCTAAAGAACTCCCCTTGATGTACTATATAATTATGTTCTAGGACTAGTCCCATCATATCCATGATGAGATTTACTCTATCCCAACTACTTCCTAAATATTTGCTTAAACTGCTTTGAAAGTATTCTAAACCTGTAGATACAGGTATACTGGAAAATAAATCCTGAACATCTATAGTAAGGAATGTCAAATTCTCATCCCAAACATCAGTCGTAAGTTTACTCAAAAAATCCCAGGAATCCTTGACCAAATGGTCCACTTTGGTATAAACTTGCTTAGTCCAATGATCAATAGTGGTCCCTATTTTGAAAGTCTTGGACTTGGATCCTGATATTATCGGTCTAAATGGTGGCTTAATCTGGTTTTTATGAATCTTTGGGATTCCTATAATGTGAGCCATAATCGGATGTTCAGTTCTTAAATACTCATATAATTCACTAGTGATACGATTATCAAGTAGATATTCCTCTAACACCAGGTCTATACGTCTATATCCGATATTAATTTGATTAAGTGAAACCTGTTCGTAGTTGCCTGATTCGTGTAATATGTTGTTAATTTCATTGTAGTATTGTTGACTATCAAATATCACAATCCCCCCTCCCTTGTCAGGTTTCATAATTCTGACCTCATTATTCATTACAAGTTCTTTCATGCATCTCCTTTCACCCTCAGTCAGATTGTCTGTTTGTACATATTTGTCTCCTACATTCTCTGTAACTTCTTTGTATAAATGGTACAAATCATTGCATACCATTTTCTCAAAAATTGCCACCTGAGCATTCATAGTCGGGATATATGTACTTTTTTTCACTAGAAAAGATCTATTTCTTGCAATATGAGATTTGTTAGAATCCTCATTGAATTGGATGGCAAGGTTCAGCCTTCTACAAAATAACTTAATTTCCTTAATAAGGTCGAATAGATTCAGCCTGACAGTAGGGATGAACTTCATTCCCTTACTAAAAAGGGATATGATATCATCTGTTACATAGGCATCCGTATAATTGTATACATTAAAGCCTTGGTGGCTTCTAATGCTAGGCCCCTTCACATTGACCACATTCTTCATAATCAAATCAACTGAACTGGTGATTTTTTCACAATTGGTAACAGTTTTATCCAAAAGTGTACCTGAATTGGTAGAAAAAGTGTGTGGTGGAGCCGTAAATATGGAATCCTTATCATTGGAATGTTCACGTTCTGGGGATTTCTCAATGTATATAATGGTACTACCCTTTAGTACCTCCTTTGCTGTTTCTTTGGGGCTGGAAAGTAACGGCCCCCTTGAAAATTTTCCCCATCATTCTCTCTCATATATCTCTTTCTTCCCCTAGCTTGTACCACCTCAAATTTACCTTCTTCAAATCTTTCATACGGTGGCCAAACATAAGCCCTTCCATTCCTGTATAAATCCATGTCCCGTTCAATTTTGTGCAATTTTCTTTCATAAACATTTTTTACTTTCACTTTGGCTTGGTTAAACTGGTTAGAATAACAGTCATACCATCTTTCAAACATTTCATCATGTATAATTGATTCATTCAAATTTTCAACCTCTTGTACTAGTTCATTAACCTTCTGTTCATTGTATTTCATAAGACATTTTATATATGTAAATCCAAATTCATCAAACATTCTGTTAAAATCAGATGCTACTTCAGAATTATACTTAATTCCTAATGGTAATTTAAAAAACCTCAGTCCCTTTGGGACTAGTTTAAGATCTAAACATTTCTCCAAATAAGCATTATCCATCTTCACACATTTTAATTGTATTAATTTTTTACCCAACAAAAAGATTCTAGATTTTATATCATCCTTTTTGTTGTTGTTCTTAAATGGCATCTCTTTATGCTTACTCATAGGCTCTAATTTACTCATAAAATCAAAATCATCAGATAAAAAATCATTAAACATACTGCCCTTCCCCATTTCTTTGGCATTATTGTCCATTCTTTTCGTTGGTATTCTTTTAGGGCTAGATAAAAATTCATTTGTAACAGTACCTTTGTAACTGTGATGTGTCTTGTTGGCAACAGATGAATAAGTTCTTAAATTCTCAATGTGTCGTTTAGGGCGCGCACCCGTTCTCTCATTTTCATCATTCGTTTGAAACATACTAAAGTCAAAAGTGAAGTCTTCCTCCAATGAGACGTTTACAGTGTTTACATCCAAGTCTATACGATGCTTATTGTCCATTGTAGGAGCCTCTCCCTGCCCGTTAGGGATATCACTCACAGAGCTGCTATCATCAGCTTCATCCAGTATTACAAATTTAGCTGTGACAGTATCATTTATATGCTGTAACTTATTTACTTCTTCTCGTACAACGGCCGCTTCAGCATTGCTGGTATGGACTGTATGAGCGGAACCTCCGCTCTCCATAATTGCCGCTGTTAATTTATTAACCATATCGAGAAGCCTATTGACGTCGCCCTTAAGCGACGTCACCTCCTCACAAAGTGTACAATACTCCTCTGGCCTCAATGAAGTGCTCGGGGAACCCTCCTCTGCCATCCGACAACCAGTAACGAAATGGAATGAGCTCACAACAAACTGTACTCCTTAGAATAGCAGGTTCCAGATACCCCAACAAACTCGAAGCAGGAATACCAAAGTACACAGATTATTGACAAAAAGACCACGTATAAAAACACTTAGATACTGAATCGGTTAAGCGCTTTCATCTGTCTACATACAGATTTCATCAGAACCAGTGAGACTCCTACAATCCATTCCTTTTTTAGCGTTTTTGGCGTTTTTTACTGTATAAGTATGTTGTACCTCCTGTATTATCAATTAACACATATTATATTACTGTTGGGAAATAGTATAGGAATACAGTATATGTACCTGACATTTGGATAATGTGGATGCAGTAGTTTTAGGTGAACAATGTATTAGTTCCTATTTATTTCTATTGAGCACACAGATGATTATCACTGCGTGGTATTAATACATAGAGTGGAAGACACAGTGGTTAAACAGGTGATGAAAGTCATACATCCTTTAGAGGCATGAAATAGATGCTGTAGACAATATATGTAAATTTTAAAATTTTTAAATATTTTTCCAGGGATAATTTTTTGTTAAACATAAATACATCAAATTGTAGATAGAACATATAGTGCTGTAACAAAATAGCATGTAATTCATTAATTTGTGCATTTTAATAGTAAATTACTGTTTTATGGATTCATGGATTTTAGCGCCAAAAACGCTACAAAAGGAATGGATTGTAGGAGTCTCACTGGTTCTGATGAAATCTGTATGTAGACAGATGAAAGCGCTTAACCGATTCAGTATCTAAGTGTTTTTATACGTGGTCTTTTTGTCAATAAATCTGTGTATTTTGGTATTCCTGCTTCGAGTTTGTTGGGGTATCTGGAACCTGCTATTCTAAGGAGTACAGTTGAGTTTATACACTTATGCAAGTCATTGTACAGGAATTTAGTGCAAGATTCTATGTAGTTACCACTTCACACTTGGGGTGGGGCTTGGAATGCATTTATACCTTCACCTAGGAGGGTATGGTTTACCTTGGTGAAGTTGTTTAGTCTGATTTCACCCTTTGTGAGTTCTGGTGTTCATGCTAGCTTGAAGGTGACTGATTTGTGGTCAGTTTTAACTACTGAGGGTCCGAAGGTTGCGGAAGTGCATCTGTTTGACATGTTGTTGAGAACCAGACCCAGAATGTTTGTTCCCCTTGTCAGGGTATGGAAAGTTTGTTCCAGGACATTTGAATTAACAAAGTCAAGGAACCTTTGAGCTAGTGAGTTAAGGCTAGCATTGGTTTCCAAGTAAATGGTGGGATAATTGAAATCTCCATAACCAGTGTGTTCAGCAATATTTGGATGGTCACCATTTTGATCAAGTAGGCTTCATGGGCATCATGACCCATGGAGGGGGATCTATAACTGGACAAGACTTAAATGGGGGTCTTACCCACTGTAACCTAGACCTGGCATAACTCCATGGAGTTCTCCAGTGTAACTAGATGGGAGGTGAATTTATCTGTAATATAGACTGATACAGCACCTCCTTTGGTTTTCACATGTTCATTTTGCAGTCTAATGTTGTGGAAGTCATTGTAGCTTTGCATGGCTGGGGTACTGCCTGAGGTCCTGAGCCAGTTTCTGTGACTTCACAGACATCTGCATCTTCTAGTGATAGTAGTGTTTCCAGGGGGCGCAGTTTTTGGTTTAAGCTCCTAGCATTTAGCAGCATGACCCTTATTTTGTTCTGATTGGTTAATTTCACATCAGTAATATTGCTTTCAAGACCTTGCCTAAAAAAATATAATAGTGCAGCGAAATCAACCCAAGAATTAGACACACAGAAAAAATGTAAATTTTGCTGGTGTTGTATCACAGTCAAAAATGTTGCAGAATAGCACAAACTGGACGCAAACTGAAGTTTAAAATTTTTATTGTTAACAAATAAATAACTGGTTAAGCACTTATCTACAATAAGTAGACTTCTTCAGAACACTACATGCGATTATCAGCTGGGTTAAATGCATTTCACTGACCAATCTGTGCGACATCTCAATTAGACTAGAAAGACATTTAAAGTGCACTTGCTGTGTAAAAAAAACTTCTTATATTCAGGTCAACATATTAAGTAAAACATTTTTTAAAAAAAACCTTATCCTTAAATATTAAATATGAAAAATAAGATAATGTGGTAACTAATAAATACATATGTATATATGTATAAATAAATGTAAAATATATAAATAAGTAGAAAAAATGGGAAGGTGAATACCTTCTACTAATTATATTCTAGCTTCAAGTACTGGTTTAATAGATATATTGTCGTTAATGCCTGGATATACTACTGCATTTAGCAGAATCTGCCATTTTATCTCTCTTTCACCCAGTTTGATCTTAAAATTCCCTCCACTGGGGTTAGCTTTAACTTGTTCCATTATGGCAAATTTAAATAAATCAAAATTCGGACTTGCTTCAAGGTGCCTATAGAGTGAATTTTTAGTATCTTTCTTTCTGATGCTATAGTAATGGCTGTAAATATGATTCCTAAGGCACCTGTCAGTTTTCCCTACATAATAACTTGGATACTTTTTGCTAAATAAATCACATGTTGTGTCCTTCAGTTGCCCTTTTTAAATCTGACTAGTGTGCGATTGAGATCTCCCAGTACCAATGTACTGTCTTCCATTATAACAAAACATTGATTGCAATGTCCACATTTTCTAGTTCCACCTTGTGTCTCCAGAATTTTACTACCATACATTCTAGATTCAAACAAATTTTTTAAATTAAAACTCGTTTTATATACAAAACGTGGTTGATCGCCCAATTTCCCTTGCACACCCCCATCACTATTCAAAATGTTCCAATTGCTTCCTATAATTTTTTGCACACCTTTCATGTGGGGACCATATTTTAAAATACAAGCACTCCTATAATCGGTATCACTGCTCTTGTTACCTAACCCCTCATTCGAATTCTTAAGTAAGTCACTCTCATAACCTGTACCTACTCCCAAAAGGGGTTTGTATTTTTCCCCGTTCGTACTGGACACAATTATTAATGTCAACTATTAAATTATTTGAATAACCACATTTTCTAAACATATCATCAATGTTTTTCAACTCATTAACCATCTCAGTGTAATTGGAAGTCATACGGGCAGCCCGTATATATTGCCCTTTGAATATACTTTGTTTTTGACTCATTGGATGACAGCTTGAAAATTCCAAATATGAATTACTGAAAGTTTCTTTCCTGTAAATTCTTGATTCAAAACCAACTGTAGTAGTATATATAAATGTATCCAAATATGGAATGTCAGTCTTACTAGCACTATGTGTGAATTTGAAACATTCACTAACTGTACTTAAATCCTGTAAAAAAATATTTCGTCCATAGTGCCATTCCATAATATAAAATTATCGCCCAAATAACGAACATAACAACTAACATGTTTAAAAAATACGCTATTAAAAACATGTTCTTCTTCCCAATCAAGTAGTACAAGATTAGCATATATGGGGACACATGCAGCCCCCATAGCGACCCCCCTTGTTTGCCTGTAATGTTCACCTTCAGAAAAGATATAGTTGTAATTTAAAACTATGTCCATAAATTCAAGGATAAGCGACACTTTATCCCATGATAGCTGTGCATACTTGCAAATGCTGTTACCAAACCTCATCATGCCCTCCTCTTTGGCTATGCTAGAAAATAAGTCAATTACATCTATAGTTAAAAAAAAATCACATTCTCATTCCATAATTCAGGTTTCAACTGACTTAAAAAATCCCATGAATCTATAACAATATGAGGGACTTTACTATATATAGGCTTCAACCATCTGTCTATGACAGTACCATAAGGAAATATTTTTGATTTCCTTCCAGAGATTATAGGTTAAAAGGGAGGGTCTTTAAATTCCTTATGTACCTTTGGGATACCCACAATAGTAGCCAATACAGGAAATTCAACTTGCAGATACTTATACATGTTAATATCTATTCTGTTGTTTAATAAAAATTCCTCCAGGAATAGATCAATACGATGATATCCTATATTGACTTCGTACACAAAACGAGTTTTAATTTGAAAAATTTGTTTGAATCTAGAACATATGGTAGTAAAATTCCATAGTAAACCAGGAAATAGCAGCTCTGTGCACATTTGAGCACTGTGTTTGTGCGGCGTGCCCCCGGGCTTAAACAGGAAGGCAATGGGAAGGGAAAACAGCAGTAGGAAGGTAATCTATGAGAACTAGCATAGCTGGCAGGTGAAATGTATCAGAATCAGCCAGTTACACAGGCAGCAGACCAGCCCAGCCCAGAACACTACTATAAACTATGCAAACACCTTTCCCTCTGGTTTTTCCCACATACTCTACACCATCGGTGTAGACAAGCGGGGAAAGTTTAACAAATAAAACAACAAAATGATAGGGGCTGCAATAGCTATCATACATGTGGAAGAGGCTGAGGGTGGTGATGATGTGAATTCTATCATCCAACCTACAGTTAGGAGACGGAGAAGAGTGTACAGACCAGGGGTAACCTACCAGGGACTACATGAGCTGGAGATAGTGGAGCACTATAGGGTGGACAGGGACCTCCTACAGCAAATTGTTGAGCTGTGCCAGCCATGCCTGACACACAAAACTAACAGAGGGGAACCCATCCCAGTGGATACCAAGGTATGTGTAGGCCTAAGAATACTAGCTACAGATACCTTCCAAAGACCAACTGGGGATATCATGGGGATCTCACAGGCATCAGCATCCAGGGTACTCCACCAGTTCCTGGATGCCATGTCAGCACATAACAGTGAGCATGTATATTTCCTCAACACCCGTGAGGCATTTGCCAGCAATATGCATCTGTTCCACCAAATAGCAAAATACTCTGAGGTAGTGGGTGGTATAGACTGCACACACATATCAAAGCACCACCCGTGAGCGGGTTAGAGTCTACATCAACCGCAAGGGCTTCTCCTCCATCAACTGCCAGGTTGTGTGCAATGCCCAGGGCATAATAATGAATGTGTGTGCTAGCTGCCCTGGAAGCTATCATGATTCCCACATCTGGCATCTGATGCAGCTGTACCAGAGATTTGCCAATGGGGACATCCCTTATGGTCAACTAGTGGGGGATGCTGGTTATGCACTGGAGCCTTGGCTGATGACACCCATCAGAAATGCACAAACACACAAACAAAAACTCCATAATGAGGCACACGCACAGACCAGAATTATAATAGAGCATGTGTTTGGGATGGTCAAGTCATGGTTCCAATGTCTTGACACATCCGGTGGAGCCTTGCAGTACTCACCAGCTACATGTACAAAAATTGTCATTGTATGTGCCATGCTACACAATATAATCCTCTGGAAACAGCTGCAGGAGGAACAGCATGGGGCAGGCCCACACAGCCCCCCACCATTGCCAAGGTCTGCACAGGCACAGAGTGACTCAGAGGAGGAACAACCTGAGCCTGCCCCAGTAGGCAGAAGGAGGCATGCCCAGTATGCCCTGGGCTTGGCAAAGAGGCAACGCATAGCACATACACTGACACAGGAGGGACCCAGGGAATGACACCTCTCTCTGACTCGCACATACAGTAAAAGGGATGCCAAACATGACACTACCTGTTCTCAACCATGTGTAGGGAGTGTACTATGTGCATCTGACATAGGCAGTCCTTCAGCACCACCCTCAATACTGGCACACCCACAAGGTAAGTCACTCAACTTACCAATTGACGAATTTTGTAGTATGTGTTGTTACCTGTATCTAAGGTATGGATGTGAGCATGCAAGGGAATTTGTGGCTGAATGGGATGCCAGCAGATAGTAGACACCTATAGTGACAGTATGAGATCTGTAACAAATACGGGCGTCACCATAGTAGCCAGTACTACACATGGTGACAAAACGCACTGCAGGAAATGTGTTGGGCCACATGTGTGTCCATATGACACACACATGTCAGTCAGGGAGGTTCACATACCCAACAACAGTCACAGCCAGCAGGACAGGTGTAGACAAACACAAACAAAGGCTGTGCTAAGGCCACTGAATTATGCCTATGTGTAACCGCCACCCCACCCCCCCGCCAGGCCTACACAGACAGACTAGATCAGGTCAGGCAGTGGGATGTTAGACATGCCTGTAGTCAGCATGATAGGTTAGGAAACAGAATGAAATGGAGTACCTGACATACCAGTACAGTCATAGCAAATGTGTACAAGTGTCAGGTGTGTGTCCCCCCCCCAATCCTGTGTAGCAATGTAGAAACAGTCAGGTGTGCCCACCATAGCCTATATAGACATGTAGTGACAGTCAGATGTGTCCCCCCAATCCTATGTAGACATGTAGTAACAGTCAGGTGTGCCCCCCAATCCTGTCTAGCAATGTAGAAACAGCAGGTGCCCCCCCATATCCTATGTAGACAGTAGTAACAGTCAGGTGTGCCCCCCCTATCCTATGTAACAATGTAGTAACAATCAGGTGTGCCCCCCAATCATATGTATACACATAGTAACAGTCAGGTGTGCATCCCAATCATATTTAGAAATGTAATAACAGTCAGATGTGCCTCCCAGTCTGATATAGAAATGTAGAAACAGTCAGGTGTGCCCCCCAATCCTGTGTAGAAATGTAGAAATAGTCAGGTGTGCCCCTCCACTCTTGTGTAGAAATGTAGTAACAGTCGGGTGTGCCCCCCACCCCCAATCCTGTGTAGAAATGTAGAAACAGTCAGCTGTGACACCCCATATCCTATGTAGACATGTAGTAACAGTCAGGTGTGCCCACCACGAATCCTATGTAGAAATGTAGTAACATGTATGTGTAGGTATAATACCAGTGGAGCACAGATGCCCAATGGTGGCCAAGGTAGCAGGATAGATTGTAGCATTTGCACAATATGCAGGTATGAGTGTGCTAGGTTGGTGTGTGTTTCATATTGTAAGAGAGTGGTCAGTATGTATGCATGTTGAGGTATGACCTGGTGGCCATTGCCCACTACTGCTGATGACAGGGCCAAGTCCTCACAACTGCAGTGCCAAAGACAATCCCCACCAGTATAACACATGCTAGCAGTAAGCCACTGTAAATGTATGGTGGTAATATGTGTCACCATCTGAAAGATTGACATGGCATGGCTGTTGGGCTAGATATGCAAGCAGTACACAGGGGAAAGTACCCCAGACATACAGTATATATTGTGAAACTGTGAAATGGACACACCCTTGGAACTGTAAATACAGGTATGCATCACATTATCTGGGCCTGTAGTAGGGGATACCGGTGTTGTCTGCCTGAACACTTGCAGATCACAAAGGTGGTAGGACTGATGTATTGGGAAACAGCCGATGTACCTGCACATGCCAGCATAACTGGAATGTCCCATGCATATCTGTGCATCAGATGCAAGTAGTGTCCATAGCACACATGCATCCAGCTCACCCAAACACCACCCACAGGTACCT
The DNA here is from genome assembly GCF_019279795.1 of Protopterus annectens. Taxonomy (NCBI): domain Eukaryota; kingdom Metazoa; phylum Chordata; order Ceratodontiformes; family Protopteridae; genus Protopterus; species Protopterus annectens. The sequence continues at coordinate 653,157,744 of NC_056734.1, read as the reverse complement.
CTCTGGTCGCTGTGGGGAATGGGTACAATATGACCCCGCCTGTATATGGCAATAGCAAAAGAATGCAGCATGCAGTGCAGGTGTCCCATGCAGGTGTGCCCCTAGAAGTAGGTAGCACACTGCCAGCATCCACACCACCTGATCAAGACTGATAGAAAGTATTGGCATGAACACCAAGCACACCTACCCTGTCCCCCTAGGGGAATATACTGTATGGTGGTCTGAGACTGTAGGACTCACAGATATGCAAGGGCCTGCCACAGTTGGCCCGCATCACCACCAAATGGCCTACAGGCCTCTGCTAAAGGCCCGTGTGTCACATGTACTGCCAATGCATGTTATGTCATGGACACCCAAATAACGACATAGCACACTCCACATAAGCCATATGCAAGGCCATGTTGGCAAACCATCGTAAAATGTCCATCATGTCCCACTGCATGAACTGTGGACCAACAGCAAAACACAGCTGTGATAAGGTGATAACCTTAGGGAAAGTATCAGAGAATGTATGCATAATGTATGGCAGAGGATAGAATAATTGGGGGGGGGGGCACATGGGCAGCATGGAATGTGCAAGGTCCGACACACAGCTGTGTGCACAGACTATCCCTGGCTGCAAACACATAAATGGGTGGCTACAAACCTGCCCATACACCGAAATAGGGGTAATGTCCTGACTCATTGCCCCTGCCTCTGGGTAACATGTATGAAAGGTGTTGCCACAGCAAGATAAGGCCATGCTGTCATGTTGATGGATGTACAAGTATGAGATCCTCTGCCAGCACTGTACCAAGGTGCTGAACCAGATACACAGACCCAGCAGCAAGTGTCTGCAGCTCCCCCACCAGAATGGCATAATTTACCATGAATATGTAGGCATCTGCCCACAATACCGGACACAGCTGCATTCACCCTTGTTCACCAGGACATCACTGTGAGCAAGAATGTCCACCTGACAGTACTTGAGGACATAAAACATCACAGAGTATAACAGTACACATGTCTGAATATCTCTGCTAACACTGGTACCATGTAGCAGAAGCAGCACAGACACAATCACCTACACTAACCTACTATCCCTTACACAGTTTGTCCCCATATTGCCAAATGATCTATGGATAACCTGCAGAAAAAGTTTGCTACTTGAAGATGTATAACACAAAGGTCTGCACTGGAGTACAAACTACCTGAAATGGATCCACGCATTCAATACAGAAGGGCATACTGGGCGTGCTCACACACTTAAACAAATGAAGCCCATGTCTGCAAACAACAGTGGACCATACATATCTGACAGTCGCAGATGTTAGTGCATATACTCCTCAGTATGCACCAGTCATGCATTGCACACACATTGGATAGGAATACAGACATATATCCAAGGACAACACACTATAATAAGCCAAAAGTAGACATACATAGATGTGTGGAAGAGAGTAATATGACAAAGTGCCATCCATCATGAGGCCTGTCCCACCCAGCAGACAGCCTAATGGCTAGAACCACATGATGTGTAAATGTCATTCACTGTAGAAATCAGCCACTGGTATCCATCAACATTACAGACTATGTGGTGCAAGTGCTTGCTGTGCAACATGACTGTACAAGGCAGTATTCATCTAGCAGCTGTATACACATACCTGCGGAATATAACCCTGTGTGTGCCTGCATGTGGTGTGTCAATCTATAGATAAATGGGTTATGGCCCATGCATACACACTGCCCTCCCCATAGCCCTATGACAAGCCTGCTGATGCCATCCTCTTTGAAATACACCTTTGAAAATGGAGTATCCCAGTAATCGCTGTGCCATGTCCTAATACTGTGTAATGCTGTACTGTGATAAACTAGTTCAGTAGGAGTTTTAATCCCAGACATGGCAACTGTGTGTGTCTGTGTGTGGCTCTGTCTGTGTAGGGAGCAATGCTTTTTAGGCTAGTCATGCTCAGTATAATTCAAATGTCCTACTTTGGCAAGCCTGCTGATGTCATTCACCGTGAAATGCACCTTTGGGAAAGGTGTAGCCCAGTAATCTCTGTGGTGCGTCCTATAACAGCGTAATACTGTAGTGTGATAAACTAGTTAGGTAGGAGTACTAATCCCAGGCATGGCAATTGTTTGCATGTGTCTCTGTCTGTGTAGGGAGTGATGCTTTTTAGGCTAGTCACACTCCTTAGAAATCAAATGCCCTACTTTGCCAAGGCTGCTGATGATATTCACTGTGAAATATACCTTTGGAAAAGATATAGCCCAGTAATTTCTTTGGCTTGTCCTATAACTGTGTACTGCTATAATGTGACAAACTAGTTAGGTAGTATTTCTAATCCCGGACATGGCAACTGTATTTGTGTGTCTCTGTCTGTGTAGGGGGCAATGCTTTTTAGGCTAGTCACACTCACTACAATTCAAATGTCCAACTGTGGCAAGGCTGCTGATGTCATTCACTGTGAAATACACCTTTGGTAAATGTGTAGCCTAGTAATCTACATGACACATCCTATAACTGCATTCTGCTGTAGTGTGATAAACTACTTAGGTAGTATTTTTAATCCCAGACATGGCGACTGTGTTTGTGTGTAGGGGCAATGCTTTTTAGGCTAGTCACAATCATTACAATTCAAATGTCCTACTGTGGCAAGGCTGCTGATGTTATTCACTGTGAAATACACCTTTGGGAAAGGTGTAACCCAGTAATCTGCATGGTGCATCCTATAACAACATAATGCTGTAGTGTGATTATAGTACCCTGGTAGGTGTTTGCTTCCCTCACATGGCAAGTGTGGATGTTTGTGCATGTGTTTCTATGTATGTGTAGGGAGCAATTCTTTTTAGGCTAGTCACACTCACTACAGATCAAATGCCCTACTATGGCAATGCTGCTGTTGTCATTCACTGTGAAATACACCTTTGAGAAATGTGTAGCCCAGTAATCTCTGTGGCATGTCCTATAACAGTATAATGCTGTAGTGTGACATAGTACCTCTGGTAGAGGTTCATTTCCCACACATGGTGAGTGTGGATGTTTGTGTGTGTGTGTTTCTATGTCTGTGTAAGGAGCAATGCTTTTTGAGCTAGTCAAACTCACTACAGATCAAATTCCCTACTTTGGCAAGGCTGCTGATGTCATTCACTGTAAAATGCACCTTTGGGGAAGAAATACACCAGTAATATCCATGGTGCATCCTATAACTGTGTAGTGCTATAGTGTAATAAACTAGTTAAGTAGGAGTTCTAATCCCAGACATGGCAGGTGTGTGTGTGTGTGTGTGCGTGTTTGTGTGTGTGTGTGTGTGTGTGTGTGTGTGTGTGTGTGTGTGTGTGTGTGTGTGTGTGTGTGTGTGTGTGTGTGTGGCTGTGTTTGTCATTCGTATCCTGTGTGGAGATGGCCATGAATGTGTAACAACTGGACTTATTGTGGAGTAGGTTTTGCAAATTTCTTATATGGTGGCCCTATTATATGTCACAATATCCACCTTACAAGGATAACAGATGTGAAATAGCCAAGAGGCTGGGGTGCCAATCCATACCCCTATATGTGACATCAAGGCCTGTTGAACAAAGTTAGCAACCCTTGTATTACCCAGAGAACACTCTCAACCCATGTCTCATACACAAACACACTTGCCTAGGCAACAACCACTATGGTGGTAGTACCCTGCATATTGACTACAGATAGTAACCATGGTGTGATTGCAATGGACTACAGAGTGCATGGCACCCTGTCCATCAGTATAATAGCCATGTACATGCAGACAGTGCGCCTTCACTATGTTCCCCACTGGACACCTGCAACACCTGTTGTGCCATCAAATGTGACCCACAAAGGACTTACCATGCCTTAAACACATGCCCTGTATGGAAAGATGCCAATGACACCAGGGAATACCTGTATCATGGTATCAATGTAGGTGCAGTGTCAACCTGCTGTCCATTACCTGTTCCTGCCACATGAGGCCAGGACTAGCACATCTGATGATAACAACCTGTGTACACAACATGGGCCAGACACCCCAGGTACAGTTCCACATGTCACTGTACATGCATGTGGGATGTGTGCACATCCCAGACACCATCCATGTCATGGACTAAAGAACACATACATGGCAAGCAATGCACAGCAATGGCCACACACAATAGTTATCCAGGTGACTGGATGGTGAATACAATACCCACCTATGTGGGCCAATCCAGACACTACACCCCTGAGCCACACTGCAGACCATTGTCATGTGGCCTGATGCCAAGGTATACCCATCACCTAGCCTTCTATAGCCTTCTGGCATAGTCAACCACTACACACCCGTGAAGCAATGCGCCCATGCATGTCGATACTGGCACTCTGTGTCTTTGTGTGTGTGGTGTATGATGCTTTTGACCACATTCACACTCACTACAACCCCCATTGGCATACTGAAGCATTCTGTCTGATGTCAGACACCTCCACATACCCTTTGCCTATATAACCTCTGGATAACCCCTGTGGTGCATATGATTCCTGCACAGTACTGTATTGTAGCAAACTGAGTAGTGAGGAGGTGTATTCCTGACCCTGCCAGTGTGTCAGTGTGTGTTGGTCCTTGAGATAGAGTGGCTATATTGACACTGACACCTGTTCATGTGTATAGACACGTGTATGACACCTACCGTATTGCTACCATATCACTGTTGCAGATGTCACTCAACATCACATATGCGTTTGGAGAGTTCCTCAATATGTAAGCTATGTGGCACATCCAATATCTGCATAGACATGTGATCACAATACATCCACAGTCAGGGATTTGATACCCTGTACTGGTAGGTGTGTGACACAAACATGCTTAGGTTTTACTCTCCCACCCCCGCCCTGACCTATCTTTGCCTCTGGCTGCCTCTCTCACTCCCTCTGTGGTGGATGTAGAGACTTACACCTGCTTTGCTTAGGCAGCAGCATGTGTTTTGTAAGCGATGCTCATGATCAGCTGATGGCCCCTGCACAAATTGCAGCCCTCCTCTAGCTGATTGCATGTGGAACAGCTGTGGTAACATTCCCATAGCCAACTGCATGGAAACACACTCCAATATCTAGGAACATCAAGTTGGTGTTGGGCCTTTTCATTTACTGTGAGCAGGACCTAGAGCTGTTGTTTGGCAAACAGCATCACAGATGGATTGGGTATTTACCTCCAACAGTATACACTGTGGAAACAGGCCAATACACCAGAGGGGGATGTGCCTGACATGACTGCAGAATGTAAGTGTCAATATTCTGCATTTGGAGTAATGTTGGTTTAACAGGGTGTGTGTGGATATGGCTGGGCTACAAGTTTTAATATCTGTCATGACAGTGCTATGTTTCTGAGGAAACCCCCATCTGTAGGGTCATCTGCAGATTGGGTGGTGTGTGGTGCCTTTTGTGTCTTGTGTTACTCACAGAGCACCTATCTGTGAACTGCAGAAGCATAGTGTGAGGATTGCAGACAGTACATGGTGACAGACATGAGAGTTACTGACTTCATATCCCTCATAGGACATATGTCACAACAAACCCTGTTACAACAATAAATGTATGAGGTTATCACAGCAACATGTCAATATTGGCCCTGTGACTGTGCCTCCAGATACAACTCTGTCAACCTGTGTACATATGTCATGCAGTAAGATGTGCATATGTTCTGTACACCATAATTTTTTGATATCATATCTGATAACAATCCAGTGAGATATCAGACTGCGACACATGTTATGTATAGTAGAGGTAATCTTTGAGGACATAGCCAGGGCATTCTGTGGTTGTGTGTATAGTACTGAGGTCTGTGTACTTATGGTGACTGTCAACAGTGTGTGTATTGTGAATATGTATCTTGGCCTGTGTACAGACTGTGGTAGATGACATTGTTCTTGGTCCTGTTCTATCTGATGTTACATGCTGCTCCAATGTTTGTTACCCTATTGGCTTACATGTTTGTAGGGACAAACACACACATGTCCCATAACACAGACAGGCATTGGACCACACTGTGTAGTGGTGAAGTATATGTAGGGTTAGTGTGTGAGTGGCACATATGAGGATAGTGTTGATCAGATAGTCCATATACTGTAATATTACGCTAGATACTATATGTGGCTGTGGATGTGTTCACATTGGTTGTAGTTATGCACTTTCACACAGGTGTCTGTTACTCTGTGCTGTGACATGCCTGTAGAGCCTGCTAGATATGAAGGTACATGTGTATTCCCCCATAAGAAATGTAGGCTAGTGTTGTGGCAGTCTGCCTGTAGCCTGCACAGTGCTTTGTTACATGGCTAGCAGCTTAGTGTACTTAACCAGCATGATGTTATGTCCAGATATTTGCCAGATGTACTGATGCCAGGCCACCATAACAGTCATGTATGTCGGACAAAGCAGTGGGTTGCTGTACAGATGTATGTCACTAACTAGTGGGTAGTATGTGGCCATGGCACCTCTGTACCAGTGGTTAGTATGTGTCAGGACAGACAGGGGTATGTGAATGCATAACCTATGGGGCAAATGTATACCATTGTTAACATGATATATCCATCTACATGGCTGTTAACATCCACATTGTCAGGCTTGGTCCACATGTCTTGCAATAAGGGGTACTATGTATACCTCTGGACTGGCCAGAGCATGTCAGACTTTCCACATTTATTGGCCATATCTCTGCTGTAGTTCACAGGATCGTTACTGTGCTAGCAGTGGTACTGTACTATGATGTCCTTAGGATGTCAGTCTGTGGCCAATAGCGCAAATGTTACAAGCAGATATGACCTCCCACACACGTCTGTGAAGACAACCCCTATCACAGTAGCAATAGTCTACATATATACCTGCAATACATACCTGAAATCCCCTTGCACTAAGAGGTTGGGACTATTGAGGCTGAGGTAGGGCTACACTCCATGTTCAGGACATATGGTGAACACATGTGTATATATACTTATCCATAAATCTCTATAGATATATACACATATACATATCAATATACATAGATGTGTGTATATATATATATATATATATATATATATATATATATATATATATATATATATATACATATATATGCATATAAACACTCAGATATATACATACACACAACAATATATGTCTACACATATACAGATAGAGATATATATGCACATATACTTATGGATATCTACATATATATATTGACAGTGATACGTATATCAGAATAGATATGTATGCACATATAGTTATAGATATCTACATATATACCAACATAACTAGGCATTTATGTACACATAGGATGTGCATACATATATAGCTATATATACATATATCTATATATACATATATGTATATCTATATATACATATATGTATATATACATATATGCATATATATATATATATATATATATATATATATATATATATATATATATATATATAAATATATATGTGTGTGTGTGTGTGTGTGTGTGTGTGTGTGTGTGTGTGTGTGCATACAAATAAATGTACACATGGCCATATATATGTTGTACTATACAGATGTGTATACAGACAGTTGTATGAATATACATGTGTATGTACATGCAGACATATAGCAACCAATTATATGCATATATCCATATTCCTGTCATGTGTAAACCACAGAGTTGTGTATACACTCCCCGATGTATCTCACTGTATGTATCTGCTATGTGTACATTATGATAAAACAACATATGTGATGCAGCAGTCATATTAATAACAAGTACTACACAATTGTGGAAGTAAAGGCAATTGTTCAATACTAATCAATATGTGTATTGACAGATATATTGAAAAAGCAACAGCTGTCATCATAGTGGTCATGGCATAGTGGGTAAGTGTTGTGACTTTAGTGTACAGGGTCCTGGTTTCAAGGGCTGTTGATTTTGTCACTGGGCAGAACAAGTGCTGTTGGATGCAGAGTGGTTAAGGCAGTTTTGAGCAGCTTTAAGCGCATTTGCATGGGTTTCTGTGAAGCTAAGCGGTGCTTATACAGTGCGGGCTTCGCTTACCAGTGTGCAAATCAGCTTAGCTGTTATATAGCAGCAATGTTGATACCTGGTAAGCATGGATTAGCCCTGGTTACCAGTTCACACCACCCAGTCTGATAACATAGCAGAGTAATGATATCTGTAATAAGTGTATGTAATGCCATGTACAATACATGCACCTATGTGCTGTCATTACAGTAGCAAGGGGTGTGAGTGTCATGTGTGGGACAGAGACATATATGAGACCTGTACAGCACTGTTATCTGTGTGACTGTGTTGCTTACAGGGGTAGTAGCCCAGGGTACATGCTGTCACACTGGCATGTAGTGTATCATGGTGGCACTACTGTTGACAGTGCCTACCCAGGCAAGAGTAGAGTGCTAAATATAGTACTGACAACAAGCACACCTGCAGGCATAGCTGGACTCTGAGGCCTCCCTGTTGTATCCCTGGTGTGTGAGCTGTGTCACAGTATATAACCCCTACTGGGTAATGATCTGACATGTGGAATGTAACAGTAGACTACCGTGTGTACAGCAAGTGATAGCGAGAGCTGCTGACATGTAGGTATGGCATACATATTGTTGTCAAACATCTGTCTGTCAATTCATTCATCCTACTGCATAGCTACTTGCCAAGCTGATGACTGTCAGTCCCTGTACAGATGTGCTGATGGAAGGTATCCAGCTGGGATATGTACAGGCATCACAAACTTGATTGACACTGACATGTCTGCCCAGCTGTGTAAGAACTGGCACATATTGGAGAGAACACCCTGTATGTACCACATGCCATGGGTACCTCCACTACACTACCACAGTCAAAAGAACATGCTTGGGTACAGGTCTTCATCACAGACACTAACCATGTGATTATAATGCATGTTGCATGCATGTCAACCTGATCACCTCAGTGGCCATGTGCAGGAGGCACCTGGAGGAATGGCTGATGCATGTCGCTCTACACCCTGAGGGTCACCACAGTTGTGTCTGTCGATAGATTGCCAGCTGCCACATGGCAGGTGGCAGGATACCACTGTATACACAACCTCTATACAACCCATCTCTCCTTGGACAATAGCTAGGTACACAGCTATGACCACCTGCAGTGATGCACCCCAGTACTGACATGTGTATGTGTGCATGACTGAGTATAGCAATGTCTGTTTGTTAGCACACCTGTATGTGGGAATTCCACGAGGGCCTTCACAACCACCGCAATACCCATCGCCATAGCCAGTTGTGGCTGCTGCTGTATGGGGCATTACATGTACCCTGTTAAGCTCCTCTCCATACTGGCTACACGAGCCTTGCAGTACCATCACAACAGTGTTGTACAAATGGGTTGATAGGCATGGGATACCCATTGTGTTCTGGCAAGTGTGTGTATGTGTGCATGTCCGTTTATCTGTAGGGTACAACATTCTGAGGCCACATACTCCTATTACAATACCCATTGCCACACAGTAGTACAGATAGTGTTGTTGCTGCCCATAGGTGAGGCATGACAATGCAGCACCTTTCTCTGCATGTGGCATGTGCATTAGATGCATATCCCTGTAGTACCACCGTTGGCATCTACAGTGGGTTGTATCACAGTCATGGCCAAGGTGTGATGGTGGGTATGTCATAGTGTCATCATGGGTTTCAGGGAATACAATATCCACTGGGGTATGTGGGTGCTATGTACACTGTCATTACACCAAGGTACACCCGGTATATGTCCCATGTACCATGTTATGGTTACCACTGTCACCATCAACCATACAGATAACTGATACCACAATCCAGGCCAGTTATGTATGTGCTGTGTGCAGCCTACCTGTAACACATTGGATACATGGTCAAGATAGTTAGCAGTGACAGACGCAGGTCTCTCAGATGTGTGTCTGCCTGTTATGTGCCTGTTAATGTGTATATGAAGGTATGTCACACTATGTATTGTCCATATACACGCATTACATCCCCCATTAGCATACTGTACATGTCTAGGGATGTTCTCCATGTAACATGTAACCTGAAACACACTTCCCCCTAAACACTGTGTGGTATGTGCAATGGAAGCCACACACTTCAGTATCACTACATTCCTAGGTAGGGATCTAGTCCCAGTGTTGCCAAGTGAGAGTGTGCATGTATGTGGATGGGTCTACATCAGGTTGCAGATTATACATGCCCCATCGGGTCACCTGTCCATGTGGCACAGGCAATAACTGTTATACAAACCTGTGACATGTGTTCAACTGTACTTCAGATATGTCACAGCCATGGTGTCACCACAGTGCCATACCCTGTTGTGGAATATGACTACAGACCATCCTCATGCTGACACATGTACACCTACAACACAAATGGGTAACATTATAGAGACCACAATCAACCAGTGTTACTAACAGCTATAATGCATCATTGCTGGATGGCTACACTACCTGACATATATGCATTACACTTTACTCCTTACAACATGTTACACTGCAGTACTGTGGTACACTGTAGTACAGTCACCGTGTGCATCAGAACCATATTAGCCTGTCCCTGCATCAATGGTATGGATGACAGGGATGTGGCGCAGGTATCATCATATGCACAGGGTGTGTGGTTGGTTTACCAGAGGCCGAGGGTGGGCCATACATTTGACACCATGTGTGTGGGTGAGGGGTGTATTATGGTGAACTGGGCATGGTGATGTGGTGTATGTAGGTACGAGATTGCCCTAGGTGTGTTTGTATTGTGTGTGGGTATGCATGCACACAGTTCTGCCATGTGGCTGCTGTACACAGATGTTTATGGACAGCTGAACACCATACCTGGTAGGGTGTGCAGTTCACTTCCTCTGGCCATGAACATGTGGACTGTGTCTGCCAGGGGTTCCATGGGCACGTCCAGGTACAGGCCTCGATGTGCTACTCTCACCTGATGATGACATATGTCCGCAGGAACCAGGTCCCTCCTGGGACTGGCCAGGACCAAGTGCTTCTGGCCTGCTGTGGTGTGGTGTGGACAGCACCCCCCCCTGCAGTGCTGGGGCTGGTACTGCCACTACAGGAGCTCCTTGGTGTCCTAGCACGTCCATGTTGCCTGCCAGCTGTTGGTGTTGCTGGCCTAAATCCATGCGGCCGTCACCACACTCTCACCACACTTTCAAGCATGGACGGACCACGGTTGATGAGGGCCATCATCTCACCAGACCGTCTATACATGAACTCAGTTAACGCATGGATGGCACCAGCCAGTTCATGGGCATTGTCACTTGCAGATGTGAGAGCAGCCCTCTGCAGTCTCAGGCCCTGTCTGGTGTAATGTTCTATATGTGCCTGTGCCGCCATGACAGCCTGAAACATGCACCTGCTGGTACCAGCTGTGTCACATCTGTCAGGGGTATGATGACCAGCGGCCCTACCATGAGCACCCTGGGACATCTGCCTATGTGGTGCCCTGCCAGACATCTGGCTATGCCTGCTGCAACCAGACACAGTAGGTATGGTTACCGCACTTTCCTGTGCACTGCCACCAAACGCCAGCTGTCCCTCTGCTATGGCCATTGGTGATGGGATATGTATAGGGACTGAAACTGTGTGTGGAGTTGGGGTGATAAAAGGGGGATGTCAAATGTTGGTGCTGTTTCAGCCCCTGACAACCCCACCTGTGCCTCAACAGTACTATCATCATCTTCGGTGTCTGTATGGACACCAACATCAGATTGCATGCAAAAGGGACCCTGACCCACTCGCCACCTGTGGAGGAAAACAATAAACTCACTTTAAAACATGTACAGCATTGCCTAACAGTACACACACACACACACACACACACACACACACACACACACACACACACACACACACACACACACCACCATAATACCTACCTGTCCATGACTTTACAGACAGTCCCACATATATTTCCATGTGTTCCCCATCCTGCATCACACTTGGTAACATACACACATTGATACCACTCATTAACATATCAGTCCTCTAAATGCCTAGACAAGTGATCACAACACAAGACCTGCTACTACATTACCTGCCTGACCTGTGTGTAGTGGTTTTAGATGGCCTCACTGCTGTCATTCAGTGTGTATGTCCAGACATCATGAGCATGGCCCCTATATGTGTGGGTTACTATGTTCACTCCATAATATCATGCACTGGTGTGTCATGTGTATGTATTGCTCAGTACATGCTAGATATGCTGCTCAATCAGCCTCTCGTGTGACAACTGTAATATATGGATACACTCCCTGGTGTTGACTAGTACTTCCCCAATGCATCTGTAGTGCTGCATACGTGGGTTGTCAGTCACCTCTCTGCTGAATGCGATATTAAGGATATACCTGGTGTCTACCTTCCCTCTCAATGCCAGTTCCATGCTACAGACCTTATTATACTATCAGCTGTCCTGTGATTACATACATGACAAGTATTCCTGGTGTGTAATGTGGCAGTCCATGTCCATGTACTGCACAATCCCAAAGGGAGGTACTGCTGTATGAACAACCCCACAATCACACATGTGCATATATGGCCACCCATGCAAACACACACACATGCTCACACACATCCTACATGCGTTAACCTCCGTCCACTTCACCAGAGTGACCCTATAGACAAACTAACTACCCACCGGGATGCACACACACACACACACACACACACACACACACACACACACACACACACACACACACACACACACACAGGTGAGGTTGCACAATGATAGTGCACACAGTCCTCTTATTACCCATCTGTCAACATGCATAACATATGGTACACAACGGCATGCAGTACAGCTATAGTCAATCCATGCAAGCAGCAGTATACATGTATGTAATGCATGTGCTGTGTCACTAGGTGATGCCCCTTCCCCTGGATACCACTGCACCTATGTACACAGTATTGCTGTGCACCTATTCTGCACCCTGCCATGTATTATGCACCACACCTCACAGGTGTACAACCCATTGCTGAATGTGTAGTACTGTGTCAGTTATGTCAGCTTTAATGCTCACAGCCCCTATGTTTTTCAGCAACACATACCTGGGATGATATGTGGAGAGATGTCATTTGTGAATGCCTGATGTCTGATTTACAGCTCTCAACATCAGAGGACCATGTATGACAAATCCAATACTATTATACTTACAACCATCGTAGCATACCTTGGCTGTTGGGGGTGTACACGCCCTTATTGATATGACGCACCGATCCTTGATCTGCCATGGGACATCACTGCATGTATTAACAGTGCATGAGCCTGATATGTGACATATGTCCTGTACTTTCACATGCAGTATCTACGGAATGTGTTAGGTGTGCAGATGCTGACCACGATGCATACACTCCGTGTGGGCATATGTGTGCACACCCTTATCATGATGGCTTGTTTCACTTATTGTTATGTGTCCTACAGCAGACACTACTTCTGGCAGGGTTATACTAGTGTGGGCCATCTGCATTTGCCAGTGTATGTTCAATCTGCCCTACACATGTCCTTCTAATCTGCATGATTGCAAGGTCTACACATATGCACATATCTCTTGGTGTTCACACACTGCCGTCACTATTGCTGTAGAGGTAGGGTTACATCTGTCACAGTTCCTGAACCTGACTATGTGCACATACAGCCATTCTTAGCATCCTTAGGATACCTGCTGCAGTGCACTGGTGTGTCATGCTGACACCCCCCTTCCTTCAGCCTTTTTGCAGATGCTTGACAAGTAAAGCATACACATGTGTCAGTTTTCAGTGTCCCATACACTGAACACCACATGTTACAGCCTAGTCCCAGCTAATAATGTGGACCGCAGTAATGCCTTATGCTATAGTGTAACTCTGCAACAGTTGCCATTGTCCTACAGGTATATACACTGGTGTTGCACTGTATATGGGTGTTGTTCCAAACATGTCCCTACTGTAGGCCATGTCTCCCACCATTATGTTACTTCCTGTGGACACATTCCGCAGTGACAGGATGTTAGTTATCATGCAGGTGCCTGACATACCCTTCCAATACCCAATCATGGTCACCACTGTGATGCCATGCATTTGACAGCAACAATACATGCACATGTACAGCATGCATTCTGGGTAGTTGTGTTAGATGTGTGCATGGAATATACCATTGCCATTACATGCCCGGTGTATTGGCAAGCATCTACATAAACCATACTCACCAGCTACAGGCTGCTGCCTTGGTGCTATACCGGTGGGACCTACATAAGAGGGTGAGAGATGCAAAGTCAGTGGCCACACCTGTGGCATTGCTACAGGGTGGGTGCAGCATTAGAATACATCAACAGTACATGTCCACAATACTACCACATATGCACATCTGTTTATCACTACTATGCAGCAAGAAAATATATCTATGACATGTCAGATATGCATGATCTACCTGTACCAATGTGAATGTATTCACATCAGTGGTCTACTGATGTGCCCTGTGGCCATACCTGCATGCTCCTCGGCTGGTGTGTGGGTGGCACCCATCTCCACAAAGGTGTCCGGTAGTTGGTGGCTATGAAGATGGGCAGGTGCCACAAGGCTGTCTAGGAGCTCCCCCACACATGTCAGGGTTGATGGATGGCATGGACCTCCCTGTGGTGAGGTGACCCCCCGGACTGCAGCAGCATGCCGACGGGCATTGTGAAGCAGGTCAGAACAATGATGCCGGACCTGCTCATGACTGTGGTTGTGCATTCTGACATCATTGACCCTGTGGACTAGGTCATTCCACAGGACGGTCCACTCCTGCCGATCACGGGCGGCCTGGCTAAACAAGGCTATGTAGTGCTGTATGAGGTCTTTCACCAGTATGTCATTTTCAGCTGCTGAGTACACTGGCAGCCTTCCATGTGACATTGTGCCTGAAATACATTAAAATGGACACAGGTGTAAGCAAGTCATGCAGCAAGGATACCACAGTTCTTAATACACATCATATATAATCTCATGCATATCAAAACTAGCCCTAAGTGGAGACATCCACCCCAACCCTGGCCCTACCATCTCCAACCCCAATCCTCATAATCAGACTAGAAACCACAACTTCTCCCATATTACAGCCAATAGAAAGCCAAGTGACTTCCTTCTACTAAGCCTAAATATTAGAAGTATATCCATCAAAGTCCATCAACTCCATGCCACCATAGACTTATACTCCCCAGATATAGTCGTCCTGACAGAAACCTGGCTAAAACCTCACATTACCAGTGAGCAAATACTCCCTACAGGTTACGGCATACTAAGAGTAGACCGGTTAAACAAAAAAGGAGGTGGTGTAGCTATAATATTTAAACAGCATCTAAACATCCAGATCTTAAAATCATCAGCTCCACAAATAGGCAATGAAGAAATAATATATACCAACATCAAAATTAACCAAAACAAAACCGTCAACATAATTGGATGCTACTTCCCACCTGGCCAAAACATCCCTCCACTAGAAAACCTCCTCAGCTGGTCTACCCACCATCTCCCCCAAGAAACTATCATCCTAGGTGATTTCAATATTGACTGGCAATCCTGTTCTGGCAACAATCCAACCCATCATGTACATCTTCATGGCTTCACCCAACTAGTCCAGTCACCAACAAGGATAAATAAAAACTCCAGCAAGCACACTACCCGGGATTGGATACTAGTCAGTAAGAACCCCCAGTCATATATAACAGGCTGCTTATCAGATAGCCTCAGTGATCACTCCCCAACATTCCTACTCAAAAAATACCTGTACCAAGCTAAACCTGTCATCTATCATCAAATACGTAAAAAAATAAACTTTAACCCACTCACATTCATCTCATCCCTCAAAGAATGTAACTGGCATGCTCTAAAGTACCTCAGTCTAGATGGCGGAGTTGAATTTTTTAATACTACCTTCCTGAACATCCTTAATTACCATGCCCCCATAAGATTTTCCAGAACCAAAGCACAACCCTCCCCCATGGCTACAGAAAACCACTAAGTCAGAAATGAAAAACAGGGATAAAGCCTGGGAGCACTGGCGCAAAACCAAAACCCTCGCAGCTAGACAGAAATTCCTAGAACTACGCAATAGAGTCAAAAAGCTAATAAAACGGGACAAATTCCAATACTACCAGTCTGCCCTAGACTCCTCACAACACAGCCCCAAACAATTCTGGTCCTCCATAAACTCCATCCTCCACCCAGGTAAAGTCAGTACCCCTCCTCCTAACATCCCTCACTCCACAGAAAATATTGCTACCTCATTCAACACACACTTCACCCAAACCATACTATCACTAGCTAAACAACACAACCGCCCTCCCCTCCAACCCACACCTTCAACTAGTAATCTCCCTACTGCCTTCTCTTTTTCTCCTGTACCTACCTCAAACATAAAAAAACTCTTAACTAAACTTAAACCCACCAAATTAGCAGCAGACAACCTCCCAAGTGAATACCTACAAATCGCAGCTGATGCTCTGGCCTACCCAGTATCCATCTTGATTAACCAATCTCTGTCATAAAGTTACGTTCCCACATTGTGGAAAGTCTCACATATAATTCCTCTCCACAAAGACGGACCCTCTGCAGAACTAACCAATTACCGCCCCATAGCTATTTTCTCTCCACTCTCCAAAATACTAGAGAGATGCATACACTCTCAGGTCTCACACTACCTCCTTACTAACAACCTCCTTTCCAGTACTCAGCATGGTTTCCGACCAAACCATAGCACCACCACTGCCTTACTCTCCTTTACTAACATTATACTTCAGCATAAAAACAATGGCTATCTCTCCTCTGCTACTTTCCTAGACCTATCTAAAGCATTTGACATGGTCCCACACAAACAACTTATCTCTGTCCTCAATAACCTATCCTTCTCACAATCAGTCACCAACTGGTTTCAGAGTTACCTGTCTGACCACCAACAATCCGTTGTATGGCAGAATGACATATCTCCCCAACTACCTGTCTCCATAAGGGTTCCCCAAGGATCCATCCTTGGACCCCTACTTTTCTCTGTTTACACCAATAAACTAGCCTCTGCCACCAAACATGGCACACTCATCCAATACGCAGATGACTCGACCATCATCTGCTCAGCCTAGTCCATACCCAAACTGCAAAAAGTCACACAGGAAGCCTTTTCCTCTGTTGAAACATGGTTATCCAATGCCCAATTAATACTCAACCCAAACAAAACTAAACTACTGATCTTCCGACCCACCAAACATACTCAAAACAACTCTCACTTTAACATCACAGCAAAAGACAACACCACTATATACCCAACTGAACACACCAAATTGCTAGGAGTGGAAATAGACAATAAACTAAAATTTGACATTCACATATCCATGACCATAAAAGTCCACAAAAACTAGGAGCATTATACAGAAATAAACAATTTCTCACCAAAGCAGCAAAGATTTCAATAGCAAATTCCCACCTTATCTCCACCCTACTTTATGCCTCTCCAGTATATACCAACCTAAGGCAATGTGATCTAAACAAACTAGAGACCTGCTACAACAAGATCGCCAAATTCGCCGCAGGGCATCCTACCATAGTCACCACTGTCTCTCACTTGCTGAACTGGGCTGGCTTGAACTCCCTCACCTCCTTCAGTGGTATCAACTCTCACTCACCCACAAACTAGTAAACCATCCACTAAATGTCCCATCCCTCCAGAATCTACTCCAACCCTATCACACCACCAGACCACTAAGATCCAGCAACAAAAATCACTTGCAGATCACTAAAGCCAATAACTCTGCTGGTGAAGCACTATTCTCTTGCGCCATAGCCAAATTATGGAACTCACTCCCACCCACAATTACCTCCGTACCATCATGCACCAACTTCAAAACTTTATTAAAAGCGCACCTAAAAACATGCTGGCTATGCCCTTGCAACTCCCACTCTAATATCATCCACCCCATCCAACTACTACCTTTCTTTCACCTCCACTAACTACCTTGATGATAGCAAGTTCAGATGCTCATAGTACTTATTATACAGCAGGAACTTCTCATTGTTACATTTGTTAATGCCTGTTATGTACTTCACAGATAAAGATTCTAGTTGTCTACTGATGTACTATGTTCTTCATCTGTAAATATGTTGTAAGTAATTTCTATGTTAAATTGTTAATCGCTATGTAATCCAATGTAACTACTGTCTGTTTATTTCACTGTGGAGCTTTTCTCCCCGGGCCTCCGCTGAAAATGGACCCACGTCCAGTCTGACACTCCCAGTCAACAAATTTAAATAAATAATAAATAAATAAATAAATCACTGTCACCCCCACCATATCAGCAGCAACAAACTATACAAACAACTCAATAGGTATGGCTACAGCATACCTACAGTGGGGCAGATATTGTACTGTACCACGCTTTGTACAATGTGTTTGTAGCCAAGTTCCCTGTGTGGACACTATCATTGCTGGCCTCTTACAGAACTATTCACCTGCATGCCATTGTCAGGGCCACAATGGTTCCATATATGCCTGTGGTATGCATGCTATGTGTTTGCTGCACATCTGACATTCTGTGTTATTGGAGTTATCTATGCATGCTGTTGGACATGTTCCGGGACTGTGTAGACTATTACTACTAACATGTTCTATAACAGTGACACAATAGCATGTATATGTACTATTGGCCAGCAGAACCACCTCCCCAAACTCATCTGCCCATGTTACCAGGCCACATCACATGTGTGACCCACCCTGGGGCCTCCTCATGTACTGGTCCAGCAATACTGTCAGGTGGAACCAACTCAGGGGATGTTGTCCCCCCCCCCCCGGGGGCACACACAGACATGGTCCTGTCCCCTGAGGTCAGGTCCAGGGTCTGTTCCATAACAGGCTCCACAGACACATGTGGGATGTGCTACATCACCTTGAGGCACCGAGTACACATTCACAAGGCCCACATGCTCCTCCTGCTCAACCTCCAGGCCAGGCATCTTCGGGACATGGATTGCTGCTGTGAGTAGCAGTGGGTGGGAGGCTTGTTCCCATTGTGTCCATACTGGGGCCCATGGGGCACCCACATCACAAACCACACACATCATCCAGGGTGTTTACCCACCACATGTGTCACATACCACCCCTGTAGGCTGTCCTCTATATCTACCAACCCTGACCACATCCACAACTATACCTGTCATACTTGCCCATATTCCCATTCCATACTTCACAAACAAGGGCAATGTGGTCCCAACAAGGGGATCACATGTGACATACACGTCCATGTTGCACACACTGACAACTGTAAATATTTGTGTGTATTGCTATGTGTGCTGTTTCCTCGCATGTAACATGCAGCACTGTGGCGGTAATATAGGGGACATGTATTTACATACATATATGTTTGTGTGTGGGTTTGTATATATGTAGACATGTGGATACAGGTATATATCTATATATGTGTAGATGTATATGATGTATATATGTGTTCATATATATGTCTATATATGGGCATCTGTATATTTGTGGACATACATGTATACACACACACACACACACACACACACACATATATATATATATATATATATATATATATATATATATATATATATATATATATATATACATATATATATATATATATATATATATATATATAGATATATATATACATATGTACACATATACATACCTATATATGGGGTACAATCAGACATCAGGTCCACAATCTCACAACACCTTCCTGCACAGCTGCACTGTTCTGCCTTGCTACAACACAGACAGGTGCCACATATGGACACAGCCTGACATTAGGGGGTATATGTAGGGCCAGATTGCTGGTAACCCTATTACACACCTATGGCATTCCTGCATGCTACAATACAGGTTAACCTGAGTATCCTGCAAGAGGTGGGTTGTGGAACCCATGTGTCCATCATTATGGCATTACTTCCACCACCAGCTCTTGGCCACAATAATATACATATTTCCCATTACACAACACGCACTGTGATAGCTTACATCTTAATAGTCAGTGCTGCTCTGCATGGTTGATGGGTATGGCCCACTACCCACAGGGACAGACTCTATTGTCCTTAGCAGTTGTTCAGCTGAACAGCATTACAGCAACACCTGAAGGCACATATAAATCATTCTACATAATCTATCCCATTATTATGGACCAAGTACTATGGTCAGTTACATGCATCTCTGTCTCTCTCTCTCTCTCTCTCTCTCTCTCTCAGTCTCTCTCCAGTAAATAGAATGAGCTGCTTTTCATAGATTGCAGCATGGATTTTGTTGATGATGCACATGATGAGGTGATGGCCTCTGCACCAATAAGTGTCCTCCACTTGCTACCTGCATGCAGCATGCTGTGTAGTATTCCAATTACCACTGTCATGGCAACCAACTACTATAAAGCCCTACATCATGTGGGCATGGCCCCTTTTACCTTTCCTGACTGATGGACACCCTTCCTGTGTGTGGGCAGCAATGTTACAGACAGCAGGTGGCAATGCCTCTTAAAGGAGAACCTGCACACTCAGGAAAGCTACATATTTGTAGGAGGGTCCAGAACTACAGAGAGAGTGTGAGTAGTGTTGTTTTATGCATTGTATAGCACCGGTGTTACAGGGTTTGTGTGTACATACTAGTTTAACTTGGAATGCAGTCTGTCTGCATAGCTCTCAACTGTGGGCCTATCCACATGATGGCCAGAGGTGTGCCTGTTATGTTTTGTCTGTCCACCACACAGGTCTTGTGTCAGATATATCACTGGCAGTGTGTGTGTGTTGAGTGCTATCAGTACATGGCTACATCCATTTCTGTTTCTAACTTCATATTCCTAACTAAGGGTATGCTGCAGACTATCCTGTAACACCAGTGACTTGCTTAGTGTATGACAACAGATTTACACACATGGGCCTGTGTTCCAGCTTCTGTCCTCCACCTACATACCAGGCTTTTTACATATGTCATGCTGTCAGGGGTTGTTATGTAGTGAGCTGTGAGTATGTCATGCTGCTAATCCTGCCATCAGTCCACTGCTGTTGTGTCCCCCACACATATTGTGGAGTTGGGTCCATATATGTGTGGGTTTCACCTACACAATAAATGTGTGCACTTATGCACTCCAGAGGCCAGTGTAGGTAACAGTGGTATATGGCCCTGTACTATTGTGTCTAGGGGGGGGGGGTGCACCATAACTAACCTAGGTTGTTACAACATGTGGGGGTCTCAGGGGTAATCTGACTTAAGGTATCTGGATGTACATTACCATACAATTCACCTTGGGTAAATGCAGGCCTACTGCTTCCTGCCATATAGACTGTTCTGTTTGTCAGTGTGATTGTGATAGTGTCAGTTATGCCTTGTTATGTAACAGATACATCCCATTGTGTCAACTGAGGTCTTTACCCCTTAGGGATTCTGTACAGAGTGTAGGTAGAGGCTGCTGGACTATACATCTGCATTATTTACTGTTGATTGACTGGTATCCTGTGGCCTGTCTGTCTTTACTATTGTGGTACTTAAAGGCGTTGGCCTGGACAGCAACATATATAAACATTTCCAGACTACTGTATTACTATAACTGTTTCACAGTTGCATTACTCTGTTTATATATATGTCAGTGTCTAAACAACTATATGACTTGGCATATACAACTGTAATAGTACACAAATCAAGCTTTCCCATGTATGCAAACCTGTGTGTGGTGTTATATCCTTTGACCTCTCTGTGGGTATATGTTGCAGGCAACAACTGTCATTTGTATGAGTGGCTCTTACAGTGGCCAGATGGTAAGGTGGCTAGTATTGGCATAGTTGCTGTTCCGTATTGTCTGCACCTTCTATATATGTATCTTCCTATACATATCTCTGAGTGTGTATATGTAGTTACATATATATGTGTGTATATATATATTTATATATATATATATATATATATATATATATATATATATATATAATTATATAGATATATATATATATATATATATATATATATATATATATATATATATATATATATATATATATATATATATATATATATATACACATATCTATGTATCTGCATATATGTGTCTGTGTATATGTATCCTGGAAATGTTGATTGCTTCTACATTGTACATTACCTATGGTAGCCAGACTGTATGGCATGATATGTTACTGATACCAGCCTGGCATCATACAGGTGGGATGGAATACTGTTAACATCTTGTGCCCATGTTGTGTCAGGTCCTGGTTATGGGATTTGCAACAGTTGGCATTGTATTGCAGGGCAGACGTGTTTAGATGTGGGGGGGGGTATATCTATACATACAAGACGTATGTTGTTTGGGCCCCCTCAAACCCATTAATGGTGCATGTGAACATATATGTTTTTGTTATGTTCCCTTTTATATCTATAGATGTAAGTCTGTATATACCTATATAGATATATAGTTATGCTTATATATATATAGATATATATATATATATATATATATATATATATATATATATATATATTGCTGTATATATAGAGACATATAGATGTAGACATATATATCTATAGATGTATGCATATGTATGTATATATGTTTATATAGATTTTATATATATATATATATATATATATATATATATATATATATATATATATATATTTCTATATATATATATCTATATCTACATATATATATATAGATATGTTATATCTATTTAGATATTAATATATATGTGCACACACATACATCTACATGTTGAAATACATTTCCTGTACTGTTGAATGACTGGGCTGGATGATATGTTTGTGAAAACATCAGGGTTATGTGTATCTGACATGGCTTAGTGGTAAATCACTTTGGCTATGGGGTGCAGGGTCCTGGGTTTGAGCATTGTAAATGCTGCTTATTTTGTTGCTGGGCAAAACAAGGGCCATTGGATACAGAGTGATTAAGGCACTTTTAAGCAGTTGTAAGTGAGTTTGCAAGGGTTTGCATGGAGGTAAGCACTGCTAACTTCCGGTTACAGTTTCTTATACTCAGCTTCTAAATTGCTTAACCTCTGTAGGCATTGCTTACCCACAAGCAAACAAGCTTAAACCCGCTTACTGCTGCTTAAAAGTGCTTACTCCCACTTACCCTTGCACTAATTTCTTTAAAAGAAAAGAAAAAAGGATTGATAGGAAAGTGGTAAAAAAGGGGCACAAAGAGGGAAAGACAGTGGGGAAAATAGCTAAGGATGGGCAGGAGAGTGTAGGGAAGCTCCATAGCTGCTCATTTCTTCTACAGCAACAGCTGTGCATATACACTGAATTTGGAGGTAGATTTGGACACTCAAACCCCTGAGAAAGGGGTGAGGACAATAATAATATGTTGTGATGCCAATTAGACCAGATTACATGTATCCAGTGGACACATGTGTGAAATGGACAGCTATATATGGGGTGAGACTTTTTTTGGGGAACAGATTGCCCTTTTTTTCAGATGAGAGTGGGATGTTGGGGAGGGATAGTAGGTATATTTGGGGAGGTAGGTTGGGTAGGTTAACTGATAAGACAAACAAGACGCATACAGGGGCAGTACATGACACATGTGGGGGGTACACACCTTGATAGCGAGGGATGTTTGGAAACTGGTATCCCATGAGCCCTCTAGTGGAAACAGTGGGACTGAAATCCTCACCCATGGGCAGTCACCACTGCACCTTCACAGCCCCAAAGGTGGCTCTGCTGTTGGCTGAGTTGGAGAGCCAGGCCGACCCTCTAGTTACGACACATGGCCCTTGAGCTGGCGATGAAGATGTCCAAACTGCTGATTGAGCTCTCTACACACCATTACCCGGACCTGGCAATGAGTGACAGCTTCCTGTCCGTGCCCACTCCCGAGGGGTGAGCCCCATCCCCTAAGATGGATCCATCCGAAGGGGGTGCAAGACCAATGGATGAGGAGGTCCTGGGTTGGGCCTCAGATGTGCTGGTGCCCAGTGCCATGGCCAGCTGAGATGGGACATGTCGGTCCACTGGGACCCGCATACCCATACATACTATGGTGTTTATGGTGTATAAACATATGTGGGTTAGTAATAGTCAGCACATTCCAGGGTTAGGTATAACAGCATGCATAGTTATTCCCATTAACCCAGACATCAGATATGGAACAGTTGCATAGCAAATGGAACACATGCATATATGGGACCACAGTGGTAATAACAACAGCATGCAGGTACATTGATGGCACCATGCCACCAATGTTGGAGTATTTCAACATAGCACATGCATAGAAACAGATTTAAATAATTATCAACCAATAGGACATATGTCCCAACATAACAGTGGAGTCATCATGTACCAGTTGAGGTGGGTATTTAGTGTATTCTTGGAGATATGGTGGGGGGAGAAAGATGTCAATTAACAACTAGTATATTCCTGTAGTTCGCATTACTTTCCTAGTCAGTGCTGTTATCTGTACCTTACAAGTATTACTACACTATCAGAATGCCTTAGTTTGAACAGTGATATGGCTGTCGACATCTTTATACATGAACTGGTTTTACCTGCAGTATACACCTCTTACCTGGTATACCTGTGGTGGAATTGTTTGTTAACACTAACTGTTTCTACACATACTCCCAAACTCCACGTTGATGTTATGCACATACCTGTCCATCTCTTTTTGCACAGATTCTGGCCATGTCTTGACCACATGCAGGTGAACCGGGATATATGTAGACTATTGCCCTCTTCAACCTTTAATGACTTACAACACTTATACAGGGTTTTCTACACAGTTATATTATGTAGCATAGTGTGGGTAACAGTGATACCATATTATTCAGAGCAACTGCAACACTCACAATTCCATACAATACTAGAGTAAACAGTACCAGTACAGGGTATCAAGCTCTTATTTCTCGACACAGTGCTCGTATCTGACGTGCCTGTGGAAGCAATGTTTGTTAGCACTACCTGAATGTTGCCACACAAAGTACCAGATTTCACATTAACATTATGCACATACATCTCACTCTGTTACTGTACACACTCAGGTCACAGCTTGACAACATGGGGGTGTAGATAGCACATACTTGGCTTATTACTCTCATAATAGTTTGTGGAGTTGCTAGAGTGACAGGTATGTTCTTATAGATGTGTGACAATCAGTTGTATTTCTTGTTTGCTGCCTATATATCTGGGATCTTCCCACTGATTTCCCAGGGGAACAGAGTGACAGGCAGCAGATATGGGCAAATTTACTAGACATTCTGGACATATCTGTACAGTTGTGGGGTATGATTCTATATGCAGACTACTACCATTTCCAGGATTCGAACCATGGCTGTGTGTGCTAAAAATACAACAGTTCACGTCTCAGTTTCATGCGTTATTTGGATTTTGTTATCTGTCTTTTCACGGTTTTCTGTCTATGTCTCTCTCAGTTGTACTAAATGACCTCTGGGGATTACACCAGTCATATACAGACATTTCCTACACATTCTATTTATGTTGCACAGTGTGAGTAACAGTGCTTAATACAACAGTACTATTAAGTGATTGCATAACTGCATTACCATAAAATACCAGCGTATACACATGCAGTCCAACAGTTAGACCTTCATTGTCAGGCTATTATGCTTTTATTTACATACAAACTATATGAGACTCTTCCTGCCATATTCTCCGGTAGATGCAATACTTGCCTTAAACAATACAGGTTTTACACTGGCAATTAACTTACTAATGCTTTTAGATTTATTTCCTATGACAGTACATGCAAGAGTATTACTAACCTGCCTTGCGGTGTAACCTCTGCAGGCAACATCCATGGGCATCCTGGTTCGTGATCCACTCACTTGTCACTGTGAAGGACATAAGAGGAATATTTAGCCATACCTATCCATAATATATATGAGTTGGCAATTATTAAACAGGTAGTGGAGTGATACTAACACACTGCTGGGACAACCCCTGCCATCCTAGCTCTTGGATCCACTGATCCAAGAGATCCCCCTTAAGCCACTTCAGTTCGGCATAGTGATGCCTGACCTGCTCACCAGTTCGGGGTATGCCAGTGGCACTGGTGAGGTCATGGGCGAGACCATCCCAGGCTTCCGCCTTATATTGAGAACCCAGGTACTGGTCCTGCAGCAGTCTCAGCTCATGGTCTTTGACAATGAGTCCTGCCATGACTCTGGACTCCTGGATGCCCCAGCACTGTGCCCGAAAGTGCACTCCCTCTCCCCTTTATGACATGGTGCCTGCAAGGGGAAGCTACAACCAGTTATGAGATGTACTCCCGCCTGTTGGGTTTAAGTAGGGCCGAATTCCCACACTTTGCCGTGATTGGTCTGTTTTGAAAAGGCTAAGCTATGGGCAAACCTGATTACCTAAGGTTGGCATTGTTTAAAGGGGTATACCACTGGGCAAATTGAGTTTGCTGGCCTACACATTGCTTACACCAACTAAGCTGGCCTGTGCAATGCTTAGCATTGCTTAATATTTACTTTGCATTATATTTGCTTTTTGACATTGACTTATTATTCATTACATTTTATATATATGTCTGGTATCCATGATTCATGTGTGCGTACACTGTATGGGGTCATTGTGTTTAATAGGGGACTTCAACACTCTATTACAATTAAACCTCACATCTGAGCTTACTTCTGTACTCCAGTTCACATATTTATGTAATGAATTAGGATATAGAACATATGACTGTATAATGATTCCTGTCACATGTTCAGTTTGATTTTACTATAGTGAGGATTTGTTTGGTGATACCTCATTCTTATGTACTGCTGTGATGGCTTGGTGGTTAACTACTGTGACCATAGTGTATAGGGTCTTTGATTCAAGACCTGCAAGGCTGTTTATTTTGTTGCTGGGCTGAACAAGGGCCATTGGCTACAGAGTGATTATGGCACTTTTAAGCACTTGTAATCGGGTTTGCAGAGGTTTGCGCAAAGGTAAGCAATGCTAACCTCTGGTTAATGATGCTTACACAGAGTCAGCTTCAATATTGCTTGACCTGTGTGCACATTGCTTACTCCCATGCAAATGGGCTTAAACCCGCTTACTAGTGCATAAATGTGCTTACACCCACTTACTACTGCTTAATAGTGCTTACACTTGCTTACTAGTACTTACTCCCACTTACCACTGCACTAATTTAGACAGCAATGTCTAATGGTTCTTGGGAAGGTGGGTGATTTGGAAGCTGTATGGAGTTATAATTCATTACACATTTTACCTTCCATTTGTATCCCTGATTCCTATGATTATCTGTGGACTTTGCAACATTATGACACTGACATCTCACATCTGCATTTAATGCAGTACTCCAGTTCACAAATATATTTTATTTAGTAGGTTATGCAACAAAAAATATTGGTCATAACGTGATTTGACATGGAAAATGGAATGTGCTGCAGTGGGTCTCGAACCGGGAATGACTGCTCGTAAGGCAAATGCTCCGCCCACTATACTATTGCTATACAGCTTCATTTGCATATATCTTCCTTTTTATCCTCTTATGCCATTTAAGCTGCATTAATCATAGCTAAGCGATGGGCAAACCCTCACATCTACGGTTAAATTTCATCTGTTTCATAAAAAAAAAAAAAAAAAAGGATCTTTATATTGTTTGTGTTTACTATTGCTCTTGTACATGTGGGGGGATGTTCCTGAGGGTATGCAGACACCTATGAGCGGTTTTGCTTATTCTTTCAGGGCTTTCTGCTGGTTTTCATTGCAGGGGCATGTATATTCTGAGAGGTCTGCTCTCAGACACGCCCCCTGCACTCTTACACGCTCTGTGTAAGATTAGGAACTCAGGCAGCTCACCTTCATTAATATGCATGTCGCGCTGCTGTCCTGCTCCTAAAAGGCCAGTTCCATGCAGGACTAAGCTAGCCCTGCATGGAAGATAAGTAAACCCGGACATTTATAATTTTTCCTACCTAAAAAATGTAGAAGGCTGGTTTCAGTTAATTGACATTTTGACTAATCGACGTTTGGATAATTCACTCTCTATAGTATACATTGTACGTGGTAGAACATTTTGATATTTTCATCTATGTATAAAAGTTGCAGCTTGGTATATGGGATGACTTTCATACTGATATTATTTGCAGAGGTAATGGATAAAGTATTTTTTTAATATTTAGATGCTTGGGTAAGAATAATTAGTATGGATTTTTCTGGGTTGAGAAGTAGCTGAAATTTTATCAGTAAGGTTTCTGTTGAAGTAAAGGAGTTGGGTTATTTTTGTAGACTTTTAAGGGTTTTGGTAGAGCAGATAAGAGTTGAGTCATTACCATATTGTACTAGGAAGGCATCATTGGCTGTAGTGCAGAGGTCATTGATGAACCTTGGGAGACACCAACAGTTTTGGGAAGAAAAGAAGATGTCATTTTGCCACCTCTTGCTTGTGATCCATTAGAAAGGCAGCTATAGTGTAGGCCAATGTGGGATCACAGAGTCCTAGGTCACAGAGATTTTGAAGGAAAATGTGATGAGAGATTGTGTCAAAGGCTTTAGAAAAATCAAAGATAAGTGCTGAATCAAGGCTTCCTTCATTTCTGTTTATATTGATTGCATTAATAAAGTTTAGGAGGTCAGAAACTGTGTTGATATGAGGACAGAAGAGATAATTGTCTGATGTAATTAAGTAGCTGAATCCATACACATTTTCTACATTTGAAGATGCATATAGGTGGAAAAGAAAGGTCTGCATTAAATAAGGGGTTAGTATGGTGACAAGGCAACAAAGCTCTAGTTAGTGAGGTTGGTGGAGCTGCCACCTTTATGAACAAGTAAAATGTAGCATTTCCATAGAAAGAGGAGAATATGATTCATTGAAAGAAAAGTTTATTATGGCAGTTACTGAGAAGACTATTGCTTTGGCTATGATCTTGATATATTCAATTAGTAGATTGCCAAGTGCTGGGAGGGCTTTAATTTTAGAAGTTTTTTAATTGTTGAGGTAGGGGCTGCTTGGAAAGATAAGGTGTAAGGATGCTTAACAGATTGTGTCGAAAGCTGTAGTGTTCAGAGGTCTAAGTTATTTAGTAACAAGGAGATTTAACTAATTAAATGGTAGCTATATAGACTGAGAATTATTTTGAGTCATTGTGGTTGGCTATTGTAGGAAAAGGCTGTATAGAATGGCTTGGATTTAATAGCTGATTTATCAAGACTATAAATTTTTGGGATTGGAATGAGCTGAGGACTGGAAAATAATGCTAGATAAAAACTGTTGTGTAACTCAAGCAAAAAGACCACCCACATTGTCAAACTGTGTTGAACATCTTAAACAACTTTTAATAAAATAAACAAATAAAACCTATGCAATACAAATTACTGGGACAAGTGCTTTCATCTCTTATCTTAGGAACATCATCAGATAAAGGTTAACGTCATCATCATGTTAAATATACATACTTTAAACCCACCAATCACATGTATTATTTTTTAATTTTATTTATTTATTTGACATTTGTTAACCAGGTTAATTCGACTGGGCAGTACAGCCCTTTTGCAGTGGAGACCCGAGGAGCAAAGCTCCACAGCTCCACAGATAAACAAATACAAAAACAAAGCACCATACAAAATTAACATATAAGTGACTATACACAGGAGAAAGAGAATACAACTTATAAATGAACATGTTAGAATACAAGAGTAATAGTGAGGGTTTAAACATCCATGGTACATATTAAGTATATAAAATATAATATAAAAAGCTAGATTCTATCTAACAATTACCATCAGAGAGAAATTCAAGGTTTGCAGAATATCATAAAGACCTTAAATGAGTAGTTGTGGTAAAGTCTGAGAACTGAGAGGGGAAAGGGAAATGGAGATGGAGCAGCTTAGGTGCGAGTGGAACAAAGAGAGGTCCAGAAATTAGTAAATAAGTCCTTTACAAGTTTTTTGATGTTAAGGAAGTTGCTGTTTGTTTTTAGAGAAAGGAGAAATTTGCTCCAGGCATTGTCGATGGAGTGGCTATATAAAAGTTTGCCAATATTTTTATTGGGTTTGTAGATGCACATTATTGCAATCTGCCAAGCCTTTATATACAATCAGTTAAAATAATAGCAGTATACCCTAAACCTCATATTTTCTCTTCAAAAGGTTCCATATTAAATAAAACACACCTGTTAATAGGTGCATAAAAATGTAAACACTTTGTCTCACACAATTCAACAAGCAATATCTATATCTCTGTCTCTGTGTATGTATATATGTATATATATATATATATATATATATATATATATATATATATATATATATATATATATAGAGAGAGAGAGAGAGAGAGAGAGAGAGATAGATAAATAGATAGATATATGGGTCCCATTCACAATATAAAAATTTCAAAATATCGAATCACCGGTCTCTGAAGAGCAGATGATCAAAGTTTTGAAATATCGAACCTTGTCATTGTAGACTGACACACAGTGTGGGATGGGAACTTTACCATTCTCTTCACTGTAGTGTGATCTCAGAGTTGGATAATTTAAGTTGCAGGGGGTGTGGGGCAAGCAGCCCTCCATATGTGGGGTGCAGGGGGACAGACCCCTGCAGAAATGTGAAAGAAGAAGTTTTGTAATGTTTTAGGGGGTTTTTTTGTAAGGTTTGATATTTCAGAACTTTGATCCTCTGGCCTTTGATGTTCAGAGGTTCGATGTTCTTAAATTTGATCCTTTGATGTAGACCCACAAACACCCACACACACACACACACACACACACACACACACACACATATATATATATATATATATATATATATATATATATATATATATACATATATGGTTTCTCAAAATAATAAAATACCGAATTTTAGTATTTTGAGACTATAAAGTCGAAAGTGCAGGTATGTAAAACTGCATAATGTCAAATGCGGAAATGTAGAATCTGCTGTTGTTTTGTCAAGATTGTGATGTGCAGTGCAGTCTGTGGATTTATCTGGGGATTCAGCTAAGTGGTATTCTTGTAAGGGTATTGGGTAGGGATTGTAGTGTGTGTGAGTCTGTATAGGTTCATAGGTTCATAGGTAGGTACTAGGCTATCGGCCCAAGGGCCTACGTAAGCCTAGCCAGCAAGGTTCCATAGCTTACGCCACCCAAGAAAGTTATTTTCCTGTGCCACTGTCCAGCAGAGACACAGAAGCGATCCCTGGGGTGTATTTCCTATTTCCCACACACTCATCAAGATTTTTCTTGAAGAGTGCTAATGAAGAACTTTACTTGACATTGATGGGTAGCTTGTTCCAGAGTATAGGAAGACTCTGGGACAGGAATCTATCCCTCAGCATGTCCTGTTTATTGTGGTGACAAGGTTTAGGTCCCTAGAGCATGTAGTTCAGAGGGATTGGGATTTCTTTAGGTGTAGCATGTCCAACAGCTCTGGGTTTGACATAGCTTTATATGTTAGGCAGAGATCACCTCGGAGTAGGCGACATGCTACGGAATAAAGCTGGAGTTTTTTGAGGCGGTCAGTGTAGGGCATTTGTTTGAGGCCAGTAATCCTCTTTGTGAGGTAATTCTGTGGCCTTTCCAGCTGCTGCAGATGTCTTGTGAGGTACATTCCAAAAGGGGTGTTGTACTCTATAATGGGTCTAATGAGTGACAAGTAGAGGGGAACAATGACCTCTTTTTTCCTGGATGAGAACCCTTTTATGATGAGGTGTGCCACGTAAAAGGACTTCCTGACTACTGTGGCCATGTGACTATCAAAGGAGAGACTGCTGTCCGCCTGGGTCCCAAGGTCTCTTATCACGCATTTGATGTTAAGTAGATTGCTGCCTATGTGGTAGTTCATTGGTAGAGAGTTTTTACCAAAGGGGATGACACTGCACTTTTTGGCATTGAGCTTGAGGCCATGGCTCTAACACCAGGCATCTGTCTCAGTGAGGCCCTTCTGTAGGATGTCCACATAATTTGTGGACTTGATTATGGCTCCTAGTTTGCAGTCATCTGTTATTGGTGGTTTTTATGTGTTTGTGTATTTAGTGCGACCTCGGAGTTAGTATATATAAGTAGCAGGGGTGTGGAGGGTGCAGCTCCCCATATGGGGGGGTGCATGGAGACTTCCCCTCCCCGCTTACAGATAGGGTAGGTGTATTTGTTCATTGTGTTGTGTTTGTGTGTGTTGTTTTGTGTGCTGTAGTGTCATTAGGTAGGTGTATGTGTGCTTGTTTGAGTGGTGGTGTGTGTATTTGCATGATTGTGATTTTGAATTTTGCGTTTGTGGGTGTCGCTTTTTTAGGCTTTCGGCTTTATAGTCTCAAGATACTAAAATTCGGTATTTTAGTATTTTAGTATTTCGAGATTATAAAGTGAATATCTATATATATATATATATATATATATATATATATGAATCGTTTTGCTATAACTGCTATTATATCAATATTGTTTAAAATTGTACTTGTTTTAAAATGTATTACTGGAGCTTTTCTCCTCGGGTCTCCACTGAAAATGGGCCACAAGCCCAGTTGGACAAACCCAGTTAACAAATGTCAATAAATAAATATATAAAAAAAAAAAAATATATATATATATATATATATATATATATATATATATATATATATATATATATATATAAAAAACATACTAAAAACATTTCCAAATTCCACATATACACACCACAAGCCATAAAAATAATAACAGGTCAGTAAAATTCTATTAAAAAGCAAATTCACAAACTTTAAAATGTTTAAATTTATTGAGATCCTAGATTATCTCTCTAATTTTCTTATTTTAAAGAGATAGGATACTGAGATTTGTTCATTCAAACTGGACCAGTTGTTGGTACTGGTTAACAGCTGCCATTACAACTCCCATTTCTCCAGTAAAAGTGGCCAAGTACTCCCTCTGTCATTCACCTACACCTGTTCCAATATACCAAATGTAAATAATGCCCATTATGTGAATGAATATCCTTATACAAAGCGTTAGTTTTATTTTTTTTTAATTTCATATAAATGCTCATAAATCTGATTTTTAAGTTTTCTTTCAGTCTTCCCAATATAAAAACTGCTGAAAAGCATACAGCAGGCACAGTATACTACCCCTTTTGACTCACAGGTATTATTAAACTTAGACACTGTTTTACTGAGACTGAGATATTTCACCTTATTCCATTTTACATGTTTAGGATAGAGATTAGAGTGTCTTTATTGAACTGTGGTAGATTTTTTTATATTTAACTCTGTAATGGAATATGTAATATTTTGAAAAAGAATTGGTCTATTTTACAAGCTGACCCTGACATCAGAAAGGTTATTGATGATTCTCCTAGGTTTTGTTTTAAGAATAACCTTTCCCTTAAATGAGAATTATGCTATCAGAATACCTTGACAGAGACTACAGTTCAGTCTGATCGAAAAGGGACTTTTAAATGCTGCCCTTGTTGAGGATGTAAATATGTTCTAACAAACACCTCATTTCTGCAACCCAGTACTGGTTTTGTAATAGAGACAAACTTTTTTGCCAACTATAAGAGTAAAGATCTGGTTTATTATGCAGACTGTACTGTCTGCAGAGCTAGGAAGCTATTGAAGACTGGGGGGTGGAGGGTGAGAGGGGCACTTAGTGATCTGAAAAGGGCACATTTTAAAACTATTTACTAAAACTACATAGGTTCTCTTGGAGGACCTTTTACGCTTAGCCAGTTTCCCCATTTGGTGCTTGAATTAACATTTCCTGATTGGTCTTACCTATCCCATGGCTTATAATTGTATATTAGCTCTAGTGAGAATAAATGTGATCATACTATAGATAATTTGAGGGGACCCATGTAAGGGATGCAGCATTTAGAAACCGCCTCTATCCATTAGTGGCATGAAGGCAATCCTGGAGTACATTTTCTATTACCCATCCTGAGATCCAAGTTGCATTTGAATCTGGACAGGGATGAGCTTTGTTTTACTTGAATGGATAGTCTGTTCTGGGACAGTGGTGGCCTCTGTGATATATATCCATCTCTCCACAACATTCAGTTTAGATACCTGGACTGAGTATTTCTGATGCCATTTGACTTGTTGATGTTCAGTAGGTCCATTTGTATTAGGTCGGAGGATGCCTTGTATACCAGACATGTCACCTCTAAGCACTCTGTAGGATACTGAGTATAGTGAGAAATCTTTGAGGTGGGCCATGCAAGACCTATTGTTTAGGACTTATATCCTTAATAAAATTGATTTTGCTAGATCTAGAGATGTTGCATGGGTCTGGACAGATACATGCCAAAGTGGGCATTATACAAAATGATTGACCTAATGAGGACTTTGTAAAGGGGGACAATAACATCTCTAGATCTAGTCAAAATCAATTTGTTTATAAGCTGTGCAATATAGAAAGACTTTATGAATCTGGGCACATGTTGGTCAA
Organism: Protopterus annectens; assembly: GCF_019279795.1. Taxonomy (NCBI): domain Eukaryota; kingdom Metazoa; phylum Chordata; order Ceratodontiformes; family Protopteridae; genus Protopterus; species Protopterus annectens. Next base: position 653,123,407 of record NC_056734.1, on the reverse strand, counting down.
AAGGTAGGTCATTGTACACACAAGTTGCCAAATGCCAAACAACTGGGTCACTTCTCAGGGAGCATTGTCAATTTGGCAGTTCCCTGGAGTAGATGACTTCCCAAAGGATACAATAATGTATTTCTTGGAGTTTAGTTTCAATTCATGATTCTGGCACCAGTTATTGTTTGGGACAAACCTTCCTGCATGATGGCTAAGTCATTTGGGGATTCAATAACTGCTCCTAGCTTGCAGTCATCTCATACTTAGTTGGCCAAAGCCCTTTGGTATTTCCTTCTACTTTTGAGATGTATACGTCAAACAGAAAAAGTCTCAGTACTGAACCTTGGGAGACTCCATTGGTGACTGGTCTCTTCCCCCATTTTGATATTATGCATCCTGTGAGCAAGCATACATGTATGCATTCTTTGATTCACCTTCCTGATTGTATTAACCTGATTTGTATTAAATTATATTCCTTGTATAATACAGCACCGCTGGTTACAATGTGTTTTACAATTACTAACAATTTCAACTAGGAAGGTCATAGGATGGTTAAAATATACTGGTTTTACTTATAAAGAAGATATTTTAATGAATTAATATGATTCATTTCTATTTACAATGGATTTCACTTAAAAAATTCCTAACACTAAATGTGTGACAGAGTCTTTCAATGTGGAACTTTGAAGAACTCCGAGGAACAAGAACTTTTTAAGACCCCAAATGAGGTACATTCCTCCTAATGAGGTACACTTGAGAGGCTCCTGAAATGTCTTGCTTGCTCTGAATCAAATGGCAATACCCTCTTCCTGGACACAACAAGCATCTCTACTCTGCTGATTATGTCAGCAGAAAGTTTAAACAAAAAGCGCCAGGAAATCGGGAATGTACCATTCCCTCAAAAGTGTGTAGGGAGGGTGCCCTTTCCCCCTCGCTCTATGGTTCTGGAGCCCATGCTGCAGAGCCTTCTATGTTGGCAAAATGAATTGCATTCTAAAGGAAAAGGTTATGGAGCTTATAAATGATACAAATAAAAAGAAAGTAACCAATGCCCTGGCCAAGCATGTAATGGAGTGAGGTAGTGCTCACTTGTTCAAGTTTTTTGTGCTGGAGCTGATTTCACTGAATGTGCAGGGTGGAGATCAGAATAATAGAATAGAATGCCATGAGATACATTGGATACTACTTCTACAAACACACCTTCCACCATGATTGAGATGATATAAATGAAGCCAGTGTTGAAACCCCACCCTCTACGTCATTGAATTACACTTTTTTGGACTTGTCTCATAGTGAACACTTGAATGGTTGATTTATTTATGCATCAGCTGACTGCGGGTGTTTTATTGATTGGACCATGGTAGATTTTTAAATGCTCTTCCTTTTGTGGTTTTTATATGATCGGAAGAAGCAGATTGAGCATCGGTGAAAGCGCTTACCTTTAATTTTATGTTTTCTGTTTTATAAAAGTTTAGAGTAATTTTTCAGCTGTGTTGATCAGATTTTTATTTATTTTCTTAGATTCTTTTGATGATGTCAGTAGTCTATGCAGCTCCACATACAACACACTACTCAAGTAGCAATGCAGGCAGGGAATGGAGTTTTCTTTGTTTTTGAACAACAAAAGGAAAAATGCTTCATTGTATTGCTGTTATTTCATCTGTGGATAGCAACAATCATGTTGGAGATGTATCTGCTATATGCTACATGCATTAACTTGGTTTCTGAGGAATCAATCAGATAGGTCCTTGAAAAGTTACCTTAAACTTTTTATTTTTTAATGGTAAGGTCTGTCTTGTTTTGCACACACTTTTACCTGCACAGTCATAGAACCTACCAATCATGATTGAGCATGTTTAACTGCTAATCTTTATTCTCAAATTAGCTCAAAAATGTGTTTAACTGATTGAATGGGGGAGACGTGTATATGTTTTTGACTGGAGCACTCATAATTGCTATCGATGTGATAAGGACATTGCTGTTACATGACTTGGCACTACAGGCATGAGATGGAGGAATGCAGAAATGGCACCATAAGTGCAAAAAGAGTCGAATAATAGAGTACCACTCCACCTCCAATGGAAATTAGCATGCAGCATTCATAATGTTCCCTTCCTTCTGATAGCATGATTATCACTTATTAGGTACAGCAAATGTACGACCTTCCAAAATTACATGAATGTTATGGAGTAAATTCCATTTAAGCTATTAATCATGAATAAATCATGAAATGAGTAATAGTCCACACAGATCTGTAATGATGAGAAAACAGACGGTCACACTGTGACACTCTATAGTGATTTTTTTTTATATTTCTCTTTTATCTAACATTCTGAATGCAAGAATATATTATGCAAACAAGAAGCTACTATCTCTTGACTAAACTATCACTTTTTTCTTGAAGAAAGACATCTTCTCCAATAACTCCTTTATATAAAGCTGGTTAAATTTTACATTACAAACATTTTTATAACTGTTTTTTTCAGCAAACCTTACTACTTATTATTTTTGGATTTCTAGTGCATTTGAATGTTAGTATTTTGAGCAACACATTTTTAAGACAGGGTTTGCTGAGGGCTCCTTAATTAAAGTCCTAACATGGAATCCATTTCTCCTGATGAAGGACTAGACACTATTGGACTTCTGGCAGCAGTCAAAGTCTCTTTATTAAATACCATGGAAAAGTACTGCACCCAAATGGGAAAATATCCAAGTATGTGGTATTTTTGGGTTCACAAGAGACTAAGAAAAATGTTTTACGTTATGACTGTTGAGATGCAATTTCAAATGCTTGTGATATAGAATTATAGCATGTGTCAACCAATTCTTTAGGATATAATACAGAAAGAAACACATCTTAGTGCGAGACATGCTCATTTTTTTTAAATTATACTTTTAATTGGGTAAAAGTAGTATGTAGAGACAGTTCTTTTCAGTGGAAATGTAAGTGCTCAGGTCTGGATAAGTAATTTCTTATACAGTTGCAGAGTTGAAAACACTTAAACCAGGCTATACCAGATACAATTCATTAGCCACTGGTAGTATCAACCTTTGTGTTAGCTTGCTGTAACAGTGAGTACTGGATACTTATGGAAGCAGTGGCAGCTGCTGACTTCAAATCAAAGGGGGGCTGCAGGAGACAGCTGAATGGGTGGGGCCAATGGGAAGGGGTGTTTCCAACTAGAAATGGGTGGAGCTATGTTCAAAACCACAAAAACTGGGACTTTAATTAAATATGCTGCCCTGGGTGCCAACCCGTCATTATGAGAGTCCAATTAAGACAAAATGAAGTATAGAAGGAAAAAATATTTCAATGCATTAGCTACATGACAGCTTACTTAATATCTTAAGATGGAAACAAAAAGGTTGTGAGGCATGAACAAATAAATTATTTTTAAATACATTACTGGAATACCAGTCAAAATTAAGTATAAAAAACAAGCAGCACTCAACTAAAACCACTTCTCATTGCAGTGAAGTTCTAATTATAATTTATATTTAGCTTTATAAAAGTACCAAATAACATGCTGAAAGTAGCAATCTCTGTGATACCCCCACTTGTAAAAATGTTTCTTATCCAAAAAAGACCTGCTGCCTGACAACTATCTACTTGTTTCATGGGGAAGACATGATCAAAGTAAAAAAATGAAAAGCAAACAAAAAACAAGCTCAAGATAAATTGCTTTAAGGATTACTGCACAGGTTATGGACCACACATGATAGATTGGCATTCTGTTTAGTTTACGGGTACTGCAAAGATGACTGCAAGTCTCCAATAGCTTCTGAAAATACTGTAATCCTGCCCTTTATTACAAATACTGTCATATGCATTTCAATACCTAAGGCCTATACATTATCTTGTTATGTAAATATTCTCTGCATGGCAACAACAAAAAGGCTTTCAATATTGGTAATTCTTTAACAGTATGCTTATTAAAGCTTACTTGCATCTTACAATCTCAGACAAGCTTACCTGATGGTCAATAAAGCATTGCTACTTAAACACAGAGCAACAGGGACTGCAACAACATGCATTTTCTGAATAATAAGAAGCATAAATCAACAGTATAAAAATATGACATTAAACCACAACATTCTGCAAAATCAAGGATAGATAATAAGCCACTGTAGTACTTGTGTCTACCTTGGATGACGAGGAATACACTGCACACTTACACTGCATAACTGTTCCTTGTTTTGCTTGGACACATCCAGATTCACTACATGGGGGTCTGGGGTGCAACAAGTATGTCACACTTTTAAATGTCTCTGGCTGACGGTGATGGTCCTGACACAATTGTCATACCTCTTAACCTCAAAGCAAGAAATCTGGACAAAGCCATAAACAGAAGTGGGACAAAGGCCAACAAATAAGGACAATTTTTAAATATTGCTCTTATAAACTTAGAAAGATAATAGAATAGTAGGTCTTGCATTAGTATGAATTTTCTGAAGAGTATGAAATCTGAAACGCAAATGTCTGTCATTATTTTCTAACTTTAATATTTAATGATTTGCTACTAATTTGCCAGAAAACCAGAATTTTATGAAAAATCGACCAAAAATGTGATGCAAAAAATATAAAATAGTCGCACAATAAAGCTGGGAACCTGTCAAAGAAGGGATACTTTTTTAATATTAGTACTGTTAAGTTGAGTAGCTGACAAAATAAGAGAATCTGCATGCATTTCTGAAATAAAAGTAATCAATAACTCTGATCATTACAATTATTTATTAATTGCAAACCCTCCACATTTTCTTCCAAAATTGCCATTTTGTGAAGGGATTATTAGGGGGAAAGCAACATTTTGAGCCAAAGTCGAGGACAGTTGAGAGCATTGGATATACTTAATTCTATAAAGCAATTTATTTGTGTGTATCTCTCAACCTCTTAACGCAGGAAATCTGGACAAGGCCAAATATATTGGAGGAACATACAGACAGTACTAAAAATTGCTCTTGTATAAATTAAGACAGTTGACAGAATAACAGGTCTTGCATTAGCATGAATTTTTCTGAAGGGTATGAAGTCGGAAACGCAATGTCTGTCAATATTTAGTGACTTCATTCCTAAATTATTTGCCAGAAAAACACAAATTTTATGAGGAACAAACCAAAAATAAGAAACAAAAATCTATTTATTCTGTGAAATTCTGGACAGTGGAGAGGTATAGTTCAGCCAAAGCTGTTTTTGAGTTTGCCCCCCTTCCCTCCTCACAAAATTATGATCGAATGGGGCATCCCCCCTGCAGCCATTCCATTGTCCCATTACTTGGCTATTTCACCCCACTTACCATAACACTGTAATATGAACACTGCTTTATTTCTGCAATGATTTGGATTTCATTTAAAAGTTTTATTTTACATTTTATAGCACAAACGCTAATAGACATCTGCTAAACAAAGCAATGCAGTCTCACAATGAAAATATACTTAACATTAAAATGTCTTTGCCCTTGAAACTAACATTCATTGAAACAGCATTGAAACCCACATTCAAAGAAAATACATCTGGCCAGTGGCAGATAAAGATTAACTATGGGCTGTTTTCAAATCACAGGCCCCTTGCACATGAAACATGCATGTGTTCTTTGATACACCTTCCTGATGTATTAAATTATATTCCTTGTATAATACAGTACAGTTGTTAGAGGGCATTTTAAATTTATTGTTTTGAACATTTTTCCGGTAAACAATTAAACAAATTGCATGCACCAATAATAACAAAACTGCCCAATTCAGAACATTTCCATCATAAAAGTCTACTCAAACTTCTACAATCCACCAGTATCAGTAAATATGCACAATCTCTGCAGAAGTAAAAGTCATCTAAATAATTCCACATTAAAGAGATCTGTAACTAATGAAGAGGTTGCTGCCAGCAAATAACTTTATATTTTATTGTTTCATCTACAAATAAAGTGCCTGTTGCACTTGAGGAATAAATTACCCATGTTACATTAAAAAAATGATAAGCTAGTGATATTGCAATAGGGAATGGATGGCAAACTGATAGCAGGTTGATAGTTACTAGGTTTCTCTGCTAAAGAGGACATTCTCTGGACTGCAGCATCTGTCCCCTTTAAAAGCACAACACAGTACAGCATCATTAATGCATCTACCTACTGTGGGAGTAGAACCCACAGCCTTTGCATCAAAAGCAAGTACACCACCGGTTGTGCTATTAACAATGCAAGCAGACTCAGTATAAGTGGCACTTTAAACCTTTCATCCCATTGAAGCTCTTAGCTCCTTATAAAATCCACTTGACACTCAATATTTATGAATTTAAGCACTCATGCGTGGAGTTCCAGGATTTTTTTAAATTTTGTTTAACAGCTGGGGGGGGGGGGCTGCAGTTCTGCAGTCCAATATCATGAGCCACCACTGTATGGAAGACACTGTACAGTTCCACAGATGATAAAAATGCAATGCTCTTTACTAATGAGACTAAGATCCTGCCTAATGTAATGACTGTGATTAATATTGTAAATACTGTGTGTGTGTGTGTGTGTGTGTGTGTGTGTGTGTGTGTGTGTGTGTGTGTGTGTGTGTGTGTGTGTGTGTGTGTGTGTGTGCGGGTACACATTTGTGTGTGTGTGTGTGTGTGTGTGTGTGTGTGTGTGTGTGTGTGTGTGTGTGTGTGTGTGAGGCAAAGATGCTCTAAACTGTCCCTGATTTCACAAATGGTATCCGATTCTGTCTAATATCTTAGTCTATTTCTGGCAAACATTATATCTTTCTATGGCAAACTAATAAGGGCAGCCATTAAATATTGACAGTCACTTAAGTTTCTGACCTTATAGCCTTGAAAAAGGTCATGCTAATTCAAAGGTTGCTATTCTAGCAACTTTCATTATACAGTAGACATATCTATCTATTATTTTGGTGCTTTATCCCCATAACCTTTTTAGCTTTCAACTTGATTATTGAGCTAAGATAGTTAAAGACACAGGGGAGGGGTTACAATGGTTTGCATACTGTATTGTAACAGTGAGTTGACAAAAGCCATTCCTGTGTGTGACAGTTATTTATGGATTTATTCATATATTAGATCACAGTCAAACATCTGAGGTATATAGTCACATTCTTACAATCAGCTGTAATTAATGGTCATAACTGTATGTGTGTGTTGGTGGGTGGGTGGGTGTGTCTGTATGTATGTATGTGTAGGGGGTAGAGATACACTCAACTGTCTCTGATTTCTCAGAATATATTTGATTTTCCTTCATATGTTGGTCTATCCTGTGAAAAAGTCAGTTTCTTCACAATGACAAACATTTGAGTTTGATACTTTTCCTGGGATTCAGAAAGGGCTACCACCAGGGTAAGCCATTATACTGGTACTAGTGGTCCTTTCTGATATTTAAATAAGCCCACTGTAATGATTCTTCATGATCAGTTAAATCACTGTGACAGGCTGTATCCATGGCCTACTGCAATGCAAAGGAGATATTTCTGGAGAGTGGCATATGACAATTATCCATGTGCTCTCCCACAGAAATACCTTAGGTATGGGAATTTACCCATCTTTCAGCTGCCACAGAAATGCCTTAGGTAAGGGATTTACCCATCTTTCAGCTGTTGTAAATTAGCATGGTTCTCCTGCCCACCTTCGTATTGTGTGCTAACCCTAACATTGCAAATGACCCTTACCCAAACATGCAGCTTACCTAAAAAAAAAAAAAAACTTCCCATAACACTATCATTATTCAAGCAAAAATTGAACTGAATGAAGTCAGGCTATGGATAGTACAACAGAAAGGAAATTTGTTTCCTTTCTTGGTATACCGAGTGCTGATGTTTTTTGTTGTCAATATTGAGAATTATCAGTATGTTTTGGTGGATGTTTTGTATGCCAGCCATTCACAGTATAATCAGAGAAAACCTGGATTTGTCAAGCCTTTGTTTTCTGAACCTCAGGGTAGGTTATATGATGATTTGCAGTATGTAGATTGCCTATAAAATTATGAACTATACCAGCTAATGTTGACAGAAGAAAATCCATACCCTTCTACTGGTCTGCATGAGTAGCTGTTTATTAGTTGACTCATGTCGAAGCTGACAGTTAAGTTATTAGGCAATGTAGTACATTATGCATCCTATATCTATTATGACAAACTTGCAGGTAATGTGACACTTAAGGCTGTTAACGTCACGATAGCACAGATAAACAATAATGATCACAGAAGGACAATGGCAAGGACCTGTGGTGTATAAGCACAGCTCTGAACAGATGCATTATTATAATCTATAGCATTGAATATATAGTATAATAAGTCTGAGACCTCTAACAGTCAGTCCCTAAAGTTCAGAAAATGAATTGCAGCTGTATGAGAAACACCATTGTCAGTTTCTCTGTGCTACAGCTGAAGCAGTTTTGCAGTGGAATTAAGTCCCCTCTGTGCTCCCTTAGTAATGCAGGGCTATGATCCCATAACCCTTTCATGTATATGCACTAAAATAACTGCAGTTTTGAACTGGGGATACCACAGATCTTGTATTAATGTTCAGACAGTCTCACTATTTTGAGGATTTAAATTGTGGTCCCTGACTTTCCATGGGAACCCATGTTAGGTTTGATGGACTGGTTATTAAATTTGGCTTTTTGTGCACCTCAACAAACTGCTTGACTTGCTAAATCAGTTCTGTTTAATAAATGTTTGAGCATGCCCACAAAAACATGTATTCAAGAGAAAGAAAGTATCCTTTCAGAATTTCATAGAGGATGGTTTAACGTCACTTAACTTTAGCTTTAAATTAATATTTCACAAATTCAACCAGTAGAGTTATGCACCTAACAAAAATCTTTCTCTGAATCTTCAAAACAATAGTCTTACCTGCCATGGGTTAAAATTGTCAGTGTTTGAGCATGTTTTATTTGCAAAGGGTCCATTGCTAATTTTACAAGAGATCAGATCATGTAACCCATGTGCTAATGCACTGACTGCCTTATAGACATTATAAGTATATCTGAAGTCAAGCATATTAAATTTCATCAGGCGAGTTTTGTCTAATTGTTCTGTTCCCATACAAAGAGCTTGTGTCTGGTTTCTGTCAGTCTCAAGTAAACTATTTTCTTTTGGCCAATAGCAGGCAAATACTTTCTCCCAGAAAGGTCGAATGAATGTATCATTTGGGGACGTGGAAGGGTGGAGACTGAGAAGAAACTCACTGAGTCCAGGAATCATCCCTCTGTGGACTGCAAGTCCTATGGTACCATGAAGACTTTTCCATAATTCTTTCATTAAGAAGATCGGGGTGAACATCCATCCAGCTGTGGCCAGCCAGATTTTCCCTGTAACATTTTGTCTGCAGATCTCCTCCATGAATGGTATGAGCTCATTCACTGTAGCATAAGCAATTATAACAGTCACTGAGAATTTCCTGATTACCTCAACAGCTAGGCGTACACCCTTCTGTGGGTTACTTAGTGAAATTGTTTCCGTGAAAGCTGTACAAACTCCATTAAGAGCAAGAACTTTTTTCACATTCTGACTGCCAAGAATACTATACTCATTATCTGAAGCTATAATTCCTACCCAGGTCCAACCAAAATGTGTGACTAAGCGGGTTAAGACAGGGAACTGATATTTGTCATTTGGCATCGTCCTTAGAAATGATGGAAACTGATACTTATCACTCAGCATCTCACTTGTTGACCCATAGCTGATCTAAAAAGGAAATAAATGTTTTTTTTAAATAGCTGAGTATTTTCCACATATTACATTATAAAATCAAGAGATGTACAATTAATGTAATTCATTTTAGAGCAATAGTTTTATGGTAAGAATTAATCAGATTAATATTCACATATATATTCTGCAGTATTCTTACCCTCACATCCTTCACACATCAGTAATACAATATCTCTCTCCCTCTTCTGTCTTTAGTTATTATTGACCTACTAATTGTTTCAAACTCTTTACCTCAGTTTTATTTACTCCTCATAAATATAGTGTAATTCTAATTACCCTTTTCTTGTAAGTCACATCCGATGTCTACTCAACATATAAATTGCACATGCACTGTCTGCATACTAAATATTTTATACTTGGAATTTAACATGATGTATCGACCTGCTTTATCTTTGTATAGAGTTGCTACAGAACAATTACCTGTTTGCATCTAGATGTCTTAAGACCTCTCTAGGTAATGTATCCTTGAAAAAAATGTTTTGCCATGAGGATTTTAATTGTATCTATTGGAGCTTTTATTCTCAGGCCTCTGCAGAAAATGACCGTTGTTCTGTGATACTTTCCCAGTTAAAGACTAATTAAAAAAAACTACAATTGCAAAACTGTCACATTTCTTTTGAAAAGGGATTCCTGATTTAGCTGTGTCAGCAAATAGTGTAACTTGACTTCAGATTGCTATGTATGAAGTAACAGGGATGGCTACCACATTTGTAATTTATATCAGAGAAAATGATGAATAAGGCAAGATGCTCTAAAGGCACAGAGGGGTTTCTGTTTGCTAAGATCGTGACCAACATCTAGGAATGGAGTTTGGTTGTAGGTGGGCTTTCTGAGGTAATATTGTCTTGAGCCCATAACCAGTATGGTAGGAGTGGCTGTTTCTGTAGACTACCCCGACTCTAAGTAAAGCCTTCAGTCATTAGTCATACCTTATGTGTTGCAGAGACATTACACAGAGGCAAGGAACATGAGATAATGTACTAGCACATTATTGACTGACCCCTCACTTATGATGTGATGTGGAGTTAAAAGCATAGATAAAGTACTGCAGGTCCCAGTCAGTTAACTGACCTGACCTTAATTACCACCCTTTCTCCCTAGTATGAAAAACGTGTGTGATAGCCTGTAATAATGTTACTGCTCATATTATTGCTATTAAAACTGGGGGAGAGCTGTGTGTTCATCCAGATAGTCATATAATGTGACAGCTGTGACAGCTCCATTAGCATGGAGGAATAAAGCCCAAAAATGAGATAGGTGACCTGAATTTCAGTAGTGAATCAGTTACCTGCTGCAGCTGTTGTGGGTGGAGGATAGAAATGACAAGACTCTGCTTACATCCCTGTCCTTCAGGAGATAATATGGGTACATGCTTATAGAACACAGCCACTGTACTATAGTGCCAGTGGTGATGCTAGAACAACATAAACACTGGCATTACAGTGCATTAGGGATTGGTAGGTTGAGGGAAGCATGATATGTTGGGGGATGTCTCAACATGGTAGCACTGCAAACTCCTAGGGTCAGCTCAGCAAATCATCAAGACAGAAGGCTAAGAATGAAGGAAAGCCTATTGTGAGTCTCAGTATGATAAGTCCTCACTTGGTGGCACATGATGTCCTACACATGGAGAATTAAAAGACATCCTTCTACAGGCTGTCATTAAAGGGAAACGTAAAACCTCATGGCCAAATGTACACAAGGAGGCAATCACAGCATGAGGAACAGGCATGAATGGGACTAGAGAGTGGACTGTAATCATCTAATGTGAGCTGCAACAATGTGGAAAAAAGATGGACACATAATCCCGGCACCGTGTCAGTGACACATTTTAAACTAATCATTTTAAGGGTGGGACAGAGCTGTAGTTCTCCAAGTAAAGTGTGTCCCTTAACATACATACTGTAACTCTGTAGGTAGTCGTTAACTTTGATTTTGCTGCAGTAATTTATTGCAGTCATTCTAACCATGTGGCAACCTAGGAGAACTGAGCGATGTTCATCTATCATTATAGGAGATGGCTAAAATGATGAAATCCACACTGGATAAAATCAGATATCCAGGATGTTCATTCAGAATGCAAGAAACATATAGATAATTCACTGATTTTTGAGGTATAATCAAAAAGAGGATTGTGAATTAGAAATGGTGGATTTTAGTTGTGTGGCAGCTTGAACCAAAAGCCTCAAATCCCAGAATGACAGAAATTTAATAGTGGTGTCAGGTCCATGAAGAGAAAGCCTATCATTTGGAAAATAGAAGCTGGTGAACTGATATACTCCTACAGATTTGAAGTGTTGTGTTCTTATGCCAAAAGAGGCAAACCAAAGGTAATGAGCTACCAGTCTGTACACATTACTGTTGCTACAAATTGCACCACATAATCAAGTTATATTCTGATATTTCACATATCACAGGAGCTAACTAAATAAATACCACCATACCTTATATCCCACTTTTTTCACAGATAGTGAAAAATGCCTCTTGCATCTTGAGACAACTGATTTAGATAATGTATATTATGATATAGTGCATGGCAGTTACCAGACATTTTTTTATAATAGCAACTTTTTTTCCATTATACTTATTTTATTTGATTTTTCATTTATCGGTGCTTATGAAGATTGTCCTGGAACATCACTATGAAGTGACAGTTCCTCATCAGCTTTATTCAACATTATGGCACAATTTAAGAACATCTTATCTTGAGGACTTCCTGTTCCACTAGACATTTTACCATCTGAAGTTTTGACCGACTTATCAGTAAGTCACCCATTTTCTTAATTTTAGATGCCTACTGAAAATTAGAAAAAATGTAAATAGTTAAAAAACAAAACAGTTCACATAAAATAATATATCACTTAGTTAATGCTGCTCCCAGAAGCTTTTTGAAAGAAGTAGTGAAAAACTTAATGGACCTCCTAAAGCTAGACAGCAGACATTTACCCTTAAAGCTCCTATGATGTTGATCAGGAGAATAAAGAGAAAGGACAGGACACCAGAAAGTTTCAAGTCTAAATGTTGAGATAAGTGGATTGGCAGTTCTGAAACAGTGCAGCCCAAACATGCTTTCTTTTAGATGGGAGCCTGTGTGATCAAAAATCTGCTGATTGTACATACTTGCATTTTTCTGTATGGGGGTACTGCTATTAGTCAATTTGAGGTTTAGGTGACTTCTATTTTTTAACGTAGTTTGATCAACAAAATAGACAGTTGTGTGAGATCAACAGTGCCCAGGACTGGGAAATTTTCTCTGTCAATCAGGATTGTGTGTTGGTGGTACAGTGGTGTGGTGGTTAGCATTGTCACCTCACAGTAAGATATTCTCTGGTTTGATTCACCTCTGGGGTGTCTTTTGCATGGAGTATCCATGTCATCCATGTGTTCATGTGGGTTTCTCTGGGTGCTCTGATTTCCTCCCACATTCCAAAGCATGCAGTAGGTGGAATGGACATTCTAAATTGGCCCTAGGTGTGTGTGTGTGTGTGTGTGTGTGTGTGTGTGTGTGTGTGTGTGTGTGTGTGTGTGTGTGTGTGTGTGTATGGTACACCCTCCAAAGAGGGTTGGGCCTTGGGCTAGCAACCTGAGCCTGTAAAACCCATAACCACTAAAGAAACAACAAACGCTGAAAGGTGTTTGTTGACAGATGTACCATATGGTGCATAAACAGGAAAGAGAGAGAGAGATCAGAATTGTGTGATGTCAGATTTAGTATATATATAATTAGAAGGGGTGTGGGGGACTTGCCCTTAGAAGGGGGTGTGGGGGACTTGCCCATGTAAAAAAAAAAAGTTTTAGTTTGCCTGGCTTGAGTGTCATACTTGAACCATGGGCAGAAACCTGTTTAAATTAGCATTATCAATGAAATGTTGATTCATACTAGACCACTTAATCTCTCTCTCTCTTTCTCTCTCTCTCTCTCTCTCTCTCTCTCTTTATATATATATGTGTGTGTGTGTGTATATATATATATATTTATATAAAACGTGTGAGTGTGTGTGTATGTGTGTGTGTTTGTGTGTATATATAGATATATATATATATATATGTATGTATATATATATATATATATATATATATATATACATGTGTGTGTATGTGCCTGTGTTTGTCGTGCTGAACAGAAATATGTGTAACCAAAAATCAGTTTTTTGCACATACTGCCTTTTTTCAGTGAGCAGAGGTACAGTAGGAGTTTGCTTTTTCCCTACTGTAGCACATTCTTTGAGCTGGCATGTGTAGTTATCATGGGGTGTAGGGGGGGTGTCCCCTCTGCAAAAAAGAAAAAAAAGTGTTTTTTTTTGTTTTGTTTTGTTTTTCAAGCAGTGGATGCTTGTCCAGTTGTGGTTGACCACTTGCTATTGGTATGTTAATTTCTTGACATTTCAACATGCACATGAACACATATGTATGGATAGGGATGTGTGGACAGTTACTGGTATCCATTTTTTTAAGATGGTACAGTAATTATCATATCCATAGGATATATCTGTGAAGAAAGCTATATATAGTTTATTATAATTTTTTATAATTTTTGTATTGTTTACTAGATATGACTGAGAGCTAGTTAAAGCAATTAATCAAGGCCATATTACAGTTTGCAGTGGGTTTTTTTTCATGTGGGTTTGTGCTGTGCCTAAATATTTAAATCAGTTTTGAAGGGACTGTCTCATATTTTTACATTTTTATTTCTTTTCTGAATCTGAAGAATTGATTTGAGTTTTACACTTTGCATTGTTGTTATTTTTCTGAGCTCTTAAATAGATTAATCAGCATTCCTCTATGTAATTATTGTGCTTCAGTTATTTTAAACTTAGCGCAGTCAGTTCTGGCTAGTTGTTGAAAGTTTTCTGTAGAACTCATGGTCATTAAACCCAGCGGCAGTGGAGATTTTGAAGTTTTTGGAAGATGGACACAATTGATTAGACCTCTAAGCTATTTGGCTCCTCCATTTTCTCCTGGTATTTTAAAATATGTGATCAGTCATACATCTTTGTCTTTAAGTCTTTAAGACTCTTGGAAACTGAAACCTCTCCTAAGAGTAAAACCAAACAAGGCATTTTGACTATGTTTTGCATCCAAGGAGTTACATTTAAACTACCTTACTTATAGGGTTGCCACCTTTCGTTGTGGCAAAAACCAGACCAAGGCCATACCCCTGCTACCCCCCATAACACTTCTCATCTGCCATCTCTACACCTACTTCCCATTTATTTTGTGATGTCATTGTAACATCAGATGAGGAGGAATGCCCTCTTTTTTCCATTTACCATCCTTTTTTCCTGCTGATTTACTATGCTTCTCTGTAAAAAAACATAGTAAATTCACAGATTTAACAAATTCTGATAATCTGCTTCTGTTTCTAACAGAATACTGGTGTTTATACAGTGTTTTCCAGAAAACTGGACAATTGTTTTCATTTCTGGATAATCTAGAAAAAAAATGCTAGGTGGCAATGATGCTCACATATCTTACCATTTATTTTGTTTTGTTTTCCAGCCCACTTCCCTTACCCTGTTGTGCTTTTAAACTCAGAAGCTCTTGATTAGCCTGCTTCTGCTGTATA
The DNA here is from genome assembly GCF_019279795.1 of Protopterus annectens. Lineage (NCBI taxonomy): Eukaryota > Metazoa > Chordata > Ceratodontiformes > Protopteridae > Protopterus > Protopterus annectens. The sequence goes on along the minus strand of NC_056734.1, from coordinate 653,108,161 downwards.
TCTGGCCTTTGTAGCTCATTCCAGTCTCATCTTCTATACACCAGGCCCTAGAAGCTCTTCCCAGTCTCATCTCTCATATGCTTAGCCTTAGAAACTCCTCCCAGTCTTATCTCCTCTTTTCATTCTACTGGACATTGAAATAACAAACAGGAAAAACCCTCCCCTTAGACTATTAAGCTTGAGTTAGAATTGTTTCATACATTTTCTGGCCCTTACTGCATATTTAAGGTGTAATTACAACCATCTTCATCTTGATACATGTATCTCTGCATTTTCTTCTACTCGTCACATTTTGAATCAAAAGTAACTTGTTATGGGACATTAGTCTTGCAGCTGTGAGAGAACTGTGAACTGCTGCACATGTGAACATTTTTTTGTACATTATACTACACTTCTATCTATAAATAGAATTAATTGGAAAAAAAATGTTTGTATTTTGACTTGGTCTCAGACCTAAGAATGTAGTTTCATTCACAATAGTTGGATAATTGTGAACTTCTGCAGGATTTGTGCCTCATTTTTATTCATTTATTACTGCAATTTTCCAGAAGCATTGTTATTGGTAAAGCTCTGGCTGGCCTGGTGACTTAGCCTGTAGTTTGAATTGCAGTAGTGGCAATATTGTAATTTTTGCTGTAGGTTGTGTGTTTCTGTGCTTCTTCTGATATTTAAATTCTAGCCTTGCTGCTAGATTCATATATTCTGCTCATCATTTACCTTTTTAGTTTCATTTCACTGCCTGTTTGCCATTTCCTAAAGTTGTTAAATTCATTAATGTTTTCCACTGTTATTGTGTCTGCTGCATTGTTACAGCCCTCCCAGCCCTCACTTATACATTAAGTACTGCTCTTTCTTCTAATTCTGTTTGTACACCAATAAGTTTTTTTTCCTGTCCCTAATATAAAAAGTAAAGTTTCTTAAATTCTAACCTACCTGAGGTCATTGACCTGTAACTGAGGGTTATAGGACTAAAAGAACTGTGATTTGCTACAGGTTCTGAAGTCACAGGGCTTCACTACTAGCTTCATTTGACTGGATCCCTCTCTATCTTGTGTTCTATAAGCTGCATAGAGCTGACCCCATGAACTCTGAGATTTGCAGAAAGCCATGTACTGTGTAAAATGAACTTTTCATCAAAATGGAAGAAAAAGAGCTATGCTGAACTGCACTCAGTGCACAACCACCTTTAAACTTGTTGTATAGTGGATTGTCTTTGCAAAACCTTTTCCCCATAGGAGACCTGCAAAATCTACACAACCTTAAAAATCCAGGTATGGATACTCGACTGTTGGTTTTGGAGGGATTAGTCAGGCACCTGATGTGGAATTCCTGAGAAAGAGTCTCATATGTTAACAAAATTTGAAAAATGCCATCAGATCCTTGTTTGCAGTGATAGGGAATTTTCTTTAAGAGACCACTGGCTTGTAAAAGCAAGACTGGTATAACTTGATATGTGGAAGAAAGCTGAAGGCAGTGTGGGGGGGGGGGCAATGTTATTGGAGTGGGAGGAATTTCCAAAGCTGGTATCAAGTCCCCTGGCAAAGGCAACCATGGCACAGGGAGTGTCATAGAGTATTGGATGGAATTATTTGTATTTTTGCCATGTAGTTTATTATTTTTTTCCAGGAATCTTGCTTCAGCTACCTTTAAAAAACACCACCCCCCTCAATTGTCTCCCATCACTGGGGTGAGGGTCAACTGGGGGCATCATTTAGACAGCCTTTAGAGGTGGTGTTTTTCTGCTTGGTCTTACATTTCCCCTTATAGATGCTAAGCTTGCAGAGCCAAAGTAGGGTGTGTTAAGGGCTATCTGTACTAACTGTTCCTCACTTCCACAAGAGGCAGTACCAGCAAGTAGTCCCACTCATGAATGGGTAAAGTGGATTCCCCAGTCCTCAATAAAAGGAGCATATTTGCCACATGTGCTCCTGGATTACATATCATACCCTGGGATATATGAGCAGGCCATGCTGCACTTTTGCCTCTATCTGGCTCAAACAGCACCAAGACTGCTAATCAAATCACAGTCATTTGGGTCACAGTAAGAGTTTTATTCCTCCCCGCCACTGAGTGATGCTGAAGTAGGAGGCTTTTACTTCATTCATTCATTTTTTGCATGTGTTCTAAATGGTTGTGAAAATTACAAACTGATGTTATGACCAAGATAATTTTGTAATTCTTTGCAAACTTGATCTCTATTTGAGAAAGGGCTATGAGCTTCACTGTACGCTATTGGGAGGGGAACATTTTTCTAGTAGTCCAAATGAGGAAATACTTGTTCAGGATGGACTGTTATTTGTCAGTGAAGTGCTCCAAGGCAGGACTGGAATTAGCTTGTGAAATTACAGTAAGGACAAAATCCTGTCTCAAATGATAGTGAAAGCTGTGACTTAAATGTTTAAAAATATATACAGTTCTAATGGTTTTAGATGTTTGAGTGTAAACGTTGTGTAGAAAAGCTTTAGTTTTGAATGGGGTAAATGCCAGAGAGGCAGCAAAACAGGCAAGCTGAGATACCTTGATAATTGCAAGAGCATCGTCTAGACACGGAATGAGTGGCTTTGACTGTTTTCTCTTGAACCTTCACAAAATTGTAGTCTTTTGTGGAAAAGGAAGATAAGGTACTGACTAACTTAGACTATCATAAAAGTAAATGGTGTAGTACAAACTGTTCTTTTCATCTGGCCATATATTGCTTTTGCACTGTTGCATATTGACTACCTATCCTGAAAGTGCAAAAATCGCAGGTTTTGTAAGCTTTATGAAATGCAAAACCTTTACCTTTATGAATATGGGAAGGAGTACACAAACCAGGGCTAAATTAACACATACTTGTCTGGCTATAAAGGTTTATTTGTTTTATGTGTTATGGGAGCTTGTTACACTGGAAGGTGTGCTTTTTGAGAGAAATCTATAGCGTTAGCAGTTTTTTATTCTGCACTAAAGAAGTAAGCCTTTAAAAATGGATATTAGTTGCATTTCCAATTATCTGGTGATATAAGAGGCTAAACAGGACTGGCAAAGGCAGCCATGGCACAGGAAGTGTCAAAGAGTATCAGATGGCATTTTTTGTATTTTTTGCCATGTAGTTTATTATTTTTTCCGGAAATCATGTCTGGTGTCTAAACAACACTTTAGGGCAAGTGAAAATTATTACCCAAGGGCCTATAAAATATTAAATAAATTAGAAGGACTGATAATTAATCTGTGCCTTTCTAATTGTGGTCATGTAAACAAACTTCTCATTAATGCTAGCAAACAAACAGGCAGAGAAACAGACAAACAAACATGTGATACTATTTGCATCACAACCAAAACTATCGTATTTACCAGAAATCAAAATAAATGATAATTAGAACAAATATCATACCCAGAATTATTCAATGCAAGTACCCAGGTCATACTCTAGACCTCTCACTAACTCACTTTCATTCTCTTAATGTACTGATACAATCACAGGTAAATAACTTTCCAAAGTAAAACTTTGCTATATGATATTGCATCTCTTGTCACCCACGGCCTGTACAGCCTTAGCAAAGAATGTCTTTGAAACAAAACTCAAATAGTGTTTACCAATATCTGCTCTCTACTCTTCATATAACGCACAGAGAATACAAATCCCAGAGAACATTTTCAAATTTGTTCTTTTTGCTAGTTCCCGTACAGACCACTGTCAACTGATAAAGGATGTCATTCAGTGGATCACTTTCACATATAGAGGCACATACTTCTTGAGTTGCTTATTATTTAATATCCTTAAGGCTGGATATTATTCCCTTATAAGAAGACATTTCCAAGTAAGAGAACTAGTGTACTCCCTTATGGACAGTCAAAACAATAGTGTAACCATCCAACACTCCATTCAAAACTGTAAGAAGTGAAAAGCTTTCTTCCACCATGGACGTGCAACATGGATCCATCTCCCACTTGAAGTAAAACAGGTGGAAGCAATTTAATGAATTCAAAAAGCATTAAAAACTTAACTGCACAGTGAAGCCATGTGCAACTGTTTCTGAGACAATGGTTGATTCTGGCACATTGATAAACCATAGCACAGCATCTTGAAAGACTCATCTGTTGTATATAGTGTATAACAATGTTTACAGTTTAATTGTACAGAGTGTATATTGATGTATATTTTTCTGTTGTCCTCCAATTGGATTATTTCTATTTACCAAATGGTATGTATCACCATTGTTATACTCTGTTTAGTTTGTAACTGTAACATTATTATCTCATTCTGCATTGTCTTGCATATTGTTTTGTATGCTCATTTTTTTTTGGCTCAAAAGGGTCAATAGACCTGTCTTACTTGGTTAAAAAATAGTACATAAACAAACAAACAAGCAAATTAGTGAACAAATAACTTAAACATCAAATGCCTGAGAGATTCTTGATAAGGAATTACTATTGCCTTTCCTGTTGATAATGTGTTAGTATAGTTACATCACATATGAGATGTAGTACTATTATGGACCTTATTGGGGATGAATACAGAGGTCAATAGCCTCTTTAGAGTTTGAAGATTTGCTTTTAGTAGTTAGTTGAACCAGTTACCTACCAATAACTCATACATACTTGTCAAAGGAGGTTTCATTATCCATGAATGTGAGTATGTCACAATAAATGCATCAGCTTTGAGGCTGGCATATTTTATGTATTAAGTGATGTGGTATTCCGAAGAATAATCTCCTACATTTTTAGCACTAAGCTTGAGTCCAGAAACAAGACATCTGAAACTAATTCAGGTTGGACCATCTTGAAAGGAATGGAGTCAGTGTGAGTGCTAATGACAGCACAGGAGTTTGAAGTCATCAGCAAAAGAGAGACTTTTGACATAACTTCTGTGACAAAGAAGTACATGCAAAAGAAGTAGACATACAATTTATGCACACATATATAAATACATACATGCATGCAGATATTTCAGGTATAGGCAATAATGCCCTTCTAGCCTGTTAATATACCAAAACAGTCATTCCCATAATAAGAGTCTAAGTTGTTTTTTTTTAATAGACTAGAGCTTGCTTTAATATAATTTTTAGTCTACTCCATGCAACAGCAACTATCTCAGAGAATCAAAAAGTACATTTCTCATTCCTATATAATCTTTTATACAGGTTGTCTGACAATTCTGTATTACTCTTAGATAGCTCCAAACATTGACAGAAGTAGTTGTCTATAAATGTCCTGTATACCTGAATAAGGTCTTCTCTTAAATATCTATATGGGGGTCTGTACAAGTTCATATATTTTAATCTTTCATAATAACTTAAATGTTTATATCACTCAATGTTTTTAGTATTTTGTTACTGTACTTTTTCCAGTTTACTCATGCATGTTTTCTTGTAAGGTATCCATATTACTATAGCAGTAACCGATGCTGTTGGTATGGTATAGTGAAGATTTAACCACAGTTGGTGTGGTTTTATCACGAGAGTGCAGCCCAAGTAATTAAATAAAAGCCAACCATGGGTAAATCTTCAATATACCACACCACAGAGTCGGTTATTGCTATTATACATTGACAATTTTTAAGAAAAAAAGACTTATTTTTCTTAAATAAAATGTCTTTGTATAACACCTCCGCGGTGCCCTTTCACATTTTCTCCGGTATCCTGGGGCTTTTCTGATGTACTGCGCATGCGTATGGGACTTGTGTTCCCGCACTTACACAGTACATCAGAGCTGGGTAACAGAAGTAATGGCGAAAGGAAGATCTCTGTTATTTTTTTTTAAATTTATCTATTAAGAAAAAAGAAACCAGGAGACCATTAATATTCTAGAAAGACGGACAGAGAAAATAAAAGGATAATCGGGTACATTTCTCTAGCTTTGCAGAATGTACCTGATTATCCTCTTATTTTAATCTGTGCTGTCTCCCACATTAGTTTAAGATCTTTGGTGTTAAAATATATTTAAAAAAAAAGAATGAAAAGTACAAATTTTATGGGATATAATAATGGAAGAAAGTCTGGGTGACCGGACCTTTTTCCATTGGTATATTCTCAGATTTACAATGAGCACGCTGGTTGGGCTGACCAATCAGTGTGCTCCTGTTTGAGTATTACTGGCTAGTCATTGTATAATATTCAATAGTCTATTATGGGTCTGATGTGACATACAAACAATGATTTTATCATTTTGGATTTCCTAGACTTTATATATCTTTGTATAGAGCCTATAGCTTTATAACTATCACTAGCAAACTGGTTGATAAAATGTATAAAAACTCAAAGTTGGATCTGCTCATATAGCTGGGCCCCTAAAAATATACGGTTTCATTACTGAGTGCTGTATTAAATACCCTTCAATCTATGTCTCCTAAATTTCATATGCTTAGTTTTTAAAGCATATCATTATCCTGTGCCAAATGATCAACTTAGTCAAGTTCTTTTATAGGCATGTTATATCTGTAACAGATGTAATCAGTTTATTGATTTTTCAAGTCATTTGCATACAGACTGTAGAATGCCTCAGATGAAAAAGATAGATCTGAAAGATACAATCTAAATGAGTATGGGCCTAGGACAGAGCACTGTGGGACACCGTCTTTCAGCATAAAATGTCACCTGTCCAATTCCTGTATGAAATTTGCATGTTTTATTTGTACACCATGCAGCTATCCATCTTAACAATATTACATCAATACTTAGTTATTCTAATGTATTTATTGATCACTGTTTTGTGTATGACCCTAACAGAGGTTGAAATTAAGACTATATGGATTAAATAACAACACGATTTTTAATTTATAGCTGTTATTGTATTGTTATAGAACATCATCTTACAGGTGGTTATAGATCTGTTTTCAACATATTCATGCAAACATATTGTTTCAAGCGCCAAACATTTCCATTTCTGACAATAATTTACCCAAAATATCTTCTCTATCATTTTTCCCAGCATAAAAGCAGACTTATAGGTCTGTATGATTGTGTGTCCTCTTCTCCTTTCATTAAAAGATAGGTTTAATAAGTGTATTTTTCTAATCTTGAGGAATTTTCCCATAATTAAATGGGCTTCTGAATAACAAATATAATGGTACTGTAAGTTCATTTGTATACGTTGTGTATCTTGTTTGAGTCAGTGCAGATTTGTGAACTAGGCAATAGACTGGCATCCAATCCAGAATCTATTTCAATTCCATGTACCCATTAAGAGCCAGGATAGGGTCCACCTTTTCTAAAACCTGAATTGGATAAAATGAATATTGGACAAGAAATGAGTGTATAAATATTTAGATCATGTTTTTATTATAATATCACTAGTGTTTGCAGTAGGATTATTTCTGAAAACATTACTTCTTAAAGCTCAAGCACCTTAGACATGCTTTCATCAAACATCTACTGCTACCACTACATTGCATCATCTTTCTCAGAGTCACATTATAATAACCATGATGTCCAAAAAAATGAGCAAGTCTATTTGCAGTAATATAAGGAAAAATGGTAAGGGTCTATATTATATATTCAAACTTTCTAAACTTTGAATCCCATATGTTCGACAACATATGATTGAAGTTTAAAAGTTCAAATATATAATAAAAAAAAAACTTACCTTAATGGTGCAGGCAGGGTGACAAGCACCCCTGCAACCCCCACACCCCCCTACTTAAATATACCAACTCCAAGATTACACTTCAGTGCAGAAAAGGGAAATTCTCCCATTCTGCACCGAATGGCGCTATTACATTTAACCTTCAAATTCTTGAAATGTCGATCATATGGTGTCGACCATATGACATTCGACATTTCAAGTGTTCAGAGTTCTAATAGGAACTGAAATTTTAATAGTAGTTACTTGTGTGATCTCAGGTTTGGAACTGAGTTGCAACAACAGTGATAGTCTCCTACAATATTAAGGGATCATCCTGGAAATGAGTGTGGTCGTGATGATATATCATAAAACTCCCTGGAAAAAGCTGTCAGGGTGCTAGAAAAGCATTTTTGTCTGGGAGTTGAACCTCAGACTCAGATTCAAAAACAGCAATCCATGCTGTGAAACTCTGGATCAGCACTTGGGCTTTACACAGATATGGGATGGTTTATTGATATTTGCCAGCATGGTCTTAATGTGCTTGTGTCTTATCCACCTAGAGAAGGCATATGGTAGTATAGCCCTGAATACCATGTGGATGACAAAAGTATGGGATCTCAAAGTCATTCATTCATTCTTGCCATGCATTCCCAGTAACTGTAGAGTGAAAAGTATGTCTGAATTCTCAGCATTAAGTTAAATGTTTTCTAGGTAGCCTTGCATTTGCTTCTTTTGTCATCTTCGTGGATAAGGCACAGGCAATACCTGAAAAATGGTGATCATGGATACAAGAGGATTACATATTTCTTACTTGCAGACAATGTCATACTCTTGACCTTAAATGAATGCATTCTCTAGTATATACTAGATATTTATTGAATAGATTGAAGCAGGAGGGTTCAGACTGAACATTTTTGCATGAGATGTCATGGCTCTCTCACAAAAAAAGACTAAATTATTCTTGACATGGGAGATGGATACAGCTGGAACAAGCAGATGAGATTAAGTATGTTGTAGTTTTAATCTCAAATGAGCCTGAATGTCTCCAGGAGACAGAGTTGTAGCTACCTCTTCTGACACCCTGTCAATGTTAATGAGCACACACACACACACACACACACACACACACACACACACACACACACACACACACACACACACACACACACAAAGGTCCTCTCACATATTTCAGGGCCAAAATAATAATAAAATTAATAATAATAGTAATAACACTATTAATAATAAAATAATAACCAAAAGGTCCATTCTCTTCACCGTGCTTTAACAATTCACTTGTTAAAAATGTAAAAAGTGACTTGCTACAGCTAATGGGAAGTACTGAGGACTTCTGCCTGACCAAGTATGCATTATCAGCATCCATTTTTGAATGCTAGTAATGCACTAAATCATAAAGAGAACACTGAAGCATTTCATTATCATTAGTCAGAAGCTGACTGCTAGTAATGAACATCATCCCTCTTAACATCTAACGTCTAGGCCGACTGCTCATTTTGCCCCACTGCATCTATGCCTCTGCCAGGAGTTTAATTATTGGATGAGTGCAGATCAGGCATTACTGATAATATTATACTGGACAATGATATATATGCAAGAACCGAGTCGTCAGATAATGGTCGTTTTTTTCTGGTCAAACTGTATATGGTCCTGAGCTTTAGGAAGTGATCCAGAATATTAGATCACTGCTGCTAGGTTTGGGAATCATTTTCCTCCATATGGTTACTGGACTCATTGTAAAGGAGTTAAATGCTCTGGAATCTGTGGGGTATGTATACTGCAATGTATACTGCACCTACTGGCTTACACACTTGAAGTGGTTTGAGCACCTAATGAAAACACCCCAGGGTGTCTACTATAGAAAGAGTATCAGGCATAGGCAACTGCAGGGGGGTGGTGATGAGGTAGATCAATGAAACAATTGGAAGATTCCATCTCTCATGTAACTTGGGAATGTTCAGGAAATCCACAGGATGGGCTGAGGACTGTCTGTTTTACCCTACTTTGCTTGTTAGCCCTACAAACTTAAACAAAACAAGCAGATTAGTAAATGGATCAATAGAAGGAAAAAACACACTAAACAGTTCATCTTGTGTTTTTACGAAATGGTTATGAGTAAATTAGTTTGAGATATTAAATTATTTTATTCCTGTTATTAAATTCATGAATTAATATGTAGTAATCTGTGACAAAGCATACAAGGTGAGTTGTTTTGTGTTTATATAGCAAACATCATATCACTGTAAGTTTGACAATATTACTAAGTAAGGCATTCAGATAAATAAGTCAGCAAAGACCATTAATTGTCTCATGTTTAAAAATACTTTAAATGGGAAAAAATAACAAAGGTGATTGTTTTCCTGTTATAAGCATTTTAAAGTACACATTGCCAGAACATGAAATACCTTTGCTATATTACATCTGTGGTCTGTGAGACACTATAGAAAGACTACTAGACTGATTCAAAAACAGGAATACATGAGTGTAGTAACTTAATAGTGGGAATGCCGCTATGTCTCTTACCTGAGGGTATCCATACAGCCCCAGAACTCTAGCCATGGGAATCGTAATTCTTGAGTGAATGTCACCAATGATACCAGATAATTGTGAGAGCTTGAAACATCTGTAATTTGGAACAGACCTGTCCCCTCCAGAAAGTGACCAGAAAACTCCTTCAAGCCCTTTACTTTCCCAGGAACATGTGTCAAAAATGTTAATTCCAAGTGTAATGTTTGGCAGCATATGTGGATCTTGATTGAGCTCTGATATGGTAAACACCATTGCTAGAATGAACTGGTATGCCTCAATGATGAATCTGCATAAGAAAGTTTGAAAGATGTTTTATAAAATCTGAATGCATTAAAACTTCTTAGGGAAATGTTAAATGGTTATTCCCACTGAGTTATAAGTCTGTGTCCATTCAATGGACTGAAATTCACTGGCATTCTCTTCAGTACTAATTCCTGCCTGACACCCATAGACATGATATATAGTAAATGGGTAGTTATTTCAAAAGAGGTTAGCTTTTACTCAGAATAAATACCATTACTTCTAAATATGCCATCAGGCTAGACTGTAGATACATACTGGTATCCCATCTCTTTATTTCCAGTCCATTCTGAACATATTCTTTGTAATATATATGTATATAGAAGATACTACATCAGATACGATTGAGCATCTTTTTTTACGACACCATGAATTAACTGGCTGCTCGACATCCAATTTTGCTTTCTGGAAGCTGTCTTGAAGACAAAAATGTTTTGGTTTACTCAGTGTGCAACATTTGGATGGAGCATATATGCTGTTTTTTGTTTTTCACATTTCAAAGTGTAAACAACTACCCAATTTGATTTTACAAAAGAGATAACATGAACACTTCTTTTCATAATTTATAAAGTAAAAGTTGACCTAATAGTGCAAAAGTCTGGTGTCCATATGGTCTGTTGGTGATCAAAGATTGGGAAAGGAGACTAGTCATTGGTATAGTCATTGAGGGATAGCATGTAAGCGGATGGACAGCTTTATTATCTATCAGGGATATTTTGAGGAATCTCCTAGCTGTGTGTCCTCTGATAAAAACAAGAAACCTCATAAGTCATCTCATGGTAAAAACCAGGTGGTGCAGACATTCTGATGTCGTTGTACTTGGTGCTACCACAACTAGCAAACATAAGATCCCCCCCTTCCTCCCTCCATCCCTCTGCTCCCTCAACCAAAGAATGAGGATAAACACATAGAAAGGAACCACTTTAGGATCCATTGCCAAGTGAGTATTGAAGCTAGAGGGATACGGCCAGAAGCAGCATCATTTGTTTACACTTTTCAGCATAAAACTTTAATAAGTAAAACATTTGTGTTTTATTTTTTTACTGTCAAACTGTAACCATGTTTTTGTGATTTAAATGAAACCTTTGATTCATTGATATTAGTTATAATTGTCTATTGCTTTATAAATAAGCAAGTAAGATGCATATACCTGAGTGGGACAGAGAGAGACATAACACATTTACTACACAGCTAAATCAACTAAAAGACCTGCATGAAGCACTAGAAGTGTGTAATGTGAAGGAAGACAGGGCTTCAGTTAATGCAATTAATCTTTAAGCCTAACAATTATAAGCAAAACAAAAAACAAAACTGATTCCTCAGTCCAAGATGGTGCCCCAGAAGCAACTGCATAGCTAAGAAATTAACTGTATGAGAAGATATACAAGCACATGCAAAGAAAGTGCAAATGTTTTAACTAGACTTGTACTTTTTGTGGTATTCTCAATGATTTTACAAAAAAGTGTATAACTGAAAAATATAGAGTAAATGCATAAGATTTCCATTCATCTGTGCCACTTGGTTGGTGTAGAGGATAAAGACTTGACTATGGCCCAGCCAACTCTGGTTCAGTTAGTGACTTGGGCGGCTGACAGAGTGGTAGAGAGGATGCTTGTCAATAATGCTCCCTAAGAGGAGGTGTGGTCTGTTGAGCGTAGTTGCCCTCAGTCATTTTAATGAGCAAGGAGAGTAGCAAAAGTGAAGATGACAGGGCCCCCCCCCCCTGGAAGCATAGATGGCTGAGCCCCCAGGATGCCCTTAAAACTTAGGACCAGCAGTTCTGGATTAAATTGAGGGATGTAGGAGACCAGTAGGTAGATCCAGAATGGATGAGGACCGATGTTGGCTGGGCCAATAAGAATGATGTTCATGAGAGGAGCAAAAAAATTCCTTTCACCTAAGCATAGTAAAAGACTAAAACCTGAACTGTCCCTAAATAAAGGAGAAATGTGCAATAAGAACATAAATAGATGTGATAATGTTTGCTTGCTCATCACAGACAATAACAATTTAAGGCAAGATTGTTGTTTTTAAGATGGCTAATGGAGTCAGAAGCAAACAAGAAAAACTGAATGTATACCTCTATACAAGTGCAAACATGAAGTCAAATGTACTAAAAAAACACTTGCAGGGTGATGAAATAAATTCCAATTGCTGCTAAATTGTGAGAATCAACCAAAACTTTCTTTATTGAGAAAATCCAAGCTTAAGAGCTTTCGGCCATAACCATGGCCTTCTTCAGAAATACCCATAATCCTAATAACAAACATTTAAATACCCTCTTCTATCAAAAACTTATTCAGTGAATTAATTAACATATCTCATAAAAATGGCATTGGTTAACTATCATAAAAACAACTAAAAAGCTGCAATTCTACTTGCATTTGTTTAAGCTTGGATTTTCTCAATAAAGAAAGTTTTGGTTGATTCTCACAATTTGGCAGCAACTGGAATTTATTTCATCACTCTGCAAGCATTTTTTTAGTGTATAATGGAGTCAGAAGCAAAAATTCTTCTGAATCTTTCATCAAAGCATTGAAATGTTTGGTACCTTGTGTTATTCTCTTTGTACTCTGCTGACGTACTCAGATCATGGTTCAGATAATGTTGTTTTGCAACACAGTTATAGAAATACAGGCATATTTTCAGATTGGGTTAGTGGAAAATGAAATAATTCAACATATCATTTTGTGTTACACAGCCTGAAAGTAATCTGGCATGCTCAAATGGATTTACATTATTTACAAAATAATTTTGTTTTTAATTTTTCAAAATCTTTTGGGTTTCTAATACCATGATGGGAATGGGCCCCATTCCTAAGTCAAAGCATGACTAAAGTTCATGAAATTAGTATTGTTTCAATCTTTGATGTCAGACAGAAGTGCTCTTCGCAGCACCTGCAATGTGGTCAAGTAATGACTCATTCTGCAATTTGTACAGAGTTACATGTATCGGTAACATATCTAAATCCGATTGTAGATTCTTTTTTCTAAGTCCCATTGCCCCTACTATTATTGGAACTGTCGTAAAAAACAGAAGCAGCTGAAGGTCCACCATAATTGTCTTTATTATATGACAAAGCTTTTGAGTAAAACTCTTCATCAGTATCTACAAACACACAGTCTTTCTAAGTTTAAATACTTGATAGCAGCCAATCAAATTCATCATTCATCACATGTTCTAAACTTATAGAAACTATTAAAGTGCCCACATAAAGAATCATGTACTTAGTTAAAATACATCTTTTGTATACATAAAATATACTTCTGATATAAAATACTAAGCATAAATTCATTTTCAGTCATAAAAATAGATTATTTACCACATGGTAAATCCATATGTAATTTAAATATTATTATGTCTATCTTTGAAAATAGGCTTAATACTGACAGTACTATTCAGACCTGGGGGATGGTCTTCTCTAAAATAATTGATTCATCTATACTCAATTAATTCTGTTTTATTTACCATGTTTCCACCATTCTTATTCCTATGTACTGCTTGTAATATTCTGAATTTAAATTTATGTTCCTCACCCTCATTTTATACATGCTTTGCTAAAGCATTGGTTAAAACTTTCCTTTTTATGTCTGACATATGTGCACTAATTCTGTCCTTTATTAATTATATATACAATTATATCAGATCCGTATGTCTATTATATGTTGTAATATAATTAATGTTTTTTCTTTTCTTCCTATAGCTTCTATCAGTAGTATTAACTTCAACTTTTTCTTTAGTTTGTACATTAGTATAGTTTGGTTTTGCTCTATCATTTCCCAAAGATTTCACTGTGTTCTTAGACCTATCAATTAGCTTTATATCATAACCTTTATTCAGAAACTCTGATGCCATCATTTCTATTTGATTATGATATGGATCTGATAAAGGATATAGTTGGAAGAAACTGGGTAATATTGGCCTCTAATGAGGAAATTAGTAAAATTATAGGAGAGAAGCCGAGCTTCACATACAAAAGAGAAACAAATTTGAGACAGCAGCTATGCTTTAAAGAAATGAATAGTAAAAAAGAATTTATAAAACAATGTGGGAAAATTGGTAAAAATCCATGCTATAATCGTGTACATTGTATAGATATATGTACAGAACTGTCCTTTAGGCAACCAATTAGTGGAGAGGACATTAAATTTAATGCAAAGGGAGCTTGCATCTCAGAAAGTGTGATGTATTTTGCACACTGCATAGTATGCAGAAGTTTTTATATTGGTAAACCCAATAAGAAACTCAAGGACAGAATTAGTGCACATATGTCAATAATAAGCACCATCCTTACCTCAGCTTGCTTATCTATTCAGCAAGCTTCCTCTACTGCTCATTTCCTTTTCCCAGATCCTTGAAATTGACATCAAGACACCAGAGGTGGAAAAGAAGAGGACAAGCCCGTCCCTCTACTCGGCCAACTAGCCTGACCAGGCTGTCCCCCCCATCTACCACCCAAAATCGTTCTACCAACTACCTCCCATAAAGGGAAGTGTTAAGCCAAACATCATTTGGTGTACCCATCATCTCTACAGTACAGTAGAACCCCGTCATCAACCCCTCGATTACCATACTAGCACTGAAAGATGCCTTAATGAAAATTAAATCACATAGGATTACCCATGACCCCAAATGTACCACCAAAATCCACTCCAAGAGAATACATTCCCTTTAATCCACTTCCTTTAAGCTAACCATGGCTCAGCCTTTCCAGAATGACAACCTATACCTCTAACAAAGCCTCCGAAAATAATTAATTGACTCAACTCTACCCCAGTCAAATAAAGCCCATCCCAAGTCTTGAATCCAGGTCCCCGTCAACTATACCATATCACATTACCCACCAAACTACACCACTCAGGATGTGCAGTAACCATATTACTGCAAGGAACAGACCAACTCCCAGAACTTCAATGACCTAACACTACGAGCCAGAAAACCAGAAACCCTAGGCCTAATTCCTGACAGCTCGCCTATGCCCAGCAATAAAGTATCCAACCTGTTCCACCTTACCCCCCCAATCCATTCATTATGAAATGGCAATCAGGACTGCCCAAAACCAAGCTATGGCAATAATAAGCCCTCATGACGAAATGCAACCCCTCTATCCACCCAACAGATATATAGTAAACACCCACTTGATGTCCTTTCTTATTGCATCATATGCCTAGTAATGCTTCCACCATGCCCACTATTCGTATAAAGCAAGTAACCTATGTAATCCCAAACCCCCAACTACTAACTTCAAAACAACCAGAAACCGGCAATCACCCAAACTTTAGCCCACTGACTCTCCATTTATCAAAAAGCCAGCCTTTATAACCAACTCACTTTGACAACAGTTATAAAACCTACCCTATCCCCTCCAACATATGATTGACTATACAAGACTTAGCTACCACACCCTATGAACCCTAACAACTTTCATCATCAGATCAGAACATGGGCCCTCTATCGACACAGCAACCTGCATAGTTAACTAAACACACCCCACCAATCCACCAAAATCCGATGTGCCTAACTTCATATTTACCATGCTAATATTACCAAAAGCATCATCACCCAACGATCCCAAAACCGACCCAACCTCAGCTGTTAAATCCCTCCCACCTAGGCTCTACCCCCAAAACTCCTTTTACTGCTAACTAAACACCTGCTGTGCCAATGCCCCTAAATTAGCTCAAGCATCTGAAAACCACAAACATACCTTAGTCACCCGAATGAGCACCCTGAATAATGATTACCTGCAACCTCACTGCTTTCCAAGTCACTGCCCAGAACCTCCAACAGCAGCATCCTCTGTCCCACCATCTGATACAAACAGTGTCCTTCACCCCTCTGCCAGCAACTATGTACCTCCCGCTGCAAAAAAAAAAAAAAATATATATATATATATATATATAAATTAAGCATCTTGCTGTCATGAAAATTGCAAACTTCTAACTATCAATTTATCTCCATCCAATTATCAATCTACCAGTCAAATGCTCAACCCGCATGGTAACAACTGCCTCACCTACCAGAATATTCGGCCAGTCAAACTGCAACACCAGAGCTTTCGAATCCTCCACATTCTACCAATAAAGTTAGCACTCTACAAAGTAAGACATAAAATTCTTATACTCGAGAAATTCTAAATATAAAATTAAAATTTAGCTAGCTTACCAGAGGCCTAAACCAATGGCCTCAGAGTCCCCATTATCTTATACAGCTTGCCTCCCCCTCAACCATAAAACCCGTCAGAAAGCTTAGAGTGATGCTAAAACATATCTCTTAACATCTTAGTACAAGATACCTGGACAAAACATAAAATGAGGAGGGGGGGGCAAAGGCCCAAACAGAAACAGATTTTAAACATTGCTTTTATAAACTTAGCAAGTTGCCGGAATAACGGAATTGCACTAGCTTGCATTTTTCTAAAGTATATGAGGTCTGAAACTCAAATGTATGTCATTATTTAGTGACTTCAATCCTCAGTGATTTGCCAGAAAGCCTCCAATTTTGTATGGAACAGATCATAGATATAAGGCAAATCTAGATTTTCTGTGAAAGTTTTAATTGAGAAGTATGTGCAGAAACCTGCCACACTAAGACATCTGCACTACATTAAACCTTTCTGAATCACAAGGAATATCATAGCTCATTACATCTGCATGACACCTCCAGGCACATCTGGAGTTGTTTCCTATTGACGCCACTGTGTGTCAACTATTGCTTCCTCTTTGCATCTACAATTCCAACCATATGTACCAATTTCTTTAAAAGATTTCATCTGAAAGCTTACAAAATGCATTCCTATTGACCTCTGTCTAATACAGGTAAAGAGATATAAACTACCGTTTTTATGAAATAAATTTATACAGATATAATTTTCATGTTTTTCTAAAAATCTCAACAACCAAGTAACACCGACAGAACTTTTTCACCTTACATGAAATCTCTCAGCTAGATGAGTAAAATTCAGCTGATAGTATGCTTGTAACTTGAACGGTAGCTGAAATATTAAGTTGTTTACAACGTGTTACCACCATAATAGTTACTGCATTTACTGTGACTAATAAACTGCAGTTTTAAGACCTAGAACCTAAAAATTGCTATCACTATAACATAGTTTGTGCTGAAGTGTTGGCCACTTACATTTATTTTGTAACCCCTATGGTTCCAGAGATATGAACCTCTGTTTGAAATGAGGACAATTTAATTCCATCAAACAGCTTAGGCTCATCCCATTGTAAGTTACAGTTCAAACTTCCTGAACTCTGTTAGAGAAAATTAAAGTTTTAAGTACCCAAAACTGAAGCATCACTGCTTTGCATTGCATTATTTACTCAGGAAACCCTGCACTACAGAAGCAAATGGCTTTCAAAATATTAACTGATCCGATTTGTATGAATAGCTGCTATACTGCTTAAAAACAATGACTTGGGTACTGGCTCTCATAATCCCAAGATATATTAGCAGGCCATACAAGAGTCAACACAGGTATACAAGTGGATTCAACTTGTAAGCTTTAGTTCTGCCAATCTAAATAGTACTTGACCGGGCACCTATGAGTACCCACGAGTAGCACCTATGACCAACTAAATCAATGAGAGCAAACAAGTCTGTTTTGAGAGGTTAACATTACCACAATAATTATACTAAATTCCATTATGTTGCTTTCCATTTTACTGTCACTGTAACTGCAAGCTTTACCATAGATTTTACTTTCTTCTCAGGAAGACCAGCAAATCAGCATTAACTTTTAATTTACTGCCATAACTAGTGAAGCTTGCAGAATTTTCACAAGTGCATTTCCCCTTTCCATTCCAAAGTAACAACAAAACATCACCGTTACCAGAACATGCAGCGACAACAGCATATCCAGTCAAATTTCGCATTCCCTCCCAACATTCTTCATTCACTCTCCACCTTCCTTGACCTTCTCTGAAGCAACGTCTCCTCAAAAGCCTATACTCACTTACCACCCCTCCCAGCTGCATTGTACGGCTTAAATTAAAATGGCCAAAGTTACTGTTAACTCTATTAAGGTCTTTATATTTTATAAGATCTTCTTAATGAACTGCAAATGCTCTGCACGAAGCCTGACCGCACATGCCTGGTCTGGAACTGCTATGCCTAAGCCCGCGAACATCCTCTAAACTGTCGTAGCGCAACTGGCTGCCAGCATGCCATTAACAGCCAGAATATTTCTTTCCCTGCTAATATTACATCAACACAAAAAAAAAAAAAAACTACCTCCCTGCTACAAGAAATACCAGAGTCAGTTCACCACAAGGCCACCAGCAGTGCCATGCTTAAAGTAACACCACATATGCACCAACCCCTACACCGATGAAAGAATTACCTCAGGGAAGCTTCACATGGAGCCTGAAGCCTGCGAAAAAGAAGTGTGGTTCTCTCAACCACCCAGACTGCCGGAATTCTGTACCAACGTGAAACTGAACCTCCCCCATGAGCCGAAAAACAAATAACTCAGTAACCAGCTGAACGACCCACATTAGAACACTAACTAGCTACCCAGACCACCGATCGCAAAAGCATCTATCATTTCTATATACATTCCTACCTACCTCCATACGTATGCACATACATTAGTCTCTCTCTCTCTCTCTCTTTTTTTTTTTTTTTTTTTACAGTTTCCAGCAAGGCGACTGCTCTAAGTACCTGTCTTCTCAAGCATTTCCAAAGCAAAACTATACAGCTCTCTACCCCCTAGCCTACACCTACCCCAACCCGCCTGCCACCATCCAGTGCCCGAGGCCTACCTTTCATCCTGTTAAACCTACAGGTCATGAAGGGCATACCCTGCCTTAGCAAGTTCACGCCAAAATGTGATTGCTTATCCAGCTGCACTTGTCTAAATCTTTTAAGCCCCTCCCCATCCTTATCTCATTTCCTCTCAACTATCCCTGCATCCACTTAATCCTTTCACCTCCCCCACCCACTTAGCTTTCACTAATATTCAACTAACCCCTATAAAGATGTCCCTGGACAACTTAGTTTGTTGCCAAACTTCATTTAGTTCTGATGAAGACCTTTAGATTGATATAAAGATGAAAGCAATTAACTATCTCATGCTGCTAAATACTTTTTTTATTTCTGCTGAACTGAAAGGAAAAGAGAAATATTATTTTGGCATAATTTTTGCAGTATTTTTGATAACTGTTTTCCTATGGAAGAGTTTTGACTGCACAAGCTATAGGTTCTTGATATCTGTAAATGAAACAGGCAGGCAATAAATTCAATGAGAATCTGGATCTTGATGAGCTTGTGATAAATTCTGATTTTTTTCTCACAAACATGCCGATGTGTTTATGTATTTCACTATCTACCAGTGATTGAGAGTAATAAAGTTGTTTTTCATGCTGTTCCTTTGGTATATGCTTCTGGAAGAAAAAAAGAAACCTTTGAGTAGGAATTAAATGTTGTCTTTTGGTATAATTTTTAAGCTAGTTGAACTGACAGAATGCCTGAGCTGCATGGTTACTATTGTGAAGCCAAATATTATAAAGATGCGTATTGATACAAGGAAATTAAACAGCTGGGTCAAAAAGGAACACTATCAACAACAGACTATAAAAGCAGTTTTTAGTATGCCTAATGCTACATTTATTTCAGTTTTACAAACAGACAAAAAAGTTTTTTTTACAAAAAAAAACTGAATGAAACTAAAAATGATATTCATAGTCCTACACTGCATGTGTGCAAAGTTAATATATAAACGGTGGTGCTGTACTGATATGGTGTTGCAGTGTTTGAATCTGTAAACACTGGCGCTATACTGATATGGTAATGCAGAGTGTGTATCTGTAAACAGCAGTGCTATACTGATATGGTAATGCAGAGTGCATATCTGTAAAAATGATGCTGTACTGATATGGTAATGCAGTGTGTGAATCTGTAAAAAGAGGCAATGGCAGCAGGTGTTGAATTTGTAAATGAAAAACTGAAATGCAAAATTGTTTACCAGCAGCAACCTCTTCATTAGTTACAGATCTTTTTAATATGGAATCATTCAGATGACTTTTACTTCTGTAGTGATTGTGCATATTGACTGATATCAATGGATTATATGACAGAAGTTTGAGTGGCCTTTTATGGTTGAAATGTTCTGAAATGGGTAGTTTTGACATTATTAGCTAATACATCTTATTTAATTTGTTTAATTACTGGAAAAAATGTAAAACACATGCTAACAGGTGGTGCTGTATTATACAATGTATGATACATTTTATCTAGTGATTTTTAGTTAGTATTAGGCATCTGTTTCCCGTTCCTTAACACTTGGGATCTAAGCCAGTCATTTTACATTAAGATGGTCAAAGGCTGCACTCTTGTGGCACGAGAGAGCTTATTTCACCTATATTAGCTGGAAATTGGTGCTGAAAAGCTTAATGTATGCTTACCTAATTGGCTTTATGGCATAGTTAGTTTAAAGCCTTCTTTTTTCTGCTCATATACAAGCCTTGTGTTTGCATGAAACTGCTCTTCATGCAGCAGCAATTAGTGGTTCCTTATATATGCAATCCCTCATGCAGTTAAAAACAACCTCAAACTCCCTCTACTTTTATTCCTTGAAAATTACACATTAGGACCTGCAGCCATGGATAGGCACTTTCCTACTATCGCTGCATCTAGCTTGATAGACATGGGCATAATGAGGCAATGTAGCACTTGCTTTATGTACACTGGCAGACACTTAATCCTCAAACAGACAAATACAGTATGTGAGACATATATTTAGACATTGACACTGGAGGCTGGATCCTCACATACAGACACACAGACACAAAAAGCAAAAAAAAAAAAGGCTGTCATTGACTCACACACAAAACTCACTTCACCCACAAAGGACCAGACACATAAACCCACACATGTGGATGTGCTCACATGTAATTTACCCAAACCCCAAAGGCCTCTCAGGAACAGTCCTCAGAAAATCCACAAGCACACAGCAATTCCCATCACAGCACATAAAGTCACATCTCACTGTTTCAACTACAAAACCCAAAAGGAGAAACACTGCACAATCAAATATATTTTTCATAGGACACTACATTGTAAGACACAATGATGTCCCTTTTACCAGGCTAGATAAGGAAGTTACAATTATTTTTCTATCAGGGTCCAGGATCCACTAGATCATGCATCCACTCAGGTCACGTACCACTAATTATCAGTATGACTCAATCATTGTCCATGTGGGTGTGAATGATGAGACATACTTCCTTGGACTATATGGAAAGAGACATGATTCAGCTCTCAGAGTATGTGTCAAAACCGGTATGAGCCTAATAGTGAGCAGCATTCTATCATCTCCAAGGATGATGCCACAATACCACCAGAAAATGATTGCCTTTAACAATTGGTTTAGCTACTGGTATCATTCTAAAGGTGTCCAATACTCGTCAGCCTGGGAGAACATGACAAATATGCCACACTAGTCTGCCAGGGATTGTCTTCACATATCTCCACTAGGCTTTTGGATATTGGCCAAAACATTATCTGCCCTACAGTGCCTTTTTTAGGCATTGCCAAACAGACAAACTTTCCAACTTAGCAAACGTTAATCAGGACAAGCTAAAAATGCTACTGCTCAATGCTGGGTGTGCAGTTGGTTCAAAGCCACAGAAGGTACTCTGGCAGTGCATGGTTATAATATCTTTCATACTTTACAATCACCCACTGAACATGAAAGACCAAAATGCGGAGGTGTATCTAGCTACATAAAGGATAAGTGCACTTCAAGGTTGGTCAAACAGCATGACATGCTTGGGCTTCTCCATGTCCAACTAACCGTGGAAAAAAATCCATTATCATAGGATGACGCAGTGGTGCAGTGGTAGTATTGTCACCTCACAGCAAGAGGTTCTCCGGTTTGATTCTTGGCTGGGGTGCCTTCTGTGTGGAGTCTGCATGTCCTTCTGTGTTCATGTGGGTTTCCTCCCATGTTAGAAAGACATGCATATGTAGAGTTTCTCTCTGAGCCTCTGCTGAAAATTGGCTTTGTTCCAAGTTGGACTTTTCCAATTAACAAACGTTAAATAAAATAAATAGTCTTGTTAGCTACATGTCCTCCACCATGAAACCCATACAACATACTGAAGTTACTTAACTCACTCACCATACAGCCCAAGTCTATATTCATTGGTGATTTTAATTTCCCCTCCATTAATCTGCTGGCATACATGACCACTAACATGCAGGTCCAAAGATTTCTTTACTTTATAAACTCAAATTCCCTGAAATAGCTAGTCTGCACTCCCACTAAAGGAACAAATATCCTAGATCTTGGTCTCACAAATATGGGAAAGCACTGTACCCCCTCTCCATTGTGATGCTCTCACTGGTTAGATCGGATCATATACTGGTCTCCCTTGAAATAAATATAAAACTTGAGCACCCATGAAACACAAAACAGACTAATGCACAAAAGCTCTGTATAACCATTTAAACAGCTGCATAGAAATGGCAAAAAAAAACCTGACCAAAATAAACTCAGGTTAGACCTCAAAAACAGGCCACCCTAGTGGACCCCTTGTATTAATAGTTTGTACAACAAAAGAAAGAAATTCCTGAAAAAAATTAAGAAAGAATGTGTGCAACAGAGAAAAAAGTCTCCCATTAGTCCAAACAAGTAAATAAGGCAACTAGTCAAGTCCCTAAAAACAGACGTTGAGGTAAAAATAGTCTACAAAGCTAAAAATAACCATAAGGCATTTTTCAGTTATGTCAGCAATTTTGATGGCAACACCCAACAATGTGAATAATTAGTTTTAGACAGCATCACCTATACAATAAAGATAAGATATATCAAATCTGCTGGAAGATAAATTCAGCTAAGATTTCATCTCCTGATCACCCCCAGTTCCCCCAATACCCTCCACCTCTCCCCCACCAACTATCACCATAGAACAGGTTGTCAATGTGCTCTCTAAAGCTGAAAACATGGCTGCAATGGGGTCTGATGATATACCAAACCCTGAGCTGTTGGACATGCTGCACTTAAAGAAATCCCAATCCCTCAGAGCTACATGCTCCAGGGATCTAAACCTTGTCATCACAATAAACAAAACATGCTGGAGGGATAGGTTCCTGACCCAGAGACTCCCCAGACTCTGGAATAGATTGCCCATACATGTCAAGCAGAGTGCCTCTTTGGACCTCTTCAAGAGAAACCTTGACGATTGGATGGGAGAAAGGAAATTCACCCCAGGGATCACGTCAGTCGCCCTGCTAGACAGGGGTCCAGGAAAGTAAATAATGTGGGAAGAAATAGCCAGGGAATTGTTATGGCTAGGCTTGTATAGGCCCTAGGGCTGATAGCCTAGTACCAACCTATGAACCTATGAACCAGGCTACCTCCTAAACACCTTGAATCTGGACCTATCAGACCCATTATGATCTTTATTTAACCGTGGTCTGCAGGCCAGCTTTGTCCCAGTACAGTGGAGGACAGCAACAGTCATCTCTCTGCATAATGAAGAACTATCAACTGACCCGGGAAATTACAGAACCATAAGCTAACTTCTCTTATATGTAAGGTTATGGAAAGAATAATCCTGGGTCTGACAAATAGTAACATAGCAAACCTCCAAACACTAGACCTGACCCAATTTGGCTTTGTCAAGGGAGGGTCAAGCCTATTAAATCTGGTGGACTTCTTTGAGAAAGCCACTAGGCCATGAATGAGGTTAAAACAGTGCATAATGCCTATGTTGATCTGGCCAAGGCATTTATCACAATTACCCATTGAGGTATAATAAATAAACTCACAACACTGGCCATAAATCTCTACATCAATAAATGGATAGCCAATTGGCTCATGGACAAGACTCATGTGGTTAAAGCTGGTGAATCCAGATCCAGCAAGAGGCCAGGTACTTGTGGTGTGGTGCAGAGTGCAGTGCTGAGACCACTACTGTTCAGAATATGCCTCCATGAAGTCAAACCTAATGTGGAGGGCATCTGAATGTCAAAGTTTTCTTTTGTTTTTCTTTTTTTTTTTTTTTTTTTTTGAAAAATTATTAGAATTTTCAAAATAACCGTGAAATATACAATACATATACAATACAATAATAAAGTCTCAATATATAAATAAGGCAAAACAAAGCAAAACTATATACAGGGCCCATGACAAATAAAATTTCCTCATCAATATTAATATTTATCTAGAAGATATTTTAATTTTAACCATGACTATTTTTTGTCTGTAACATTTGGTACGCGGTGGTGGTGCTGCGGTAGCATTGTTGCCTCACAGTAAGACATTGTCCTATTCGATTCTCAGCTAAAGCGTCTTCTGTGTGGAGACATGCATGAATGGTCATATCTTCGTTGAAGATTGTGCATCAGGGCTGGCAACTCGACACGTAAAAATCTACTGCCAATCATTAGCGGACCGGAGTTCCACTGCGGTGACCCCTAACCGGGAAAAGCCGAAAGACACAACAACAACATTTGATGTTCTAATATAAACAGTTTGTAATTCCCTATTACAGACAATTTTTGCTAAAGCAATAAAATCAGAAAATGAGAGGAATTTCTGACATTTCTAGTTAATTGTAACACGTTTTCTTGTAATTGCAAGAAGTAGCCAAAGAATATGTATTTGTAATCTTGGAATTGAGTCTGGTATTAGTGTGTTAAATAGTATGAGCAAACCTGTTATTTCACAATTGTCTGATCACAATGCTTTAATAAAGTCTTTAAAATCAGACCAGAATGGAGATACAATTTTGCAATTTAAAAAAATGATGTGACCGATTTGCATCTAATGTTTCCTTACATCTCCAACATATAACAATGTCTTTTCTATATATTAAAGCAATTTTATGGGGAGTTAGAAAGCATCTGTGAAGAAATTTCCATGTAAAATGTTTCCAATAAGGAAATGATGATGTATTATGTATAGATTTAAGCATTATAGATTTATCAGCTTCTGAAAATTTGTCCTTGTTAACTTTAGTTGAGTAGTTCCAAAAAGAATCTTCTGATATGGAAATTTCAGCTCCTAACGATTTATATATTATGGGTAGGAATATGTTCTTGGATATGCTTTTTGTGTTTATACCAAAAAATAATGTTAATATTTTAGGGATTGTAATCGAATATATATTTAAGCTTAATTTTAATTCACTCATGAGGAATTCTCTAAACGTTTGTATATTTAGCCAGTTATTTTGTTTTGCATTATATCTGGCAGTAAGAAAGTTTGAATCATAAATCTTGTTATTAGTCAAAAATTGATGCCAACATTTTTTCCATTTCTTTCAAATTATTTAAGTTGAATAAGTCTAGGCATCTATGCTACTGGAAACATTAATAATAATATATTTTAACTGAATAATTACTATGCATTACTTTATTAATTTTATAAAACATAATTAATAAAGGGGATAGAGTTTATATTTTTATTGTATTAAAAATAATTAGAAGATCAAAATATTTTTTTTTATGATGGATGAAACATTAATGCTGATGATCATCATTTTACCAAAAAAATTATTTTACATACAAACATTAATCATAGCTCATCCAAAAAAAAAATAATTAGGCAAATAATCTCACAATTACTCATTTTTTTATGGTATCCTCGAAAGCCAAGAATTAGTTTTAATTGGCACTGTAGAAGTTGGGAGCATGGAGGAATAGCATTTCCAAACATCAAATCATATGCACATTTAACTATTCTTAATTTAATAAGCCTATGGTTAAATACTGAATGTACCTCAAACTGGAAAAATAATCATAAGTCACTCTTACATTTACATTTCACTACAAATGAAGACATTATCACTTTCTCTGACACAGATAGAATATACTTCATACTAAAAAATACAATTTATCATCCTAATGTCAACATTTTCTGACAATGGTGAGCTGGGGCAATCACTGAATCTTCCAACAATGTATATATCCTTCAAGAAGGTCAAAATTAGACAAATGATTGATGCTACAGCCATGGTCTTAAACTAAATGGGAAAAAAATAATTATCATACCTTTTGGGAAATCAAATACCCTTGCACATTATGACATTAATGGCACACCCCTAAGAGTAGTTTTAGAGGTGATAGATCTAGGTACACAGATAGATAGTAGCCTGATATTTGACTGCTATGTGTCGACAGTGGTGAGGAAATTCTACTCTGTAGCACAGCTTATAAGTAAAGGTATGGCATCCAGATACAAGGAACGTATTACCCAACTGTTGGAAATACAAGTTATCAAGACAGTATGTAGTTTTCAATTTTTGAATGTTGTAATTTATCAGAGATTTGTTTATTTAATAGTCATCACAATAGATAATATCTGTTATAAGTAAGATTCCACCAGGGACCTGTAGTAGTAAATAATATATTTCATTATTTTGTTTGCTTTTTTTTTCTTTCTTTCTTTCTTCCTTCCTTTCTTTCTTTCTTTCTTTCTTTCTTTCTTTCTTTCTTTCTTTCTTTCTTTCTTTCTTTCTTTCTTTCTTCTAATAATGTGTCATTTCTAAGCATCTGAAGCCATGAGCTCTCACTCAGTAGAACAGTGAATGCAGTTTATACAGACAATTTAGAATAATTTGCCCATCAGCATGTTTAAAGAGAATCACAATTTTCATATATATGTCTGCATTCAAATTACATTAAACAGGTACTCTTTGTAGACAGAATGTCAAGATTATGTATTTGTTTATTTATATATTTATTGTGATTTGTTAACCAGGTTAGTCCATTTGAGCCAGGGGCCTATTTTCAGTGGAGACCTGAGGATAAAAGCTCCAGAAATAATACAAGTAATTATGATATTTACAAAATATTAAAGTAGCATCACAGAAATAAAGTACAAGTCAAAACTTTGTGCACAACAGTACAATGCATAGGTAAAATAACAGTTAACAAGTACAAATTCCAAAATTTGAGAACAGTGTATAGCATATGCCAAATAACAATTAAAGAGTTTAGAGAATATTACACAAAGGGCAGCCATGGTGGTGCAGCAGTTAGCATTGTCGCCTCACAGCAAGAGGTTCTCTGGTTCGATCCTTGGCTGGGTTGCCTTCTGTGCAGAGTCTGCATGTCCTCCCTGTGGTCGTGTGGGTTTCCTCCGGGCACTCTGGTTTCCTCCCACATCTCAAAGACATGCTGTAGGTGGATTGGACATGCTAAATTGGCCGTGTGTGTGTGTGTGTGTGTGTGTGTATGTGTGTGTGTTTGCCTTTTGTGGAAGGTTGGGCTCCTGGTTGGCAACTCGACACCGTAAAACTCCACTGCCAATCATGAGCGGACAGGTGATCCGCTGTGGCGACCCCTTACCAGGAAAAAGGCAGAAGAAGAAAAAGAGAATATTACACAAAGGAGTACAGCATGAATACAGTTTGCTAGACCAAGTACAAGGAGGAAAAAGATTTGATAGGGAAAAGCAGATATGATGAGAAGAGAGGAGACTAGTTCAAGTGGGGGTTTGACAAGGGCATGACCAAGTCTTCAGCTGAATGCTTCTTATGTTGAGAGGGAGTGAGTTCCAAACATGGACTACAGAGTGTTTGTAAAGGGTCCTACCAATGTTTTAGTTGGGTTTGTATAACTGAAGGAGGTGTTTACTGGAAGCATGGAGGTGACGAGGGGGTTATAGATGGAGGCCAAATTGGAAATGGAGGGACAGGATGACGGTTCATATAGGATAGTGTGTGCAAGATGTAGATGGGATATAAGTAGTTGTTTGGAGAATTCTGGCCATTGGAGTAACTTAAAGGCAAGTCAGTGGTGAGATTTGTAAGGAAGTTTGGAGGCAAACCTTGCAATTTTGTTATAGGTTTGCTCTAGTTTAGTGACAAGAGATGCCTGAACATGAGTAAGGACAGGCAGCATAAGGAAGGCAGGGTAGGAGTAGGGCCTGAGCAAGGGAGAGTGACAGAAGTTTTTGATTACGAAAGAGGAGTCCAAGTTTCTGGTGGGTCTTTTTTATACTTTGTTGAATATGAATATCAAATTTTAACTAATCGTCAATGATAACTCCAAGTAGTTTAGTATGGGGTTTAGGTTTAATAACGGTGTTGAGAGAGGATATAGAGAAAGAGGCTTTGTGCTGGGCAAGTGTTTTAGGGAGGAAGAGGAGGAGTTTTTTTTTTTTTTTTGAATTTAATGTGTTGGTTACCAGATATCCAGGTTTCAATGGAGGAAAAGGTTTGTGGAGTGAGAGCTAGTAGATCAGGGATGCTGTGGGCAGAGGTAATGAGGGTGGAGTTGTCAGCATACTGCAGAAGTGTACAGAGGTTGGTAGCAGAGTGAAGTTTATTAGTGAATATATTAAACAGGAGGAGGCCCAGAACTGATCCTTGGGGAACTCCAGTATTAACAGGGAGGAATGGAGAGTTGACAGTTTGCCAGCAGACATATTGCTGCCTGCCAGAGAGATAGCTAGAGAACCAGTTGATGGAGGAGGTGGAGAGATGTAGGTCTGAGAGTTTAGTTAGAAGTTTAGAATGAGAGGCAGTATCAAGGGCCTTTGAAAGACTGAGGAAAAGACTGAGATGAAGAGGTTATTGTCACAGGCTTCAGCTATTATTTGGGTAAATGACAGTAATGCAGTGGAAGTGCTACGGTGGGGCCTAAAGCCGTGTTTGGTAGGAGTGAGGAGACTGTTATTGAGAATGTGTTTGAGTAGCTGAACATGGATGCACTTTTCCAAGATTTTGGATAGGGGGGACAGGATAGCTATTGGTCTAAAGTTAGAAGGATCTGTAGAGTTGCCGCCTTTGTGAAATGGAATAACAGAAGGATTTCCAAATGTCAGGGACCAGGGCTTCTGAGATGGAATGGTTAATAAGAATAGACACAGGGTAGGCAATGGATTGTGTAGCTATGTTTAGAAAGTGAGGGGGTAGTTGATCTGCAGAGGGAGAGCAGGGTTTAAATTTGTTAAAGAGAGATTTAATTGTAATAATTGGGACTGGTTGGAAAGAAAAAGCATTGGGGAGAGTTTTCTTATGGGTAGTGGAGGTGCTGAATGAAATGTACTGTTCTGTGTATTAAGTGAGGTTTTGAATCGTTTCTATGAAATAGTTGTTAAAGAGGGAGTCAGTTTCAGAAGCAGTGCAGTTAGGAAACGGATTAGGAGTAGTGGGTTTACCTGGGTGGAGTAGGTTGTTGATGGTGTTCCAGAATTTTTATGGATTACTGTGTGGGCTACTTTGGTTAGAGGAAAAAAAAGCTCTCTCATCTTTGTTGACAAGATTTTTGGTCAGGATTTTGAGTACTCTGCATGTCTGCAGTAAGAGAGGGGACTTGTTTTTAACCCAGGCTTTCCAGGAAGAATCTCTTTTGTGTATGACTGAGTGGGCTTGTTGTGTTAGCCAGGGGCATAGTTGAATCTGATTCTGATTTTTCTCGATGGAGCAACAGAATCATGTGTGTCAAGGAAAATCTTATTGAAGGAATTTACTGCCTCATTGAGAGGGAGGTGATAGAGGAAGAGCCAATTAATGCCAGATAGTTTGGAGTTAAAAGTGTCTGGGTCAAAGTGGGTAAGGTTTCGGCATACCCTGTAAGTAGGCTCTTTAGGTAAGTCTTGGGTGAATCTGTGAATGAAGGTTGGACAGTGGTCACTCACTGAGATGGGAAGTATACCAGGATTCTAATAGAGGTGAGGAAATCAAGTATGGATCCAGTCAAGGATGGGTCCAGATGAGGAGGTTTTGTTTATTCTAGTAGGGGGTGGAGATGTGTTGGTGAAAACCATGATGGTTAAGACTATGGGTAGGGGATGAGGGGGACAGTTTAGAACAGTCTATATTAGTGTATTCAAGTATGATAGTTTTGTAAGGGATATAGTGAGTAATCCAAGACAGGAAGTTCACTAGGATGGGAATATTATTGCCAGGGGAAATGTATAGCGACACTTTGGCAATTTTTTTGTGAGGATTGAAGTGATAATTTACAATGTGTATTTCAGCAGGTGAAAAGCATGGAACAGAGCTGGAGAAAAGGGACAGGTTAAGTAGCTCAGAGTAGAGGATAGCAACACCTCCTCCCTGTTTTTTTAGTTCTATCTGAGTGAAAGATATTATAACCCGGAGGTA
Source organism: Protopterus annectens (assembly GCF_019279795.1). Lineage (NCBI taxonomy): Eukaryota > Metazoa > Chordata > Ceratodontiformes > Protopteridae > Protopterus > Protopterus annectens. The sequence continues at coordinate 653,077,709 of NC_056734.1, read as the reverse complement.
GTATTTCTGTGTTAAGGATGTGAGGCTTCAGCCAAGTTTCTGATAGGGCAAGATTGTGAGAAGATGCGCTAGATATTCAGGAGTGCAGGTCTCTTACTTTATTTACAATACTTTGAATATTTAGAAAGAAGATTTTTAGAGATTTGGAAAGGGAATTACTGGTCAGAAGGGGTAAGTGAGGGGGGTATGAATAGTGATACTGTGCAAGGAAGATGTGGGGGGCAATGGGTTAGGGTGGATGTCTCCATCCAAAAGAAGAGTGTCGAAGAAAGTGAGAAGAGAAGAGAGTAAGTTCAGGGTAGTAGGAAATCTAGGTTTCTGACCAGAGGAGAGAGAGATGAGTTAGAACAAGTTGGAATTTTGAAGAGGTCTGGTGTTGAAATAGGGAAAAGAGATGGTGAGATTAATTCTGGGTAAGAGATAGTATCAGTGTTGGAAGTATAGGGGAGAGTAGGTGAACGGGATTGATAGTAGAGTGGTGAATGATAAGAGGTTGTTAGAGAGAGGAAGAAGAGAAAGGTGTGAAGAGACAAATTGGCCACATAACTAGAGAGTATATAGGGAGAGGGAAGAGTGGTAGGTGAGTCAAGAATGCAGTGACTAAGAATAGTGAAAACAGAGAAAGCAAAGAGGGTGTGACTAGAAATGAAAAGGAGTTAGTGAGGAGGGGAAGGGGTGTACTAAGAATGTAAAGGAGTAGAGAGAGGGGGGATGGTTATAGGAGTGAAGCAGGTGTTAGATTAGTTAGACATGGTGATTAGTTGGATAGGAGGGAGGAGTGTAGTGTGTAAGAGTATATATGTAAAGAAAGCCAGGGTGGGTGGTAATGGGGGTAGGGGAGTGGAGAGAGGCTAAGCAGATTGAGGGTGAATGGAGCAGGCAGAGCCAGGAGCAGAAGATCCCTATGCTTCAAAAAATCTATCAGTAGGGCTTGCACTTCAGTTTATCAGTGAGAAAAATGTTTAGAGAGGAGACACTCGGAGAGATGTTGATAATGTGGGACGTGAACCCTTGGTTTAGAAAAGAGAAGAGACAGGCAGTAAAGTCTTAGCCTTTAGCACACTTTCCTGAAGTGAGTGAGGTGCCAAATTGATCCAGAGACTAGGGCGAGAGATGCATACTCAGTGGGGTGGAAGAAAGGTGGTGGTGATGGGGGTTAGTGAGCCAAGAAATATGTGTGCACGACACAGCCTAGATTCATTTGCAAAAAAAGACAAAATGTTTTTAACACCAGGTAAGGAAGAAGCAATTGGGACATGTACAGTACGTAAAGCTTGTGATGGTGCTTTTCTTTTGCTTTTGTTGGTTTCCTCCCATCCTTGGCTAGACAGCAATCCTTGTATCACTTTCAGGGCCAGTAGATAGAATGCCAGCCAGGTATACTTGGTGGGGGGGGGGGGGGGGGGCTGAGGTCACTTTTCATGTAGTTGACTAGTGGCAAACACACAGTTTCACAGACGGCCAGGGGCTTCATTTGGACCAGAGACAAGACAAAGTTTAAAAGAAGGCACCAAAGGATTTTAGAGTACTAAGTTTGAGATTTTGTATTACATATGTGTGTGTAGAGCCAGATCATGGTCAAATGGGGTCTTAGGCACTGTAATGGATTGGGTCCTTTCTCACAGTAACCCACCGGCAGCACCTCCCCACAGTCATTCCTGTCTCCCATTATTTGTCTGTTTCTCCCTGGTTACCATAAACGATATTTGAATTTACTTTAAACATTTACTTCAAAATTTATAACAGCATGAACAACAATGAACTTCTCTGTCCTTGAAACTCACATTCATTGAAACTGCATTGAAACTCACATTCATAGAAAATGTATCTGACCAGTGACAGATTAGTTTTGCCTTTGCGCTGTTTTCAAACCATACATCACTTGCACATATTCTTTGCCCCATCCATGCATGCATGTATTTTTTGATTCGCCATCTTGATTGCATTAAATTATATGCATAGGTTCACAGCTTTATAGGAGATTACTGGACTAATGGCTTAGGAGCCCCTAGAAGTCTAGCCAATGTAAACCACTTTTACCCAATATATTGCCCCTGGTGCAAGAAGATGGCTTAGATTTTTGGCTCTGCCTTAACTGTTTACAGATTGCCCCTGTTCATAAGGAACAAAGGGGTTACCCCAGGTGTGAATTTGTGGTTCCTCATATGCTGATTCAAAATTCAAACTACATTTGAAGAGGGCCAGAAAAGGGTTCTGTTGAATAGGAAGCCTATTCCAAAGAAAGGGTAATCTCTGAGACAGATGTTTGCCTCTCTAGCATGTTTAGCCTGAGTCATTGATTAGGTTTAGATCCTTAGATTTGTTGACTCTTGCACTATTTGTCTTGTTGATTTGTAGCAGCTCTATCAGGGCTGTATTTGTGGGTACTTTGTAGGTTAAGCATACGTCACCCCTTAATAGTTAGAAGGAGACAGAGTAAAAGGGTAGAGATTTTTATTTATCTGTATAGGACATGTTGTTTACACTCTGGATTTTTTTTTTTGAGGAACTTCTGAGGTCGATCTAACGGTTGTAAGTGCCTAGACAAGTACAAGCCAAATGGTGCATTGTACTCAATTATTGGTCTAATGAAGAATGTGTACAGTGGGATTATAACTTCCTTGTATCTGGATGCCATGACTTTACTTATAAGCTGTGCCACAGAGAAGGATTTCCTCACCACTGTTGACACATGGCAGTCAAAGTTCAGTCTACTATCTGTGAACCTAGATCTCTTACCTCCTGGTCTACTCTTAGGGGTGTGCTATTAGTGTCATAATTTGCAGTAGTATGTGACCTTTCAAAGGGTATGATAGTGCATTTTTCCTCATTTAGTTTAAGGCCATGGCTCTGGTATCAATCATTTGTCTGATTGTGGCCTTCTTGAAGGATATATATACATCATTGTGGGATTCAGTAATTGCTCCCAGCTTACAGTCCTCAACAAACTTTGCTATCGAGATGCCTTCCACATTAGCTTTGACTTCATGGAAGCATATTCTGATTGCTATGAAGGCTTTAACTCTTTAGTTATTAAAATGTCATTCACATTCGTTATGATATTTAAATTAAGTATAATGGTAGGTTGTTTATAAATAGAGAGAGAATTGGAGCTGACACTGGTCCCTGAAGTACTCTTGTAATTTCACTAAATCTCCTATCTTGACATTTTACCATCAAGAACATATTTATTAGTCTCAAAAATGATCATATGCCTGCAAATAGAATAAAGAATTTAGAAATATAATTCTTTGAACATAATCCATACTAATAGAATGAACATTCTTGAAGGGATTACTTATGAAAAACTGACTCCTCTTTCCACTGATATCACAAAAAGATAGACATATAATGGTCACCTCAAAATGAATTATAATCATTACAAGAGAGAAAATGTTGTAGCTCCTCCTGAGAAATGATCAAAGTCAGGTAATGGGCTTCCCAAAAGAAGCATTTTTTGTTTACATCTATGTATTGCTTATTTCAAAGCAGTGTTTCTTTTTGTGGCATTTATCTATAAAAGCATTGACCAAAGAAGCTTTCTATTAAGACATGTAAATATATTTATGAAGTACTAATTTATTGCTCCTGTTTTAGACAGCCTGATGTGTTATAAACCAACTAATTCTTAAGACTGTTCAAACTTTATCTGCCTAGCATAATGAAATTACAGAACATGAGTTCCATATTTTAAAAATCCCAGTGCAATGTTCATAAAGAATTATAATGGGCTATATCTTCTAGTTAACTCCACACAGTTACTTACATTATTTTTCTGCTAGCATATGTACCTTAAAGGCCTCCCATCTCTCTTTAATAACCATTAAATTAAATACTGTATTAATTTTATTTGTAACTTCAGATGCATCTTGCCTTTTTTAATTCAAACAGTTTGACAAAGTGGAAATCAAAGACTTGATGTAATCAGTGTATTGGGTGGGCATGTCTGTGGCTTCAGTCACTGGATTCTTTTCCTTCAGACACAGTGAACACTGTATTTGATTTAATTGATTCAGTAAAACTGATGTGTGCAAAACTCATAATAAATATTGTTTGTTTGTTTTTTTGGAAACTTATACAGCAGGTCTGAGCCAAACAATCTTTGGTGAAAAAAAAAATGCTGAAGGGAATAGAATATTATTGCTTCTTTACTTTCTTATACCAGTTAACATCCTCCAAATACCACAGTACTAAATTTTTACTTTACCTCACTCTTAAATGTTTTGCTTTATGAGCACATTTTAAAATCATATGCTGTGCTATGCTTTGCAGAGGCTCATTTTCATAATCAAGAACTTGGGCAAAGGTAAATGGAGTTTATATGCACTATAGGTCACATTCAGTTCATAATGTTAATGACTGAACCTGCAAAGGTAGATCTCCCCATGAAGCCTGCAGACAGCCATGTTTCTTCATCAGTCTTAGTTTATATAACCACCTCTGAAGTTGTGACACTTATTTAAAAAGTCATGTGTATCTGTGGCAAGCACTGACAGATGGAAGCTTTCTCTTTAAGGATGGTGATTCAGAATAATGCACTGTCTTAAATCATGAGCTAGATTAATCAGTTTTGGCAAGTTTTTCAATGAATTTCCCAAGTCACATTAATTATCATTTTGATAAATTTGTGAATTACCATTCTTCTTTCTTTCACTACAGTGATGAATAACTTAACGAGGATATGACAAAATGCAAGTGACTGAATGTTTTCCCAACTTGTAAGTTTGTAAATCCCATCTCTGTAGAAATATAAGCTGTCTTGAATAGGTTACATTTGTTTTGGTGGGTGGTGGAGTCCCTCCTTTATAGGGCTTAAGGTTTTTCCCAGATCAAAAAATGTTTTACTTCTACAAAACAAAATGTCTTTATGAAATTTCAATGGAGTGTTTTTCAGTAAGTTCTAGGCAACATTTCCAATACTTGTTAGCATTTTAGCCAAAATCAGTGATTTAAATAAATAGATTTTTCTGTTGTTTATTTAACACTGACATTTAATATGACATATGCTTATTTGCAAATTTAGAATTTAATTAGAAATATTTGCGTTAAACAAGACACTCTCAGCTTTATAAATATATCTTTTCAAATCCAAAAAAAGGCATTTTTATGAGGTTCATTCGAATAAATCCCCATTTTGGTTAGTTTAACCACAGTTTGAGAAAAAAAATCATAACTGTGTCCTTTATCTATTAAAATGTGTAGCGTTAAGGTCAAAATAATAACAGATGCTTACAAACCTACTAGCAGTTTAAAACTAGCATACTGTTGGCCAATAAGAATAATAAAGACATGACATGTAGCAGTAAGACCATTTTATTTTATTTATTTTGCATGATCAGTGATGATCAAACTGGCTTTACTCACAGAAGATGCACCATGACAATATTAAAAAGTAATAATAATGATAATAGATATTATGAACTATAACAAAAAAATATTACTTTATTAGTCTTGATATAGAAAATGCTTTTCATTCTTTAAACTGGTTTTGTTGTTTGAGGTATTACATTTGTTTGTTTTTTAAATCATTTTATCAACCTAATAAAGCACATTTATAAAGTAAAAGCTTATGTTATACTTGATGCTTTTACATCAGATCCAATAACAGTTAAAAAAAGCACTTAGCAAGGTTGCCCAATTTCTCCAATATTATTTGCCCAAGCAATTAGATTTCTGACAATTCAAATTCAATATAATCAAAACATTCAAGGAATAAAAGTCAGTGACAACTATGAATTTAAATTAATGTTGTTTGCAAATTATATGATACTATCTCTAACTGACTTATACATTTCTTCAAGGGAAGTTTCTATCATTTTTTTTAAAAAATTGGAATAATACCAAATCTTACATTTAATAGTGATAAATCAAACTTTCTTACTTTAAGCAAACAATCTGATTCAGATATTGTTCCTCATTTTAATTTTGCTAACAGAAATCAGCGTGCTTTATGTATTTATTTATTATTTATTTATTTGACATTTGCTGACCAGGATAGTCTGACTGGGCTAGTGCCCTTTTTCAGTGGAGGCCAGGAGAGAAAAGCTCCACAGTATCATTAAGCAAAAAATACAGAAATTGACTTAATATACAATAATGCAAAAGTAATTACAGGATTGCAGTTGAGAACAAAAAATAAACAATAGAATAAATGACTGACTGTTATTTTAGGTACAAGGTAACAGTAAGAAATACTTTTACTGTAACATATTTATCTTGAAATAGGTAATGTTGGCATTTACATCAAAATAACTGTGATGAAATTAGAGTTGTGAATTATATGAAAGTATTTCAATCATATTCCTGAATTGTTAAATTCTTGGAGCAATCTATTTCTGTCTTTTTAATACAGATTTCAGTTGAAAATAATGTCATTATAGTAAAAATTGTATATATTAATCAACTTCCCTTTATTTAGATAGAAAAAATCCAAGAACTTTTAATAAAATGTTACTAAATTCTTGTGGCACCCAGAAATGAACAATAGACCATTTTTATCATATATAACCATGGGAAAGAGGTGATGTCAAATTAGTAGCCTTGATACTTGCACAAAACTAAAGTAATTATACATTGGACTAACTTTGATTGTAAAAGGTTACATACACAATTTTTAAATGGTAGAAAGAACAAGCTTTCTAGTGCTTATCATAACTTTACATATAATTACTTGCGGGTAGTCCTAAGCAATCGTTTTTCAACAAAATATATCAATACCTTTGCAATCTAATATGCTATCTCACTTTTGAATAATGTTAAACTTATTATTTATGACTATGTTGCTTTGAAGCTGTCACATAATTTATTAACTCCCTTTATCTTTATTAAATGGAGCTTAAATTAAAAAAATATATATTTTTTTGGAAAAGCAAAGATTTTTATGGTTTTTTTTTAATAATTATTTAAAATCCACTAAGGAGATAATAACAGGGTTTAATTTAGAACCAGAGTGCTGGTTATTAGTAGAAGGTATCAAAAAGTTGCACAGAATCCCACACACATTTTTTGAAGCAATTTGTGGTAAAAAAAACTAGTATCTCTAAGTTTATTGGTTATCTTTGTGTAATAGTATATACTCAGTACAGTTCTTCTACATTATGTGACTTAATAGTTATAAATTATGAAACTATTCTAAATAAAAAAATTGTGAAACTTTATTTTTAATGAAAAATGGTAACACTACAGAAAACAAATATTTTATTCTACAATCAATTATGGGAACTCCCTCTGCCAAATATAGCACATTTTCAACTAGAAATGTTTACATAGCTCTTTTTCACTCCTGACAAACTAGCAAATATATGTAAAAATCAAGTAGGAAATGGAGGTGTAATCAAGATATTATAGTTAGTTAGTAACATATTATTTTTGTTGTATTTATTTAAAATAATATTGGGAGAAAATAGATTATTTTCTCAAGGCTTTATGATCTGATAAACTAATTTTGAATAAATACTTAGCATTATTCAACTTTTCTTCAAATTTTCATCTAGATCACGGTTTCGTATTTTGGGCCATTTTAGCAGCTGAGAAGAAAATCATCAACAGAAACTGGGTGCAAAACAGAACTCATTTCAAAGGTTTCATCTCACTTATACAAGAAGTTATGTGCAAAGAAAATCATCTTCAAAAGAATGAGAACACCTTTAAAGTCTGTATTTATTAATAAATGGACTGAATTACTTAGCTAGAGCAATAGAACTAATCAACATTAGAAAACTGGAGTATTAATTTCAATATGTTATATATACATTTTCAGAAATGTTAAGATTTTATCACTGGCATTCTTTGTATATATTGTAAATAGTTGTTTTTTTTTACTGTTCCATTTAAAAAGTATCACTAATTTCAATGTCACCTTTACATATTGTCACAGAACATTTAATGCAATTCTTAATAAAATAACACACTTTTCTTGCCAATTAAAAAGATCACATTACTTGCAAATGAATAGAACTCTGTTCAAACTGACCCTTGCATTCATTATTATTCAAATCAGTTTGAACAACATTTTGCTCAAAATGTTAAATTACAAATAAGAATATTCAAATATTATTCTCTCCAAATTATGGCATTTAGTCATATGCCATACCCCCTAATTGTTGAAATTAAGTGGCTACCATATTACATATTTGAGTGTATGCAGTTGTAATAGAGTCTGCATTGAGAAACCTGCTAGATAATTTAAGAAAATGTACAGGATATACTTTAGCAATAACCTGTGACTGGGTGTGGGTATTGCACATTTTACCTATGGTTGGTATGGTTTGATCATGGTGGAGAAACTTACACAGTACATCAGTGCAGAGTAAATGAAACAACAGTAAAGAGAGTATCTTTAAAATTGATTCTCACTCTCTCTTTTGCACACACTTGCTATCTTTTTGTATGTAAAGCATGAAACTCTGAGGTCAGACATTATTGAATGTTAACTTCAGTCATTACTTTTTGAGCAATAAATCAAGTATTGTTAAAAACAGATGTAAAAGTTGACTCTCTCCTTTACTAGTGAAACTGTACAGAGTTGAAAGACATGGTTAACAGTTCTATAATTAATTATACTACTGGTAACTAAAAGTTTCAAATATGCAGAGTTTTGCAGAATGTGCCTGATATGTTTCAGTAGCTGGACTTCTTTCTGTGGGGAAATTTTCATTTTACAATGTGCACACTTACTGGAATTGCAAACAGTATGCATGGTTTTGAATACTAATGAACCATTATTTGCAATTATTAAGAAGACTATGTAAAAGCATCTTACTCCAGAGATTCATAAAATAAAGGAGTAGTCATGATTTTAACTGTCTGATCTAACAAGGAAATATGTCATTATTACTTAAAGGCACACAGTTATTATTTACTAAATTAATATTTTCCACTAAATGCCCTTTTCAAAGCATAAAATATAACCAAACATCTGTGCTCAAATCATTTTTTATGCCGGCAATGCTTCATATGTTACTTACTTTTAATGTAGTGAAATGCATCAGACACTTAACTATTATTTATTTAGTTATCCTTTGCTAACTAGGTTAGAACCATTGGTCTAGTAGCCTCTTTTTAAGGGGAGACTGAAACATAGTATTTATACTAGTAGTGGACATTGGGCCAGGGAACGAGGAACTTCCTCTACTCTTTTTGATAGGAGCAGTAGGATCTTTTACATCCACTTAAGATAAACCAACTCAAGATGGGATCTTGGTTTAGCATCTTATCCAAAGGATAACACTCTCAAAAGTACATCACCCTACAATCAGTCTACCCAGTGTAGGAATAAAACCTACAGCCTTCTACACCAAAGGCAAGTATGCTAAGTGTTGCACCACTGACACTGACCAAATACCCTCGGATATCAGTGCCAAACACTTCATTGTGCTTGATTTGTATGTTCCTGTAAGAATTCAAGTCAAAGATGTCATCAGCTGTAAGCACATATATATACACGAATACGCATAAATTATCTGTGCTTACACATAAAAGCATTGTGGCATGTAGTATCACCATCAGAAAGTCAACATGTCATAATGTCAGTGAGAAGAAATAAAAAATATTTTGTAGAAAGGAATGACCTACCTAAAAAATGCATAGGGTTGCTCAAATACTCACCTGCAGAGATTGCTTAGCTGTGGAGGGAAGTAGAAAACTTCATTACTAACCAAATCCCATGGTCTTGGAACAATACAGCTATAATGTCTAAGTGATATTTTAAAAAATAGGTTTCAATTAGTGTAATCAAACTTCATCTTTACAAACTTATTTAAAGTCAGTTCTCTCTCACACACACACACACGCACACACACACACACACACACACACACACACACACACACACACACACACACACACACACACACACAAACATGCATGCCTGCATGCATTTACACACTCATATTGCACATCAGATGTCTAGACCTTTTAAGCCATAGCTCATAAATACTACCGCATTGTATTGGTATTAGGAAAGTCAAACAGCCCTTTTAGAATGAAGACAGTGTTAACTATAAAAAGGCATAATTCTTAAAACAATTCCCTATATCACTCTAAATATGTCCTAGAAGGTCAGTAACTACAGTAGTACTTGTAGTTAAATGGTTGTATCACAAAAGGAATGTATAAACACAAAATGGCTTATCAAAAGGAAGACATTACAGAAAAATATCTTAGTGACAGTGGCAAAATTAAACTCTGAATGGTATTACAAGAATAATGACCCAGAACAAAAAGTGAAAAAAACATTATCCAGACAATAACACAGAAATAAGAATACTGAAGGTGCTGCTGTTTGCTGAGGATGATGTCTGAGATATCACAATGTCAAACATGGAGCAATGCAATTTTAGAGTCCAAGACTTGGTCTCTTGTACTTCGGCCAGTTCTTCTACTGCTTGTCTGACCTCCGCTGGAGACCAGGGGTCCCTGCCAGTAACAGTAATCATAAGGTAAAGGGGATAAAAACAAATTCAACTACATTATGACATAAATTAAATGCCATTCATAAGAATACAGCCTCCCAGCTCTTTCTACCCCCTGGGTCCTTACCAAAGTAAAACAAAAAAAGCCATTAAAACTACATGTCCCAAGAAATGGATAAATGAATATCCACTGGGTATGTGATAAGAAAAGTGTGTGCTTAATTGGATGAGCTGGTTCTTGAAGGAGTCAGAACTGAACTGGAAACCTGTTACTACAGATATTTGGGGAACTGTGGGAATCTATAAAAAAGACAAATGAAAACGTATATTATTTCTGTTGGCAGAATGGGTTTTAGGGAATGTTCTGTTTTCTATAGGTTTCCTCATAATGTTTTTGTATTTATTTTTTAAAAGTTGACACTTACACATTACAGAGCTCTGGTTTTGGATGTTCTTTAAACACAATCTCAGGGTAAAGATTCTGGAAGTGAACTGGGAAGGTCCCTGCAATGATGATATCACCTGATCTGGTAAATATTTCCTCTCTCCCGCCCAACAGTTTGCAGCCCTTCATCTCAGTCTGATCAGCTGCATCAGCTGCTACAAGCAGAAATAAAACACAGCAAGGAACCATAGTCATCTGAGTCAATCAGGAAGACAAATAAACAGCTATATGTAGCTGTGTACAATATTTATAGTCCCTTTTCAGTTATAAACACATCAATAATAAATGGATTACGAGATAGAGAAAAAACACTGACGTTGTAATTATTCAAAATGTTAGTGGGAATTCTGTTCATAAGAGGTATGTCTTATTCCTAGAATTATTACAGTATTACTGGAATGGCAATATCAGAGACATTTAAATACCAGTGTTAAAATAATCACACATTTTGATTACTTAATTTTTGAGTACATTGCAACTGACCTTCTCTAGAGGCTAATCCAATCTGCTTCTGTGACAATTTGGAGAGATCAGTTAATTAGGCTAGCCTGATATAATAACACTAACCAATGACATGTTTTTTACTAACTGAAAAGCAGTCTGTGCTGTTAATTGTGAAAATTGTGATAGGCTTTCCTTAAGAAAGCAAATCAGTGGTATATTATAGTTACATGTGTTTATTTAAAAAAAAATATCTGTTTTTATTTTCATGGTTGAATTATCAAATATTGTGATCTACAAGGTAATTTGTACACTGACAATATCAAAAATTCAGAAGTCCTAAAAGAGCATATTACATGACAAATGTTATGAGCCATACATTTGGCTCAACTGTTCTTGCAGCCAGGACTTTATCTGGAAAAAATGCTCATGTTTAAATAATTTACCACATATATCATTCCAGTATGACAAGACTTTTTAATACACAAAAACTGACAGAAAATTATCCTAACCTTGACTAGCAGACTGAGTAACTCATTTGCAGGGACAGAGCTAGAAAACGTTATTGAGCACGAATACTATCACATACCATTTTTCATTTTCAGTACTCCCCCTATATTTACAGGAATATCTCCCTTCAAGATGATCTCAGCTTATAGTATGTGCTTGTAGAATGGTATAAGGCATAGATAGTTTGGCATAACTGCACATAAACTAGCACAGAAATGGTGCAAGGCAGTCTCACTTAAAATAACTGAGTTTGTTAGAATACTGCTTGTTTCTTATGCTGAAGATAGGCAGTGGTTTAAGTATATCCGCGTACTCATGGGCTAAAGCCGGGAATAGGGAGCTATACAGCCAAGAGAAGACCTTCAGATGTTATGAAACAATGGCAAGGCTAACTCACATATATGTTACATCTGATAATATACACTACCCAATTATGTGATAACCAAGACACAGCGCACAAAACAAAACTAAAAAGTGAAAAACAAAATCAAAGCATGAACCAAGCACAAAAATTCATATTTTATTACAAAGATCTTTGTAATAAAATCTTTGTAATAAAATATTAATTTTTGTGGTTGATTTATGCTTTGATTTTTTTCTAGGATTCAGGAAGTCATTTTTTTCTGTGCAGGAACAGTGTAGCTGCTCCTGCATGGAAAATGTCCAGGATAGTGCCGTTTTCAATTGCACGAGCGGTCCTACACTGTTCTACCATATAAAATAGTGTGGCATGCAAATCACCTCATTTGCTGGTGAAAACCATACAAATTAGGTGATTCAGTGATTCACCAAGCTGCCCGGACTCCATGTTAGAACAGTGTCAGTGCAGAAATGTATTCGGTTAATAACCAAATACATACATTTCTGCAAATGACAAAACTGAGGCATCACAGCTCATGAAAAAGCATGTATTATGTTCATTATTCACGTCAATGGCCAAATATAAGGCCATTGGTATGAAAAACTGTTCAATTTTTATGAAAATTAAACTTTTTGGTTTTTTGTCGATCTTGGCCATTTAAGCATAGGGCAGCGGCGCGCAAATACAATCATGCCAAAAATAAAAAAAATGGGAAAACACAATTTTAAGGTAAATCTGCATTTTGCCATTATAGTCTATGGCATGCAGAATGTAAACAATACCAGGGAGCACTGGTTGTCAAGGGGAAAGGGTCCGTTTTAGTGCAGTAACTAATGACCTTCATGCTGGGGTATGCAAATGAGGAGAATGTTACTGAATCAAAAATCTTCTAAGTCCACACACTGCACCTAACCATGTAGATACTAGAACAAGATCATGTAGTCAGGAGGAGCAACTAACAGGAAAAGGGGGTGTGTAATGCCCGCTGTAAGTACATTGGAGCTCAGTGACCTGTGTTTGCCCTTAGCTAAGCACAGCTAAGGAAGAGGATGTGTTAGCACTATTTACATTGCTTAAACAGGTGTGCATGGCATGCACCGGGTTTTATACTAAAGAAAAAAAAAACAGGAAACAGCAGCAGTGTTTATATTTGAGAACTGTGAATGCATGGTGCACCTTGCGGCTTAAACTAGGAGGAAACTGGTAAGGGGGAAATAGCAGTAGAAAAGCAATCAAGGAGAAATAGCATAGCTGTCAGGTGGAATTTATCAGAATTAGCCAATTACACAGGCAACAGCCCAGAACAGCATTATAAACTATGCAAACACCTTTCAGACTGCTTTTCCCCACAAACTCTATACCAGCAGTGTACACAGATCGGGGATTTTTAACTGGAAAAACTAACTTAAAATGTTAGAGGCTGCTGGTGCTTTACTCTATCAATATGTGCTTGAGGCTGAGGGTGGTGAGGAGGAGAATGCTGACAACCGACCCACAATGAGGAGGAGGAGAAGAGTGTACAGACCTAGGGTAAGCTACTAGGGCCTACATGAGCTGGAGATAGTAGAGCACTATAGGGTGGACAGGGACATTCTACAGCAAATCATCGAGCTGTGCCGGCCATGCCTCACACACAGAAATAACAGAGGGGAACCCATCTCAGTGGATATCTAGGTATGTGTAGGCTTAAGAATACTAGACACAGGTACCTTCCAAAGACCAACTGGGGATATCATGGGGGTCTCACAGGCATCAGCATCCAGGGTACTCCACCAGTTCCTGGATGCCATGACACCACATGCCAAGGAGCACATATATTTTCCTAACACCCGTGAGGCTTTGACCAGAAGTATGTGTCTCTTCCACCATATAGCAGAATACTCTAAGGTAGTCAGTGCTATAGACTGCATGAACATCTGCATCAAAGCACCACCCGACAAGCTGAGTAGGGCCTACATAAACCATAAAAGCTTCCCCTAAATCAACTGCCAGGTCATGTGCGATGCCCAGGGCATTATCATGCAAGTATGTGCTGACAGCCCTGGAAGATATCACAACTCCCACATCTGGCATTCCTCACAGCTGTATCGGGGGTTGCCAGGGGGGACATCCCATATGGCCATCTAGTGGGGGATGCTGGTTATGCAATGGAGATGTGGCTGATGACACCCATCAGAAATGCATGCACACCCACGAACAAGAATGCCATAATGAGGCAAATGCAGAAACCAGGATCATTGTAGAGTGTGTGTTTGGGATGTTCAAGTCACGGTTCCGCTGCCTTGACATATCCAGTGGAGCCTTGTAGTACTCCCCAGCTACATGTGGACAAACATTCGTAGTATGTGCCATGCTACACAATATAATCCTGCGGAAACAGCTGTAGCAGGAATAGCATAGGGAGGGTCCACACAGCTCCCCACCATTGCCGAGGCCACCACAGGCACAGATGGACTTGGAGGAGGTACTTCCTGAGCCTGCCCCTGTAGGCAGATGGAGGCTTGCCCAGTATGCCCTGTCCTTAGCAAAGAGGCAGTGCATAGCACACACACTGACACTGTAGAGACCCAGGGACTGATAGCTCTCTCTGACTTGCACATACAGTAAAATGTATTCCAAACATGACACTACCTCTGCTTTACCATGTATAGGGAGTGTACTACATGCATCCGACATAGTCATCCCTCCAGCACTGTCCTTAATTCTAGCCCAGCAACAAGGTAAGTCACTCTTCCTATCAATTACTGAATGGAGTAGTATGTTCTGATAGTTGTATGTATGGTATGGATGCAAGCATGCAAGGGAATTGGGTGGTTGAATAGGATAGAAGCAGACAGCTGACAGCTCTATGGGACAGAAGGAAATCCATAACAAATACTGGTGTCAACTTACTAGGCAGTACTACACAAGGTGACAACTCCCATTGCAGTACATGTGGTGGCCCAAATAACTGTGGGTGCCCATAGGTCACACACCTGGATGTCAATGAGGGTCACATACCCACCACCAGCCTCATCTAGCAGGACAGATATAGATGACCATAAGGAAAGGCTGGGCTAAGGCCTCCAAATGATGGCAGTTGTGAACTGCCCCTCTACAGACCTACACAGACATACTACAACAGATCTGCAGTTGCATGTTAGTTCTAAAGGGTAAGAAGTCTGAAAATGAAATTTATGCCATTAATATCTAACATATGTACCTTTACTAATATGCCTCCTTTCTGCATGATAGGTCACAATACAATATGAAATGGAAGCCAACAGAGTAACTGAAATACAAGTAGTCATTGAAAATGTTTAAAGTCTTCAGGTGTGTACACCACCCCTCAATCATATGTAGAAATCCAGTAATATGTAAGTTTGAGGAGTAATATCACTGGAGCACAGATTGCCAGAACTGTCCCAATTTACATGATAGATTGTTGCATGTGTACAATATGCAGGGGTCAGTGTGGTAATTTTGTTGTGTGTTTAATATTGCCTGGAAGTGGTCAGCATGTAGGCCTGGATGGTTGTGTCTCAATTGCCTAGGTACAATACAGTGGATGACAGGACCATGTTCCAACAACTGCAGTGCCAACCACACTGCTTCTCACCTACACCCATGTCAGCAGTTGTACATACTCACTGTCCAGATGTCAATATCTGTCCTCATCGGAAAGCTGAACATGCCATGAATGGGGGCCCACACATAAGAAACAGTACACAGGTGGAAGTACCCTGCACAGAGTGCATATAAAATAACTGGCAACTGCACACAACTTTGAAATTATACATTGAGGTTAGCATCACATTAGTTGCCCCTCTAGTATGGAATACTGGTAGTTTGGCCAATCACTGGGAGACCACAAAAGGCACAGTTATAAAGTGATGACATGCTGCCCATGTCCATACAAAAGGCAGCGTAAGAGGAATATCCCAGGAATATCTGTGAGTTAGGTGCCAGTAACTCTCATATCACATATGCACTTAGCTCACCCTACCATCAGCCACAGGTTTATCACAGGTCATATCCTTACTGTAGGAAATGAGTATAGCATGAACCCATCTATGTATGGGAATACATACATAAAGCTGCATGCTGAATAGGTGTCTCATGCAGGTGTGTCCCTAGCTGTAAGCAGCAACCTGCCCAGATGCAGACTTGTGGATCAGCATAAACAGGAAGGATTGACAGGAACACCTCAACCATTTACCACTGTCACCCCAGGGTAATCCATTGGCTTGCAGCCTGGGAATGTATGAGTGACAGAATGCACTGGCCTGCTACAGATGGCCTACAGAACTCTCAAAATGGCATACAGTCCTCTGGCAAAGGTCCATGTCTCACCCATAGTGCCAATGTATGGAATGTCAGGGGGTCCTAACTAACAACCTAACAGTAAGCAGAAAACAAATACAAGGCCATGCTGATAAATGCCATTAGCATGCTTCCCCATGTCCTATTGCAAGAACTGTGGACCAGGCCATAAATACTACTGTGATAAAGGCCCAACTATAGGGATACTTCTGAGATATTGCTTTCAATATGTTAGGAAGAGGAGAGAATAACAGAGGCAGAAGCATGGATGACATGGAGTATGTGAATTCTGAAACTCTAATGTCTGTTCATACTACCCCCTGACTGCAAACCCATGAATGAATAGCCACAAAACTGCTTATAAACCACTTTGTGAATGTTAACTGACCAGATATATGAGTCCTACTTCTGGATAACCTGGATTTGTCTGTACAGTTCAGAGGTATGGTCCCAGCAGGATATGGCCATTCCATTAAGTTGAGAAAAGCACAAGAAGGGGATTCCCAGCCAGCATACTACCAAGGTGCTGGACCATTTACACAGAACCAGCAGTCTATTGTCTGTAGCTACCCCTCCACATGACAGGAGTGTGCCAGAATGTGTAGTCTATGCCTCATAATATTGGTCTCAGCTTCATTCATCTCATATTTCCCTGGTAAATAACTGTGAGCAAAGAATGATATCTGTCAGTAGTTGATGACATGATACATCACAGTATAAAACAGTACATATATCAGAAAATCTATGCTGCAACCAACCATGTTACACAAGCAGCACAGACAGCAATAGTTAGAGTATCCTGCATATGTTACGTCCATTGTGTCTCCATACTGGCAACCTATCTACATATATCCTTCTGAAACATGTTGTTAGGTGTAGCTGTAGCACACAAAACCCTGGACAAGAGTACAACCCTCCCTGGAATGGATTCACACACTCAATATAAAAGATCATACTTGGCATGGTCTTACACT
>NC_056734.1:653002764-653057764 GCF_019279795.1 Protopterus annectens | reverse complement strand
TTGGCAACCCTAAACCATGTAAGCTCGGTGGTGCATGTGGTAAATGTGTAACATAACAGTCTGAAACCATAGTTAGATAGAGGTTTGTAACTCACTCCTGGTATATGTGTGTGTAGGGTAAATTATTTTATGAAATCTCTCACCCACTACATCACCCAATGTCATTATTTACAAGGCCTGGTGATGTCTCTCACCTTAGACATACCTTGGGACAACATCCATCCTATAAGCTCCATGACACATGCAATAAATGCGTAGGACTGTAGTAGCAATACATAGATCAGTAGGGGCACTGGAAAGCATGTGTGTGTGTGTGTGTGTGTGTGTGTGTGTGTGTGTGTGTGTGTGTATGTGTGTGTGTGTGTCTGTGTGTCATCAGTAACCTGCGTGACTGTGTAATAACAGGATCGATTGGGGAGTGGGTTTTGTTAAATTATTATATTGATGACCTAGTATATGTCCCAAAGTCCACATTACAAGGGCAACAGTTGTCAAACACCATAGAGGCTGGTGTAGACAATCTACAGCCCTAAATGTGTATAGTGCCATGGGCAATGACTATGTGACAGTATGGAATAGTTAACAATATAGGCAACCCTTCTAATACTCAGAGACCACTATCCACCCAGGAATCTTACACAAACACACTTGTCTAGGGATCAACCACTGTATCAGTAGCTCTATTGCAAACTGCCTCACGGATAGTACCCACGGTGTGATTGCAGTGGACTCCATGTTAAACCAATGACCAGACATGACTGATGTCACACACGGTATGGACACATGTCCTCTCATATTTGGGATCTACCCTTCTGAGGTGCAGGAGAACACAAAGGCACCCTGGCTGAAAATGTTTGCATACAACAGTAAAGTTACAAAGACATGCATCTGGAGCATTTCTCCCCGTGCCTCCGCTGAAAATTGGCTTTGTTCCAAGTCTGACTTTCCCAGTTAACAAATGTTAAATAAATAAAAAATAAATAAATAAAGTGGGTGGTTGCATTCCCAATCCATGAGATGTTGACATCATGCAGAAAGGTCACATTGACACCTGTGACTGTTGATGTGCTGCCATTACCTTTGGGAACACCATGGCTCACATGAAGTAATACACTGGTGGTAGTCCACTGAGCAGTGACATTGTTATAACAGAATGAGGAGCACAGGTTGACAGTCAGCTGTCTGTTGACCACAACAGTGCCACTGACATCAGAAAGTACTTAGATGTGTTACATCTCCTGACTAAGTGTGTTATCCAGCAATTAAAAGGACATGGTCATCCTGTACCCTCCCCTCAGTAACCCAATCAATGTGTACAGTGGCCCTTTTTCCATGCACCCCACTAGATAGCTGCAACAATTGTAGAGTCTGCAAATGTACCCCATAAAGAGAATGCTATGCCTTATACGCATGCCCTGTATGGACAGACTCCAAAAACTCCAATGAATCCCCATATCACACTGTCTATGAAGGTGCAATCACTACCTCAGTTACACAGCCATGTCTCACCAAACTAGATCAGAAATGCTACATCTGAAGATACCAATCTGTCCACACAACATGCCCCAGAGACCTCAAGCACACTTCCACACTTCAAAGGGCATGCTTGTGGGACTGGTTCAAACCCAGACGCTGTCCATATTATGGAATATAAAGCACATACATGTGAAGCAATGCACATCACTGGCCACCCACAATAGAAATCTGGATGAGTGGGTGGAGAATACAATAGCCACCGCTGAGGCCATTCCAGTGACTATGCTCATGAGCCACAACGGGGACTATTGTCATGTGGCCTGATGCCAGGTTATTCCCTTGGGCTGGCCTTGTAGAGCCTTCAGGCCCATCCACCTACTACACACCTATGAGGCAATGAACCTATGGATCTCAGTACTGGCAAGTGTGTGTGTGTGTGTGTGTGTGTGTGTGTGTGTGTGTGTGTGTGTGTGTGTGTGTGTGTGTGTGTGTGTGTGTATCCAAACCACAACACATACCATTCTCCACTCTACAACAGATGTTGTAAATCAACATTTACCTATGTACAACCCTCAGCGCTATACTCTGTGAGGCATATGAAATCACTGTGTTACAGACCTGGGAAATACATACAGATACAGCTGTACCCTGCCTAAGACACGGTTGATGTGTTACCACACTGCCATACCCCTTGGTTTTGCTGCAGGGCCACATCCTGGTGACACACAGACACCTAGAACATAAACAGGATACATTATGTGAGAACACATTCACTTAGCATTAATAATAGTAATAATGCATCATGGCTAACACTGTACACACACTATGATGTGTACCCCTTACAAATGCCAGATGTCAGCAACTTACACAGCATTATATATCTATAATTTAGTAAGTTCAACCTGTGCATCAGACTCATATATGCATGTCCCTGCATCAATGGTTTTGATGGCAGGGATCTGGCACAGGTTTCATCATATGCACAGGGTGTGATGTTTTGCCAGAGGCCTAGGCTGTGCCATTCAGCTGACAGTATAGGTGTGTGCTTGGGGTGTGGGAATGGCATGGCCTGTGCAAGTGAGGTGCATGTGTGTGGAAGTGACCTTTTAATGATTGTGATATGTGTGTGTGTGTGTGTGTGTGTGTGTGTGTGTGTGTGTGTGTGTGTGTGTGTGTGTGTGTGTGTGTGTGTGTGTGTGTCTGTGTGTGTGTGTGTCTGCATGCACACAGACATGCCATGTGGCTGCCCTACACTGATGTTTTTTGGACAACTGTGACCTATACATGGCAGGGTGTGCAGTTCACTGTCTCCGGCCATGGACATGGGAATCAAACCTGCCAGGGTTATCACGGGTGTCACCAGGGACAAGGTTGGACATAGTACTGATCCCTGATGGCGACAGTTGTCCATTGGATCTTCATCCCTGTTGGGACCGGCCAGGACAATGGCCTGCCACATCTTGGCATGGACATCACACCACCATCAATATTGCTGATGTTACTGCCCATACAGGAGCTTGATGGTGCACGGCCATGTGTATGCTCAACTGATTCTGGTGCTGAGCTACCTCCATATGGCTGCTGCCTCCTGTCTGCAAAACATTCAAGCAGGATGAGTGCCATGACCTGACCCCACCATCAATCAGTGATCTCACTGCCCTCATGCAGGATCCCAATGAGTTCACGAAAATTGGTATAGGCACCAGGGAGATTTTCTTCAACCAGCCTGGGGATTTGTCTGGCATTACATTCATTACATGCCTGTGCATCAATTACAGACCGAAACATACACCTGGTTGCTGCAACAGTGGCACTCTCAACATGGGCTGGATGGGCAGTCATTCTTCTCTGAGCACCCCTGCCCAAAGATTTGGTCCAAGGTCACTTTGTACATCATGTAGAACACAGCTATGGATATGTTTGTGTCCCATGGAAGCTGTAATCTTGCCTGTGAACAATACAGGTCTAACTCAGCCTGCAGTACTGCCGGGTGCCTGCCATTCATCTGCCGTTGTGATTGTACACTTGTAGGGGGAGACAGGTGTAAAGCTGGCACTGAATGTGTTGCCAAGACTGTGGCCAATATCTGTTGTCTCAGGATAGATATTAGCATTGTGCAGTAACTCACAGCACTTGTGTTTAATGCTGTGGAAGTTGTTGATGTAACTATCAAAGGCTTTTGTGGTTGTCATCAGTGTCTGCTGCATGTCTTTTTCATAGATGCCTGTAGGGGATTCCATGAGGAATCCCAAGTTGTGTTTGATGCTAATAAGGGAGTTCAACAGTCATGGGACACCACCTTTCTCTGCAACAGTGTCTGCCTTCTGTTGTACATTTTAGTAATGGCAGAGGGCTATCACATTGTCTTCCAGTGTTTGGAGGACAGTGTCTAGGTTCTGTTGGCTATGGCTAGTGCCATTCATTCATGTACCTGCTTGCACAGTGCATATTTGTATGATTTGACTGTCATGCAGCTATTTCACATTGCCATGGGTACAGTGAAGTCATCCACCCCTGTTTTTTTATGGCTGCAAAGTCAGCTTTGGAAATGTTTTGAAAGGTGGTTACATTTGTGAGGGGTGTGGCTAACATGTTGAGGTCCATGTTGATGACATCCTGTGTGGATCTCACCTGGTAGGGACTGACAACTGTGGATGAGCAACAGTCCCATATTTAAGTAGTCAACACAGATCAAGGTAGTTGCATCCTCTACCAGGGGTCAGTATGTGCCAGTCCAGGGCACTAGAAATGATGAATCCCAGGAAGTGTTGGGCCACTGTACTGGTGCTTGGCTACTTTCCCCAGGTGATAGAGAGGTAGTTGAAGTCTCATATTATGTCAGTGTTGCATTGGACCATCATAGATGGCAGGGTGTTTAGGAATGTGCATTGACAGTCTAGGGACATAGATGTGGACCCATAGCAGGCTATGGTCTGGATTGCACTATTACCCCAATGCAGTTGTACTGGAAGCATCTCCAATGCATTATGCTGTGATAATAGTCTGCAGGTGTTCTTATTCATAATGACTATGGAGATACCACATGTGGAGGTGTGGTGTGGTCCATGTTTGGGGGCTGACAGCTGTGGCATGCATTATAGCCTGATACTGCAGGGCTGCTCTCTGCTGCTGTGAACCACCTCTCCATTACAGCAGAAATGTTAATGTCCTCTACTCCAATGTGTGCTTTGAGTGACTTCATCCTGACAATTAGAGGTCTACTGTAGAGCAGCATGGTTCTCAGACTGCATACATGTCTAGCTGTTATGGTGGTAATTACATTAGGAACACTGCCTAATAAGGCATTATAGGGGTGGAAAGACACTTAGCCAGTACCTGGAAACCCAGCACTGACAGATGTAGGACATCTGTGGCAAGTCATTGAGTTATGTCAATCATGTCATCCCAAGCAGAGAGATACTGGATCCCCTGAGAATGAAACAAAGCACCTAAGCCAATGTTGCAGTCAATCATCTGTTAATAGAAGCGCAGCATCATTCTTGGTGATGGTGGTATACTTCTCAAGGCTACTGTCACACCTGCCTGTACCACATAATCAGAGAATTCAACTATGTCTCTTGTCATGTAGTCCAGGGAGGTGTGTCCCAGGTCATTCACAGCCACATGGATACAGAATGAGACTCGTAGTTGTTGTGTAGTGTCATGACTGGCTGTGTCATGTGTTTGATGCTGGCATGTGATAGATATTTGGCTGTTACCTGCTCCATATTCAACTTAGAGAGTGGGATATGTGTGTGCCTCAGTATTGAGTTACCCATGATCACTCTATTGTGCAAGGTGATTAGCCTTAGGAGTTTAGGTTGAGGGGCACACTGTGTAGGTTAAATATGTATCCCTTGGCATGTGCCATGTCATGGTGTCTGAGTGGGTGTCTGTCTTGCTAGTCTGGGCTGTTTGGGTAGATGTGCATTGAGTGCCTCTGGAAGGTGGGTGTGTGGCTTTTCACTGTATGTCATGGGTGTCAAAGCGGGTGCCATGTTGAGCTATGTGTTCCACATGGTGTGGTGCAGGTGTTGATCTTATCCTCTTGACCTGCTAGTCCATTCTTTGTGGGAGCATGCATATGTCCACATTGGGTGATATACGGGTAACTCTCACAGGTGTGAGTGTTTGGAGTTTAGAGTGAAGGGTTGTCTGTATACATGAGGCAGTTGCAACAGTACCTCAGAATGGACAAGTGCACCAAGTTAATGGGTGAAAGCACAGAAAACTGCCCTTAAATTATGCCAGTAAGGGTGGACATAACTAGTAAGTACTGGGGTTACTTCTGTGGTGAACAAGTACTGCCGACAGCTGCCAGGTGTGTCACACTTATTGACACAATAACCTGGTGAATTGCCAAGCCATAATGCTATTTGAAGTGCAAGACAAAAAGAACTAGCACGATGTAAGGGTGGAACTGAAGGCAGACTTTCTTCCACCTGTAATACTTTACCTTAGCTGTGTAGTTATCAGCAGCTTTGACCATGTGAAAGTTCAGTAAGCTCTGTAGCTCGTGTAGTAACTGCGTAACACTATAGTAGACATATAATCCTAGTACTGGCAAGTGTGTGTGTGTGTGTGTGTGTGTGTGTGTGTGTGTGTGTGTGTGTGTGTGTGTGTGTGTGTGTGTGTGTGTGTGTGTGTGTGTGTGTGTGAATGTGTGTGTGTGTGTGTGTGTGTGTGTGTGTGTGTGTGTGTGCGTGTGTGCGTGTGTGCATTTGTGCGTGTGTGTGTGTGTGTGTGTGTGTGTGTGTGTGTGTGTGTGCGCGCACGAATCATGTACTGTCTGGCTTATACAATTTTTGACTTCTGTCCTACCCTTCACACATCCCCTTGCCCTAATCTAGTAGCTCTGTTGATGCAATCCACCTTAGAAGTACCTTTGGAGTAGGTGGAAATGCATAAGCTCTGTGGCACATTTGAAAACTGCGAAGCACTGTAGTAGAAATAACTAAATAGGCAGGAGGTCTAATTCCAATACTGGCAGCAGTTTTCTTTTGTGTGTGTTTGTGTGTGTGTGTGTGTGTGTGTGTGTGTGTGTGTGTGTGTGTGTGTGTGTGTGTGTGTGTATCTTGTGTGGCTTATACCATTTTGATGTGTGTACCATACACGGCTGGTGACCACCACCTACTGCCATTACATTATATAGTGTGGTAACAGCATCTGCCTCACATGTAGCAAGTTAAACCATTGTACAGTCCTCAGTACAGATGTGTCTGGAATATCCAGATGTTTGCAATGTATACATGGTCGGAAGTGGTCTGTGTGCCTTAACAATGCCCATGTATGTAATATTTTAGCCAAATAGGCCACAGTGAATATACTGACACATATGGCAGCATGAGGTATTATACCTGACTGAAACATTATGCTGATATGACATCTGCCACCCTCACAGGTGGCCAGCCTTGTAGGTGCAATACATGAGTCCAGATGCTTGGTTTTACAAGTGAACTGTTTATGTTATGGGTGAAATTAAAGGCTGGAAGAGTTGTGGACTGATATATTATGGTCCTAAATTTTATGTAACAGGAGCACCTTGCATCTTAACATGGGTGTGTACACAATTTATATACACTGTATACCACTAATGTGTCACACATGTCCCTACCTTAGGCCATTTGTCCAGCCCATTTTTCTGGCCCCTGTCCAGACATCTTGGTATTGACAAGTTGCAAGGTATGCTACAGAAATGTTGAATGCACATCAGATAGGCCCAGTGGTGACCATTGTGATGCAGTGCAGTTAACACCAACAAAACTGAACATGTACATCATGCATTATAGGTAGGTGTGATAAATGTGTGCATAGCAAATAGTATAGGCTTAACATAGCCGGTGTATTGGCAAACTCAACAAAACAATTCCACACTCACCAGCTACAGGCTGCTGTCCCAGTTGTATAACAGAGGGACCTAAATAGTTGTGGGAGAGAGGTAATTTCAGTAGCCAATGATGTGGCCTTGGTACAGGGTGGAAGCAGCATTTCAGCACATTAACAGTACAACCCCCAATACTACAAAATATGCTGGTCAACACCATTGATGTACACATCTGTGCATTACTAATCTCCAGCAGGACCTACTATCTTATCTGACATGTGCATGTAGATAGTATACAGATAGTAATGGATAATGGATAAGCAACAGTGTTCTAGTAATGTGCAGTGGAGTCTTACCTGCACACTTATTGTCCAGTGTGTGGGTGCAACCCACCTCCACAGTGCTTTTATCAGCTTCATGACTTGTGCATTGGATGGGTGCCCAAGGTTGGTGAGGAGCTCCTCAGTGGGTGTCAGTGGGGGCTGAATGACTGGACCCCCATCTGTGGCTAGCTGGTCTCTTGCTACAGCAGCAGCCCATTGACGGGTATGGTGGATGAGGTCAGTGGTCTGA
The DNA here is from genome assembly GCF_019279795.1 of Protopterus annectens. NCBI lineage: Eukaryota > Metazoa > Chordata > Ceratodontiformes > Protopteridae > Protopterus > Protopterus annectens. Next base: position 653,049,891 of record NC_056734.1, on the reverse strand, counting down.
TGCTGCACCTGCTCATAAGTTCTGCTGTGCAGGCCAGCGTCATTTACCCTGTGGACCGGATCGTTCCACAGGGCGTTCCTCTTCTGCACATCTTGTGCTCTCCATCCAAATAACAAGGCATAATGTTTGATCACATATTGGGTAATGATGTCAGTTTTCCCAACAGAGAAGAGTGGTAGGTGAGCCCTCTGCATGTTACCTGGAAGACATAAACAGGAAAAAGGTTGCAGAAACTCATACGGTTGTCAAATTGCACATCAACAGTGGATATTGCTTGCAAATAATCCAAACTACACCATAACCCTCCAATCTATCATGGCTATAGCAGCTTGCATTACACTCCTGGCCCTGAGCTATCTTAGTCCCCCCAATGTTGGACACTTAATTACATAATCGTCTATTCTCCATTCATTTCTGTGTAGAGGGATAACAGTGGCCATCTTCCATGTGGATGGTGTGTGGATGGTGGCAGGTCGATGTTTGACTGTGGTGTGTGATGGAGCTGTGAACATATGCCTGAGTTCATGTAGGAGGCAGACAGTGATGTTATCATGCCCCATGGAGATTTGCTGTTGTTGTCATCAGTTGGCAATATGTACATGCGCACCATTGCTGAGGGAAGGAGTGTGGTTGATGTGCATATTCCCCTATACAATTGGGGTAGACAGGGTGGCAATGTTCCCACCTAACCTGTCTGATGCAGGTTGCCTATATCCATGGCATGTGTGTATGAGGTGTGCTTTACCTCCAGCACAGGGTGAATTGTGTTGTTGCCTCTGAGACTGACAACATATTGAAGACACTGTTGTAATTGTCCTTGGTGGTGTGGGTATGTCTGATTTGTAGTCATAGTCAGCCTTACAGGAAGTCACCTGTGAACTTACATGCTTGCTTCCAGGTTGTTTCCTGCACATATGTGTCCCTGCACAGCCAATATAGCAACCTGTTATGTGGTTTGTGCATTGCTGCTGTCCACCAAACGGGATTACTCTACCTCGGTGGAGGCTGGTTATACAGGTCAGGTGCTGCTGAGACCATATAGCTACAGTGGATATAAAGTGTACACACCCCTGTTACAATGCCTATCATTTGTGCAATTGAAACATGACACTACAATAACTCATTTCAAAACAATTCCCACCTTTAATGTGACCTATAGACTGTACAATTCAATTGAAAACATAACAATCTGGTCTGTGAAAACATATGGAAATATTGATCAGTACAATAAGCCAGTTGAATGAGTGTGCACACCGTTAAACTGATATGTTGTGCATGCAGCTCTATTGATGGTTACAACATTCATTCATCTTGGTTTAGACTCTAACATCATGGCACATATTCACTTGGCAATAGTTGCTCACCTTCCTAGAAACACCTTTGTTTGTTTTTTCAATGGAATTGTACAGGTTGGGGTCACATTCAAGATGAGAAACATTATGAAATGATTTTCTGTGGTGTCATTGTCATACAGCACACAGACCTGGTATTCCAACAGGAGTGTGTACACTTGTTATATCCACTGTATATAGGTGTTGATATAGCTGTTAATGGTAGGCATGGAGAGAGGGTCATAACACTGTTGGATACTTCTCCAATTACTACCTGAAAATCATACCTACTCTAGCACCCATATCAGTCTCAGGGCAATGCAACAACCAGTAGCTGTACACATCTATGTCTGTTCTATGCACTGACACTGATATTACACACATGTGCAACATGCACAACCTATGTACCTGATTGCTTGAAATGCATGTTATTAGTTTTGTGCCTTCCAGCTGAACATACACATACATACAGGGGATACCTGGTATACATTTCTGTTCTATGTTAGTATGGCACACTGTATTTACAGTTCTCATGCTCAATCATACTTCTCAACCTGTTATAGTGGGACGTCTGGACAATGGCACACATAAATGGGTGACAAAAGGGACATCAGTATTGATACTGTATTAATATAGCTGCACCATACATTAGTAAGTTGATTGCACAGTAGGCTTTGACATCACTGTAATAACCTGGAAGATGTCCAACAGTCAGAAGTAGGTTATTATGTTACATTGTCATTGCTTACAGACTTGTCACCGGTTTGGCTGACATAACACAGGTATATGTGCATGTGACTACAGATATCAGTCACAAATGTGCTTATTGTCCAGCAGAACATTGTACAGTTCATAGGTTCATAGGTAGGTACTAGGCTATTGGCTCTAGGGCCTATATAATCCTAGCCAAATGGTACCTTGGCTTTTGCCACCCAAGAACATTATTTTCCTGTGCCCCTGTCAAGCAGAGCCACAGAGATGATCCCGGGGGCGAATTTCCTATCTCCCATCCAATCATTAAGATTTTTCTTGAAGAGTGCTAATGAGGAGCTTTGTTTGATATAGATAGGTAGTTTGTTCCAGAGTATGGGAAGTCTCTGAGATAGAAATCTATCCCTCCAGCATGTTCTGTTTATTGTGGTGACAAGGTTTAGGTCCCTAGAGTGTGTAGCTTGGAGGGATTGGGATTTCTTTACGTGGAGCATGTCCAACAGCTCTAGGTTTGACATAGCTTTGTATGTTAGGCAGAGATCACCTCTGAGTAGGTGATATGCGACAGAGTAAAGCTGGAGTTTTTTTAACGGTCTGCGTAGGGCATATGTTTGAGGTCGGTAATCCTCTTTGCGAGGTATTTCTGTGGAGTTTCCAGTTGTTGTAGATGTCTTGTGAGGTACATACCAAAAGGGGCATTGTACTCTATAATGGGTCTAATGAGTGATGAGTATAGGGGGACGGTGACCTCTTTTTTCCTGGATGAGAAACCTTTTGTGATGAGGTGTGCCATGTAGAAGGATTTCCTGACTACTGTGGCAATGTGATTATCAAAGGAGAGACTACTGTCCACCTGTGTCCCAAGGTTTCTTATCACACTTTTGGTGTTAAGTAGACTACCACCTATGTGGTAGTTCATGGGTACAGAGTTTTTACCAAAAGGGATGACAATGCACTTTTTGGAATTGAGCTTGAGGCCATGGCTTTGACACCAGGCATCTGTCTCAGTGAGGCCCTTTTGTAGGATGTCCACATCATTAGGAGATTTGATTATGGCTCCTAGTTTGCAGTCATCTGCGAACTTTGTTAGCCAAAGACATTCTGTGTTAGCCTGTACTTCAGAGAAGTAGATACCAAACAGGAGAGGACCTAGGACTGAACCCTGTGGTATTCCACTTGTCACTGGTCTTAAGTTAGATTTAGAGTCTGCTACTTTCACAGTGTGGGTTCAGTCAGTGAGCCAATTGGCACCCCATCTTGTGACATAGGGATTTGTACCTAGTTTAGTGAGATTGTCTATAATTCTAGAGTGGGGGATGGTGTTGAAAGGCTTGGCGAGATCTAGATAGGCTGTGTGTACCACCTTACCCTCATCTACAGCTTTGGAGACCGCTTCAAAAAAGTCTATCAGGTTTAGGAGACATGATCTGCCTTTTACAAACCCAAACTTGGTAGGGTCCAGGGTTTGGAGATTACCAATGTCATTGTTTATAAGTTCCATGATGATACACTCCATAGCCTTGCAGACCAGGCTCATCAGGCTAATGGGGCAGTAGTTCCCGGGGTCCGTGGTGGCTCCCCCTTTGTGGAGTGGGATAACTTTTGCCGTGCACCATTCAGTGGGCACAAAACCTGAGGTGAGGCTATGATTGAACACGGTACTTAGGTGGGGTGCCAGTTCGTTCTGTAGTTCATGTAGAATGCAGCCTGAGATGTTGTCAGGTCCCATGGATGCTGTGTTCTTGGCTTTGGAGAGTGTGTTTTTACCTGTGCAGCTGTGATTACATGTACTTTGCATTCTTCTGGTATAGAGATGGGCCCTTTAGGGGATGAGAGAGGGGTAAAGTTAGCAGTGAACCTATCTGCCAGGATCTTGGCAATATCAGTTGGTTCTGTATATTTAGTATCATTGTACTGTAACTCAGAGCAGATCTGAGTGTTGCCATTGAGATTCTTGACATAGCTATAGAATGCTTTGTGGCTGTCTTTAGAATCAGTGGTGATTTTGTTTTCCTAACTAGCTTTGGAGGATTTTTTGAGGGATCTCAGCTTCTTACTGAGGCTGACCATGGAGTTCCTCCAATCATGAGATTTTACTCTTTTTTGCAATAGTTTCTTTCTTCTGTTGTAGAGTTTGTTTACAGCAGGGGACCACCAGATTGGCTTCCTTCTTTTGGGGCATAGCATCTTGGTTCTGTTAGGGATTGCACGATCCATGCTCTCATGTAAGTGCTTATAAAGTGCAATTGCATAGGATTCAGCAGTCATATCTTTTTTGTCCATCAGCATAGGTGTCATGAAGTTTGCCACTTTGGTCTTAAGAAGCGTGAAGTTGGCTTTGGAGAAATTATTTATGGTGGTTTCCCTAATGGGGGTGGGGCTGGGATGTGGATGTCTAGGGTGATTTGCTTGTGATCGGATCTGACCAACATGGAACTGACCTCTGGTGTGGAACATCGGTTGCCCATGTTGGTAATGACCAGGTCTAGGATATTGCTGCCCCTGGTGGGGGTGTGGATAAGTTGATCCAAGGCATTGGAATTTATGAATTCCAGAAAACATTGAGCACAAGAGTTGGTACATGAGTAGTTTTCCCAGTTAATGGTGGGGTAGTTGAAATCTCCCATTATTAGGGTGTTAGGTTGTACCCTAATATTTACAGTGTATCAGGAAATAAGGAGTGGGAATCCTGGGGCATGGTGGGGGATCTATAGCAAGCTACAATTTGCATTGTGGTCTTGCCCAGAATTAGTTGCACTTGGATAAGCTCAGATGCATTATGCTGAGCAACTAGCCTGGAGGTATGGATATCCTTAATGAATATGGACACACCTCCACCTTTAGTGCTTCAGTCCAAGTTAGGTGGCCGAAAGGTGTGGCATGAATTATAGCCTGGTAATGCAGGGGTGCTCTCTGGAGCCTTGAACCAGGTCTCTGTCACTGCACAGATGTTGATGTTCTCCATTTTAAGGAGTACCTCGAGTGAGTGCATTTTGAGGTTTAGACTTCTGGCATTGAGTAGCATTACCCTCAGATTTTGCTTGCTTGTACCTGTTATGGTGGTGAATTTGTCATTTGAATCTTGCCTAAAAACGGCACTATAGTGGTGGCAAGAGCCTTAGCCAGTATCCAGAATCCCAAGGGCAACAGGTGCAAGCCATCTCTGGCAAAGCATTGTGGTTTGTCGATCATGTCATCCCAGGCAGACAGATACTGGATCCCCTTAGAATTACACCAGAAGCTTAGCCAATTGTTGAAGTCAATCATTTTGTCCTTGTACTGTGGTATAATTCTGGGTGATGGCAGGATGCTACTCAGGGCTAGGGTCATACCTGCCTGGGCTACAAGATCAGAAAGCTCCTCCATGTCTCTTTTCATGTAGTCCAGGGATGTACATCTCAGCTCATTCATACCAACATGGACAATGACAGAGTCACATTTGTACTTGCTGTGGAGTGAACTGAGTGCATGCGTTATGTGGCAGATCCTGGCACCTGACAGGCAGCTGACAGTGACGTTCTCCTTGTTTAGCCTGGTGAGTGGAACATCAGTGTGCCTGACTATAGAGTCACCTATGACTAGAGTGTTAGGTACATTGTTATGCCTTATGGGCTGTGGTTGAGTGGCACACTGAGTTTGTGGGCTATGTGTCATTTGGGTTGTGTTGGGAGGTGGATATTGCTTGGGTTTTGCTATGGAGGTCCCTGTTGCTTGGCTAAAATTTTTTTGAGAGCCTCCATGAATGTAGGTGTGTGTTTTGTGTTTCCATGTGTGTGTTTTGGTGGTGTAGGTTTTGAGGGACTATGTGATGAGTGTGGTATGGTGCAAGTGATTGCCTTCTCCTCTTGACTGTCTAGTCCAGTCTTGGGTGAAGAGAGCTTTGCTTCCAGTTTGGTTATATAAGTGCATCTCTCACATGTTGTAGTGTTGGATGGTAGGAGGAGAGGGTTATCTGTGTACATGAGGCAATTGCTGCATTGCCCCAAGATGCCCATATTCATCAGGTAGACAGGTGAATACACCGGGAGCTGACCCTTAGACATGCCTGGATAGGTGCTTATTTATTAAGTACTAAAACTGTTTTTCTCTAGAAAAGTGAAAAAAGTTGAGTGTTGTAGTAATTTGTAGCTTATTTAGTGCTTACAATGAGCTCTGAACAAGTGCTGAGCTCAAAGAAACAGATTTGAGTGCTGAAACTAGAAAACTTGCTAATTCTAAGAAACAAAATTAAGCTAGAAGGCTTCCCTCCAACACAGAAGGGCTTGGGGGCTCAGAAGCTTACAAACAGTCCTGGATACAGTAAATCTGTATCTGGACTAGACAACTTATAGGAAAGGCAGGAAACAAGCTTCGAAAAAAAATGTTATTTATTTATTTTTTGTAAAGTGGAAAGGGGAAAGGATGATCAGAAGCTAAATGGGTTGGCCTATTCAAATGTTCTCCCTGGAATAGGTAGAATGAGGTAATGACACTAGACTGGGAGGAGTGTCCCAGATCAAATTTACAGTAGGGGTGGGCAACTGTAAAGCCAGCAAGTATAAAAACAAGATACCAAGAGGTAGGGAGGGTGGGAAACAAAAATCAGAACAAACAAACCCAACCAGATGCTTAACAATTGTAGAAAATGCTACTTAATACCTCACACACAGTGACTAAAATAAAAATGCTATAAATAACTCAGAAATAAGCAAAAACAGAATACTTAATGTTATATATCTCAGATTCATTAGCTCAGAGCCCTTCCTCTGATTAGCTCATATATCACATATAGTTTAACACAAATGTCTGCAACAGTACTTTACTATGCTCATGCCCTATATAGGTCTCTTAGCTTTACAAGACAAACATGTCATACTCATATTCACAGGTAACATATGGATATGGACAACATCCCATTAACAGGCCTAGCAGTGGCACAGTCACAACTGTTTGACAGACACCCCAGTGGTTGTCATATATGAGCTGTCCTTTCCCAGGGTGAGGTCAGACACCTGAGCTTTGATCCTACCGGGCAAACCCTTAGAGCACCACATCGGTACAAAGCCTAAAATGATGGGGGGGATGAATAGGGCCAGACTTTAAATATTCCTGTTACAAACTTAGGAAGTTTGTAGAATAATACATTTTGCATTACCATGAATATTCTTAAGGATGTGGAGTCATAAACTCGTGTGTTTGCCATTACTTGATGACTTTAATCCTCAGCTATTTGCCAGAAATGTAGAGATTTCAGGAGGAACAGACAAAAAACTATGACGTGAAAATCTGGACATTCTGTGAAGATCTGTACAGTTGAGAGGTATGGCTGTAATCTCTCCCATTGCAGAGAGGGCCAGATGCTATGGCCATAGCAGCTGTTCAGCAGGACATTAGTGCAGCAAGTCTTGTTGGGACATATATTCTTCCAAATCATATTTCTCATTAATACAGACCAAGTTCTACATTCAGTTACATGCTTACATGTTCCACTTAACTTTTTTTCTTCTTCTCTTTTCTGGTTTTTGTTTTGTTTTGTTTTATTTTCTTTCTTTCTTTCTTTCTTTCTTTCTTTCTTTCTTTCTTTCTTTCTTTCTTTCTTTCTTTCTTTCTTTCTTTCTTTCTCTCTTTCTCTCCCTGTGTGTACTACAGGGATAGAACTAGTCTGAATAGGTGGCAGCATGACTTTTGTAGGTGATGCTCAAGACTAGGTTAAGGTCTGTGCACCAATTGGTGTTCCCCACTTGCTAACTGCATGCAGAGCAGCTGTGTAGTTCTTCCAATAGCCAATATCATGGCAACAACCTCCTACAACTGAGTACTCCATGTTGGCATTGGCCCTTTCCCTTACCTGTGAGGAAGACATCCTGGAGGTGTGTGAGCTAATACCTCTTATAAAATAGAGACAAGCCAAATAAATAGTGGAGAAGGTTCAAGACTTAGGGGCAGCATGTGAGTATCAGTGTTATATGTTTGGAATATTGCTAGTTAACAGGGTTTGTCTGAACATGCTACATCTGCATGGGTTTCAGTCTGACAAAGTTCTGTCTCTGAATAGCTCTCAACAGTAGGCCTATCCACATAATGGTCACAGGTTAGCCTGTTATGTTTGGTCTGTTCTCCAGACAGGTGTTGTCCTTGGCAAATCAGTATCATACTCTGGTGATTGCAATCAATAAATGCTAACATCCATTTGTTTTTCTGACTTTATATCCCTCAGAAAACATATGTTACAACAAACCCTGTAACACCAGCAACTTCCTCAGTGTATAACAGCAGTATTGCAAGTATGGACATGTATTTCGGCCTCTGTCCACCAATTATGTCAGGCTTTGTCCAGATGTCATACAGCAGGAGATTGATAGATATAATGGTCTATCATTATTTAGTGCTGTCATTCCTGCTGAGGGGAAAGGCTGAAAAGCATGTTGAAGTCTGTACATTCAAGAGGTTGGTGCATAGAGAATGCTAATAGATGTCCTTGTAATATATGTTATGTGGGGGAGAGTAACACGTGTTTTAAAACTAGGCTGTTAAAACATATGAGACATATTACTGATAAGAAAGAAGACAGATCTATAACTGTCAATTTGAATAAATCTCACCATGGGGACAGTAGTGGGTTCCAAGGTAATGTTTTGGAATAAGTCTGTTGCTCAGTTTGAATAAACATTCATAAAAGGACAATTGTTATGTACAGAATCAATGTACTAATATTAAATGTGATGCTTTATCCCTTATGGGGTTAAATTAGAAGTGCAATTGGAGGTTGTGTATTTAATTATATAATTAAGTGTTAATTACTTCTTGTGATTAAGGCAAGTATCTCCTGTAATCTTTTACTCCTTGAAAGCTTTGGCCAAGACATCAGAGTATAATAAACATGTTTGAATTACTGGCTGGTTGTAGTTCTCTTTGCTATGTTCAGTCATTTTAGTTGTTTTGCTAAGAAGTTGTGGCATGTCTGGCCATTGTGTATGGCATATCATGATTTTGTAGCAGAGTACTGCTCACTTATTTATTTGGACTGTGGGGTGGGCAGATGTGAGTGCCATGGGCCCTTTTGTATCCATTTGTGCATGCTGCCCCAGTTATGGGTGGTCTATCAGCAGCATATGTTTGCATGGGCATTTTGAGACATGTATGTATATATATATATATATATATATATATATATATATATATATATATATTTATATATGTGTGTGTGTGTGTGTGTGTGTGTATTTAAATATATATATATATATAAATATTTATTATAAATATATATATATATATATATATATATATATATATATATATATATATGTTTATGTATATATGTATATGAATACATATATATATATACATATATATATATATATATATATATATATATATATATATATATATATATATATATATATATATACACATACATACACACCTCAGTATTTATTGGTAATATATCTATATATTGTTATACATACACACACACAGACACACACACACACACACACACACACACACACACACACACACACAGATATATATATATATATATATATATATATATATATATATATATATATATATATAGATACCCATCCTTCCTTCTTGCCCAGTGTCTCTTCCCTATTGTAAACTGGCTGTAGAGAAGGGCATGTCTGAGAAAGAATCCTAAAACCATACATCTGAGGTGGCTTACTGGTAAAATGCTTTCCCTATGGTGTGCAGGGTCCTGGGAGCAAGTCCTGCAAGGGCTATTTATTTTGTTGCTAGGCAGAACAAGGACTGTTGGATACAGACTGATCATGGCAGTTTTGAGCAGCTTTATGCGTGTTTACGTGTGTTTGTGCGACTGTAAATGTGCTAACGTATGGTTAAACATATACGCACTTACACAGTGTAGGCTTTGCTTACCAGTGCGCAAATCTGCTTAGCATTTACATTTAAGCAATGCTTAAACCTGCTAAGCATCGCTCAGCCCTGGTAACCACTGGTCGCATTCTAGTCAGATAAAATAGCAGGCTAATGACATATTTAATAAGTGTATTTAACTTCCTGCACATAACATGCTTCTATGTGCTGTCATTACAGTAGTGAGGGGTGTCACTATACTGTATGGGACACCTGGGTATACATGGGTAGTACCACAATCTTTTTTCTTTGTATTTGTTTTATACATGGGTAGTATCAAAGGTTATATGCAGATACACTTGCATGTTCCATCAGCTACATTGCACTGGTTGACAAAAATAGTTTAACACAAATTGTGTCATTATTGTAGTACTTTTAACAGTGCTTTTCCAAGTAAAAGTAGATTACAAATTGTAGTACTAGAACCATTCACCCCTGCATGAACAGCTGGGAATCTGAGTACTGACTGTCTTGTTCATGGTGCTTGAGCTGTATGTTTTTATGTATCTTCTGTTGGATATTGATCTGATATTATGATATAAACTGTAGACTACTATGTTTTTTGGACATGTCATTGAGGACTGCTGTCATGTAGCAATGGCATACCTTTCAGTTTCAGACTTCTATCTTTCAAAACATTTATCCTAATGCATAACCTGTTGGCTATCTACTTTCTGTCTGTCCTCTGTATAGATGTACAGATGTCAGGTATTGCTAAGGCCATACCACTATGTACATGCCCTCATAGTGTTGTGCTGTGGGCCTGGACACTGCTGCTAGTTTTTATATATGGGATATTCCTTAGCGTGAGCCTTGCCCCTTTTCCTTGCCTGTGTGAGGGACATTACAGAGGTGGTGGGCTACAGATTCACATACAGTAGGTGGCAATACATCACAGGACAGAACATGTGGAGACAGCCAAACAACATGGGGACATATCCCCAGATTTGTAAACAGATTCTGTGTCATCAGTGCTCTTATACACATGATGGATTGATAGACTGACAGGGTTTGTGTGGACATGCATTTAGTGAGTGACTTTACAACTGACAGTGATATGTCTCCGACATACCTCTCCACTGGCATGCTGTCCAAAGACTGGCCACATGTTTGCCTGTTATTTTTTTTCTGTTCCCCAGACAGTTGGTGTCCTTGGTAATTCAATCATGGACTCTGGGGAATGCAGTCAGTAAATACTCACATCTATTGGTATTTATGATGTCATATTCCTGATAAAGGATATGTTACAACAAACCCAGCAACATTTGCAACTGTCTCAATGCATGACAGCAATATGTCCACTCTACCCCTGTGTTTGTGCCTCTGTCCCCAAATGATGTCAGGCTTTGTCCAGATGTCAATGTGACTCAGGCATATTTATCATCATTATTTCTTACCTTCATTCCTACTACCATCCCAGTGATGTAGTAGACCCTCAGACATGTCAGGGAAGAGGTCATAGATTTGAGCCCTGAGCCTGTACATCCTGAGGTGAACTGTACATGTGGGAGGCATATTTATGTCCCATCATTGTTAACAGACTGTCATGATTGTGTACACGTCATGAGTACATTTTATTTGGGCTGTGTATGGAGAGGGGTGGATGTAAGTGTTATGGCTCCTTCTTTATCTGACTATACATGCTGCTCCAGTTTCTGCTGATCTATTGGCTATATGTGTTTGTAGGGGCAGACTGAGATATGTCCTGTACTAAGGTCAGGAGTCAGACTACACTGAGAATTGGGACTGTATATGTAGCGTTAGTGTGTGTGTGGCAAACAATGATGTATTTGTTCACACAGTCCATATACTCTACTGTTCACGTGACTTAATGGTATGTGACTGTGACTGTGGTGATATTGGTTGTGGTTATGCACTTTCACGCTGGGTTTTTTTTGTCAGTGCTGTTACATCCCTGTAGTGCCTGATATATTTGCAAATACATGTGTAATTACCCATAGCAGATTCTCTAATTCAATTAATTCTGATCTTTTACTAAATATATATTAGAGCACACAGGAGGGTGTTACTACAGCAAGTGTGTTAGCTCATCTACACCAGTACTTCAGATACATCCCCATTTTCATGGCTTCCATCCACCACTTTGTCAGCCTTGGTTGAAATTCATTGAAGTAAGAGGTTCTGAGCATATCTGTCCACTGGCTGGATTGTTTCAGGGTGTCCAGGTTTATTGCTCATATTACTGGTATGTTTTGCAGATTATTTTCATTTCTCTAGTAAATCACTGTGATGATATGATTGTTGTCAGAAAATGAGGACATAAATTTAATTTACCTACCTCGCATCCATCAGAATATATATGCTGAAACAAACTATGTCAGTCTATCAAGAAGAGTACAGGGGGATAGTGACCTCTAACTTCATGGATGCTAATGCATTAGTACTGAGATGTGCCACATAGAAGGACTTTCTGACCACAGTAGCAATGCGGTGGTCAAAAGAGACATTGCAGTCAGCCTGTGTACCCAGATTTATTATAATGCCTTCTTTCTTCAGGGGATTACCATTGATGTGATAATTCATGGGAACAGGGTTTTCCCCAAAGGGGATAACAATGCATTTTCTGACATTGAGCTTATGGCCACAGCTCTGACAACAGTCATTGGTCTCAGTGAGGCCTTTCAGTAGAATGCCAACATTGCTTATGTAGTTAATAATAGCTCCCAACTTGCAATTGTCTGAAAACATTGTCAGCCAGAGTCCCTTCATGTTGGCATGGACTTTAGAGAAGTTGATACCAAACATGAAAGGATCCAGGACAGAACCTCATGGGACTCCACCTATGACTGTTCAGCAGTCTGACTTGGAGTCAGCTATTTCCACACTGTGAGTCCTATCTGTGTCCCATTTTGCAACCCACCTAGTGACATAGAGGTTGATGGCTAGCTTAGTGAGTTTTTGCATGAAGCTTGAGTGCTGAATGTTATCAAAGGCTTTGGCCAGATCAAGGTAGGCTGTATGTGCCACCCTGCCTTCATCCACAGCTCAGGTGACTAACTCCAAGATGTTGATGAGGTTGATTGAGCAGGTATGACTTACCCTTCACAAAAGTAAACTGTGTAGGATCCTGAGTCTGCAGATTCCTATATCCCTGTTTATTGGGTGCATGCTGATGCATTCCATAGCTTTGCATAACGGATTTGTCAGGCAGGAGTGGTAGTTCCCAGGGTCTGTAGTCACACCTCATTTGTGGAGAGAAGTAAGTGTAGCAGTGCACAATTCAGTAGGGACAAAGCCTGAGATGAGGCTGTGCTTCAACAGGGCACAAAGGAGAGGTGCTAGGTCACTCTGTATTTCATGTAGAACACGGCCAGGTATAGTGTCAGGTCCCATAGAAACTGTATTATTGGCCTTGGACAGTGGTGTTTTAACCTGTGCAGCAGTAATACTGGGTGCGTGGTGATGCACTGGTATTTTGATTGGTCTTTTGGGGGGGAGGGGTAAAGTTTGTACTCAATATGTCAGCCAGTATATTGGCAATATTTGTTGGCTCAGTCTAGGAGGTACAATTGTCTAATAGCTCAGAGAAAATCTTGGTACTGCCATGGAGATTCTTTACATAACTCTATGAGGCCTTGGTTATCTTTACTATGTGCTGCAATTCTATTTTCACAACTAACTTTATAGTATTTGATGAGGGAACTCAACTTTTGAGACTGATAAGGTTTTTCTTGGGACTTCACCTTATTCCATATCAGTTTCCTCCTTCGGTTGTACAGTTTCTTTATGGGTGGGGAACACCAGATTGACTTCCTTTTTTTTTGGAGGTGAGGGTCTTGGTTTTATCGGGTATGGTTGTATCCATATATTTGCGTATGTGTTCATAATGCATTGTTATTTGACTCAGCAGTTGTACAACTAGTCTCCATTTGCATGGCTGCTGTGAGGTGAGCCACCTCTGTTTTTAGGAGGTCATAGCCAGCTTTGGAAAGGCATTTCATGGTGGTTTCCTGTCCAAGGAGGGTGGGAGGGCTGTGTATTTCCAAAGGTGATTACTTTGTGGTCAAATATAACATGGGAGGAGTTGACTTTTTGTGTACATCAACAACCGCCCATGTCAGTAAGGACCAGGCCGATGTGATGGGCAAGTGCATCTGTACATGAGTAGCTTTCACAGTTAATGGTAGGGTAGCTGAAGTCAACCAGTATAAAAGTGTTAGGTTGGACACTAATATTCTCCAGGGTATGTAGGGACATGGAGTGCAAGTCTTCGGACATGTTTGGGGACCTATAGAAGGTTACAACCTGAACCACTGTCATACCCAATGTTAGCTACACCTGCAGGATTTGTCATGCATAATGTTAGTCTACCACTCTAGAAGTGTGTGCATCCATTATGAATATGGAAATACCACTAACTTTGGAGCTTCAGTCCAAGTTCTGCAGCCAAAAGGTGTGGAGTAAGTTGCAGGCTGGTAGTGCAGGGATGCTTCCTGCTGCCTTTAACCAGGTCTCTGTTACAGCACAGATGTCATTGTTCCCCATTTTAAGGAATACTTCCAGTGAGTGCATTTTCAGAGTTAGACTTCTAGGGCGCAGCAGCATGACTCTCAGATTGCATGTGTTTGTAGCTGTCATATACTTATGTATATTTATGTATACATATATATATATATATATATATATATATATATATATATATATATATATATATATATATATATATATATAAAATGTGTGTGTGTGTCTGTGTGTGTGTGTGTGTGTGTGTGTGTGTGTGTGTGTGTGTGTGTGTGTGTGTGTGTGTGTGTGTGTGTGTGTGTGTGTGTGTGCGTGTATTTATTCAACTATATATATATATATATATATATATATAGAGAGAGAGAGAGAGAGAGACAGAGAGAAAGGGAGAGAGAGAGCCAGACTGATTCTACAGACTCCTTTCCCTACTGTTGAATGACTGTACTAACTGATATGTTTGGAAAATCATCACTGTTTATAGAGTTCAGATGATGTAATGGTACATTGCTTTGATTGTAGTTTACAGGACCCTGGGTTCAGGACTTATTATTTTGTTGCAAGGTAGAACAGTTGCTGCTGGGGAGGTAGGATAAGGGCAATAATTAAAAGGAGTCCCTAGTTTGGGCCCATTCAACCCCATTTTGACAGATTTGTGGCAGTAAGATATTTGGAGTATGTGTCTGATGTCCGACTGCACTACAAATATGTATACATATATATATATATATATATATGTATGTATATATATATATATATATATATATATATCTATATATATATATATATATATAAAAATATATATATATATATATATATATATACATATTCAGATATATGTATAAATATATATATAATATATATATATATATATATATATATATATATATATATATATATATATATAATATCATATATGTTTATATTTTATATACACCCTACTTTTATTTAGTTACTATGTTTGTTCTCTAATCTGTATTGCTATTCACATTTGTTCTATTACTAGCATGTTTCTTTCAATGTATTAACTGTTATTATTGCTATTCTGTATTTGATAAGTTGTATTTTTATTACTGCCTACATAGTATTAATATCTCTCTGTACCTACATTGTCACTGTCAAATGTTGAATGTACATTTTGTCTTGGAGCTTTTCTCCCCAGGACTCCATTGAAAACGGGTTCTTTTTGGCCCAATGGACTATCCTGGTAAACCAACTGCAATAAATAAATAAATAAATATATGTATATCTCTACATATATTACGTATTAATGTTTCACGGCAGTGGTGCTGTGGTAGCATAGTCGCCTCACAGCAAGACGTTGTCGCGTTCGATTCTCAGCTAGAGCGTCTTCTGTGTGGAGGCATGCGTGAATGGGCGTGCCTTCATTGAAGGTTGTGCTTCAGGGCTTGTAACACGGCATGTAAAATTCCACTACCAAACATTAGTGGACCGGAGTTCCGCTGTGGCGACCCCTAATCGGGATAATCCGAAAGACACAACAACTATGTTTCCATATATATATATATATATATATATATATATATATATATATAGATATATATAGATATATATATATATATAGGTCTACTATCAAAATTTCGAACCAAACTCCGTCAACTGTACTTTGTTCAAACATGGAAATTCGAACACTGCAATGTCAAACATCAAGTCCCTATCTCGACCCATGTTAAAGCCCGTTCCTAGTTTGGCTTTTGATGTTTGGCATTGCCATTTTCAAATATCCGTGTTTGATCAAAGTGCAGTCGACGGAGTTCGGTTAGAAATTTTTATAGTAAACCTATCTCCATGCACAAATACATTTATATACGTACAAAATTTGACAAAAATTTACAAACCTTTTTGTTACTGTTCAATGACTCTACTGAATGATATGTTTGAAAAAACATCAGACAAGTTTACAGCTCAGATGGCTTAGTGGTAAATTGCTGTGGTTATGGTGTGCAGGGTCCTGGGTTCAGGATTTGCAAGGGCTGGTTATTTTGTTGCTGGGAAGACCAAGGGCTGTTAGACACATAGTGATTAAGGCACTTTTAAGCAGCTGTAAGTGGGTTTATACAGGTTTGCATGGCAGTAAGTAATGCTGACATCCAGTTAACTATGCTGATAGACAGCCTTAAAAGTGTTTAATCTGTGTAGTAATCGCTTAGCACTGCACAAACAGGCTTAGTCCCACTTACTACTGCTTATTCTACTTATCCCAATGCTAATTTCTTTAACTCGTTAAACCTGAGTACCTTCTCATGGTGCCTGTGTGCTTAAACCCAAGTGTGCCATGAAAAGATACAAATTACTAGCAGTTACCCCCGAGTGCCTTTCACAAGCGAGAAAAAGTGTACTGCAGATTTTTACTTCACCTTAATGTAGAACATGCTGAAATCGTAACTGAATGTGTAATTTACCTTATATAGTTATGATTCAGTGTGTTTTTACATTAAGGTTACATTAAAGATCTTTCAGAAAATCCAGCTTAAAAGTTCATGATAAAACAAGTGGTGGCAGCCAATCGGATTCTTGGAATCCAAGCCACCACTTGCATAACACCTCCATTCCCAAACTCAGTTTCTTTTGCTTCCCCCTAATAAAAAGAGGGTCCAGCAGCAGATATTTCTTTTCTTTCTGCAAAGAATTGAAGATTGTACCTGCTACTGGATCTTCTGTTTCATTTTCCGCACTCCAGGATTTCACACACTGCCATATAGGCCCTACCAGGAGTTCCCATTCAGCTCTGAGAAACAACTACCTTCTTTTCCTCCCAGTAGGTTTTTTTTTTCTAATCTAAGAATGCCGCTGTAGCACTGCTTTACAATCCAGCAGTTTTATTTTTCTATCAAGCAAGTCAAAAAGCTTTACTGTAATGTGTACTTGATATTACATCAGTAGTCAGTAGAAACTTTGAATCTACAAACTAAGGAGTTGTATATTTAGCAAAGTACTTGCCGCGCCCAGCATTTTATGTGCACAAAACAAAAATAAGTTAATGCAAAAGAATAAATGCACATATTGCCAGAAAAAGCATAGCTTTGCTTTTCAGGAACTGACTGCAGATGGATGAACAATATGAAAACAAAGGTTACGTGTTTAATTTACATCAGACCTTAATCTCTAACTCCTCTACTCACTCCCGCAACACACCTTGTGCCCCATTCTTCTCTAGATCAAGCTTGCTAACAGGTTGCCCATATCTTTAAGAAAATTGTGTGTTCATGCGCACTCGAGCCCACACACACATCTCTGACATGGATTCTAAATACGAGTCACAGCTTCTTTTTAGGTAACTTCCAGTGTGTAGTTTGTTTTATTTGTAGTCTTACTTTTAAGTGGAGGCAGTGTATACATTTGATTCAAGTAGGAAGTTTGCTCTTTCAGACGGTTAATGCACTGTCATGTTTGAGAGTGATGTGTCTCTAATTCTGCAAGTAGTGCAGTTCTTCTGATGTTAATAATAGTAGTTAAGATTTTTTGTGTGTTTGAAAATGAGCATAGAGTTAAATAAACATACACTCGATACTGACAACTTTGCATTCTGGAAGTTGTGTTACATTTCCGGCGTACCGTGAGTGGACTTTTTCCGTCTTCATGTTGGGTTGATAGTTACTTGTGCTCTTTGTTTTTCACTGTTATCCAGAAATTATGTATATGTCCCCATATCTGTGCCCACATTAAATTAAAGGTGCCGAAAACAAAGGCTACAAATATTTGGGTGCTGCCATTGATTTGTCTGGAATGTGAGAGCTGTTTGAAAAAGAGCATAAGTTGATGTAATTAGCTAAAGGTTAAAGTGTTTCTGGTCTTGACATTCCTATCGTAATCTGCCAGCTTGGCTTATGCAACCCAAAGTATTTTTTTCAATTTTTATATTCTACTAAAACAGAAATAACCATTTCCTTCTGTTGTTACATATAACAATGTGTTGTGAAGGACTGAAGTATACATACCAAGGATTTCTTCTCATTTGAGATGTTGCTCTCAGACTGCACTAGTTTATTTTTGTGGTACTTTCCGGTCCTCTGCTCTGATTTTCAGAAATATTATATTGTAAGTTTCAAGGGTTTCATAATTTACTGGGATAGTGTTGTCTTGTAAAGCAAGGTTGGAATTTTTTTTTTTGTCAATTATACCTCCCATTTTAGTGGGTACCGCTTCTTCAATTTATTATTTAATTCCCAGGTATAATCATGTAGCCATATTCTTATAAACCAGCTCAAGAAATACAAATATGTGGATCAGAATCTATGCATTTGGAACAGATTGAATGTTTTTTTTTTTTCTTTAAGTACCAGAATGCATGTTACAAATATAAAGATACATTTCTGCTGAGCTTCCGGTGTTATATGCAGAAATTCTGGCAGATGACATGTAGTGAAGCAAGTTCACCTGAATTCTGTTGCTGGTCTCTCCTCTATCCCTTCTTCCTTGTGTCCTGGTTATTTTAAGAATCCACCACTGACTTGTACTGCAAGACTGCCTCTATCTTGGTGTTGCAGAGACCTCAACCTCTTTGTTAAAAAAAAAAAAAGTTTTTCCCCACATTGCATTGAGAATGTATTCCACCTTTTCTTATCTCTTCTCTGTATATGCATCTTAATCTAACAAGACTGTCTTCCTATACCTGTCTTTTCCCCACCTCCCTTTCTCTATTTTGGAAAGGCTACATACACATTTTCTATTACCCTTATCATGTTTCCTGTATCTGGTAGTTAGACCCCGACAGTAGTATATACATTCTGACATCAGTGTCCTTCTGCATATCTGGAATCCATTCCTTTAGTTATGTACCCTGCCATCATTTTGACCTTCATTGGTGCTTTTTCACATTGCGTCACATTATATTTATTCTGAGTTTGTTGCAACTCCCAAGTCCGTTTATTACATTTCTTGATCATCTTGCAGAATTTCCACCAATATTCCATATACTATGTCTCATAGATCATAGGAAGTTACTAAGCTATTGGCCGTGAGGCACTTACAAGCCTAGCCAAGAATGCATTCCATGTTCCAACAAGTCAGCACCCTATGCCACTGTCCAGAAGGGACAAAGGTGGAATCCAAGGGGTATATTTTCTGTTCCCCATCCAGTTATTCAGGTTAAGCTTAATATGGGTTAATGAGGTAGTCTGCTTGATGTGGAGAGGAACTCTATTCCACAAAATGAGGAGTCTATGGGACACAAATTTGTCCCTCTAACAAGTCCTGTTGATATCACAGACCAGGTTGAGGTTGCAAATGTGGGTTACTTGAGTGGAACCTGATTTGCAGATATGCAGCAGTCTCATCAAGGTGGATGACAGTGGCTGTCCTCCACTCAGCTGGGATGAAGCCGGTACTCAAGCTTTGGTTGAATAGGGTGCTTAATGGTGGTGCCAGTTCCTGCCTGAGTTCATATAGGATGTAGCCTGAGATGTTATCGGGTCTCATGGAGGCTGTATTTTTTTTGCATTTGAGAGGACAGTGATGACTTGCTCCCTACAAATAAAATGAGGGGGGCAGGTACTGGGGATGTTCTGATTTACTGATAGGGGACAGAGGGGTGAAGTTTTCACTGAACTTGTCTGTTAACAGGTTGGCTATATGTACAGCATTTCTGTGTTGTCCTTGATCACCAGTTCTGAGCCAATGTGGGTGATTCCTTTGAGATTGCGGACATATGTGAAGAAGGCCTTATGATTGTCTTTAGTAGCTATGTCCAGTTTGGACTCGAAGTTTGCTTTGAAGGATTTATCTACTGCTCTTATTTGCTTGTTCAGGCTAAGGAGAGATTGCTTCCAAGTAGGCACCTGCTCCTTCTTGGTCCTGGACAGCAATTTTTTTACTTTTATTATAGAGTTTATTTATTGCAGATGTTCACCAGACACGTTACTCTTCCTTGAGGAGGATGATCTCATCCTGTCAGATATTCCTGATTCCATGCAGCTATATAAATGCTCTTATAGTACTTTGATGTAAGTTTGGACATATGTGCCAGTTGTTTTGGAGGGGGCAGTGGCTGTCAAGCTGTTTATACTTTCCCTCAGGAAGGTGTAATCAGTTTTGAAAAAGTTTTGTTTGTTTGACCCTAGCTTGGGGAGCAGGGGTTCGGGGAAATGGTGACTTTGAAAGTGACCACTTTGTGGTCAGAACTTACTAGGGTTGATGATACTGTAGGGGTGCTGCAGTGGTTACTCATATTGGTTAATACCAAGTTCAAGATATGTTCCCCTCTTCTGGGGGTGTCGCCCAACTGATCCAAGGTATTTGCATTGAAGAAATCAAGAAATCTCTGGGCAGTTGTGTTGTGGCATGAGGGTGCCACTTTGATGGGTTTTTTTTGTGATGTACCCTT
The DNA here is from genome assembly GCF_019279795.1 of Protopterus annectens. NCBI lineage: Eukaryota > Metazoa > Chordata > Ceratodontiformes > Protopteridae > Protopterus > Protopterus annectens. Next base: position 653,029,152 of record NC_056734.1, on the reverse strand, counting down.
TCACTCTCCATCCTTTGATTCCATATGGCCATTGCTGAAAGGACACATGTAAATGGAAAAGGCAGAGGCAAAGCAGAGTGCCTTACTCTGCTTTTTCTGTTTACATGTGCCCTTTCTGTGCCCACTTGTCAGTTAATGGCCAAGACCTTGTGCATCAAGGCCAGGAAGGTTCCTCTTCAGACTTTTGTGCCAACTGCGGATGTGTTGGTGGATGCATCGTATGATATGGATCACAGTTGGGAACTTGAAGAGTTTTCATCTCAGTCCCATAGTGTTTACATTAGCTCCCTCCTTTCAGTCCTTATGGCCACTGCCGAAAGGGCACATGTAAATGGAAAAGGCAGAGGTAAGGCAGAGTGCTGGCATTGCATGCAATCAGGAGTCATTTTTGCTACCAGCAGTCACAGTGGGCAGCCAGCACTGGTATGGGACAGTTCAGATGCCCACGATCTGAAGCCCCATGCCTGTCCTCAGCATATTAGTGGAGTGGCGGTCCTTACCCTGCTTTTTCCATTTACATGTGCCCTTTCTGTGCCCCCTTGTCAGCCATTGTGTGTAATTTTGTGTTTTCACGGGTGGTAGGTATGTACCTCTGCAGCGTCATCACCACTTGTGTACCTTATAAAAGTATAATGCCCCTATGGATAGGAGTGAAGATTTAGATGGTCGAACCGGGTAATGCATTATGATATACATATATATGTACTCTTCCAATAGATCTGTCAAACATCAGTAGTAATCTGTTTGCATTTTCTTTCCATATGGTATCAATATGACAGTTGCAATGGCTGGATGACTCCTGGGGAATATGTTAAGTATTTCTTGGCAAGTTTGTGTTAGTCCATGGCTCAGAAATTAGTTATTTGTCTGTGTTAGTCCTTTATGAAGAGCATTTGTGGCACTGTTTCATTTGAGGATGTGCACACAGTTTAAGAATGCCTTGTGGTTGTCCTTGTTCATAGGTTCATAGGTTGGTACTAGGCTATCAGCCCTAGGGCCTATACAAGCCTAGCCATAACAATTCCCTGGCTATTTCTTCCCACACTATTTACTTCCCTGGTAGGAGAAATGTACTTCAGAGTTGGCTTTGCTAGATTTTATTTGTCTTCAGATGTGTTTAGTTTTAGATGGCTTTTATCTTGGGTGCTGCACCTCCTACTTTTGGCCACGATTTTCTTCCTTCTGTTACACAGCCTATTGAAGTTGTGATTCCACCAGGGGTGGCTGTTATTTTTTTTTTTGGTTTAGCTGTTGGGTTGCATGGTCAGTGTTTCCAATAATACATGGGTTTCATGGGTCATAGAGGGGGGCCTATACCTTGCAAGTAAGTAATATGGGATTTGGCTTATGGTACTTTGAAGATGGAGAAGCTCAAGTTCATTGTCCTGTTTGACATGCCATGAGTCTTACACAACCACCTTTAGTTCCTGTCTGTAGATTGTAGCTTGCTACAGATCACCTTCCCTGCCCCAGGACACTCACTCCGCTTTACTCGAGGTATTGGAAAACATGAGAGTCTAAGCAAACACCCATATACTAGGTGATTTCAATTACCCAAACATCAATTGGGAAACTATGAAAGTACTAATACCTTTGCTCAGTGCTTCCTGGAGTATATTAACTCTAATGCTCTGGACCATCTTGTAAACACCCCCACAAGAGGTAAAAACATACTGGACCTGGTCATCACCAACATGGGGGGACAAATGCACCACAAATTGGTCAGATCAGACCACAAACTCATCACCCTAGATATCCACATACCACACCCATCCCAAAAGAAACCATGGTGAAAAACTTCTCCAAAGCAAACTTTATGCTACTCAAGATAGAGGTGGCAAACTTTGTTACTCACACATAGAATGTCAATATGACTGAATCTGCTATATCCTACACAAAAGCACTCTACAAGCACCTACATGAGTGTATGGACCATGCTATCCTGAACAAGACCAAGACTCACTCCTCCAAAAAGAGGAAACCAGTCTGGTGGACCCCAGCCATAAACAAGCTCTATAATAGAAGGAAGAAATTACTGCAAAAAAAAAAACCAGGAATGGAGGGGCTCCCTGACCAACTTTATCAAAAAACTAAGAACCCTCATAAAAAAACTCTAAGGCGAGCTTTGAAAGAAAAATCGCAATGGACACCAAAGACAATCACAAAGCATTTTTTAGCCATATCAAAAACCTCAGTAGCAACTCTCAGATCTGCTGCGAACTGCAGCATAATGGCTCAAAATTCATGGAACCAACTGACATCGCCAACATATTGGCAGATAGGTTCAGTGCAAATTTCAGCCCACCCTCTCCCCCCAAGGACTCATATATATATATATATATATATATATATATATATATATATATATATATATGTATATATATATGTATATATATATATATATATATATATATATATATATATATATATATATATATATATATATATAAAAGGCAAAAAACACAGCATCCATGGGACCAGACAGCATCCCAGGCTGCGTGCTGCATAAGCTCCAAAATGAATTCACCCCTCACCTTAATACCATGTTTAACCACTGCCTCACCTCAGGCTATGTGTCCATAGAGTGGCGTATGGCAATATTCATACCACTCCACAAAGTAGGTGCAACCACTGACCCCGGGAATTACTGCCCCATCAGCTTGATGAGTCTCATCTGCAAGGCCATGGAGCGCATCATCATGGAACTCATCAACAATGACATTGGGAACCTACAAACCCTGGACCCCACCAAGTTTGGGTTCGTGAAGGGAAGGTCATGTCTCCTAAATCTGGTTGACTTCTTCAAAATCATCACTAAAACAATAGATGAGGAAAAGATGGTTCACACAGCATAACTTGATCTTGTAAAGGCCTTCGATAACATTCCCAACTCAGGAATTATAGACAAACTCACCAACCTAAATATAAGCAACTACGTAACAAGATGGGTTGCAAATTGGTTCATGCATAGAACCCATTCAGTGAGAATAGGAAATGCTAGATCAGACTCCAAACCTGTGACTAGTGGTGTACCACAGGGCTCAGAACTGAGACCCCTCTTGTTTGTTATCTACTTCTCGGAAGTACAAGCAAACACAGAGGGACTATGGCTAACAAAGTTCGTGGACGACTGCAAACTGGGAGCCATAATAGAGAATCCTAGTGACATAGACATCCTTCATAAGTGACTTATGGATACAGATACATGGTGCCAAAACCATGGCCTCAAACTAAATGCCAAAAAGTGCATTGTTATCCCCTTTGGGAAAAACCAAGTACCTATCAACTACAACACAGGTGGCAGCCCACTTATCACAGAGAGTGTGATAAGAGACCTAGTGACTCGGGTAGACAGTAACCTCTCTTTTGACAACCACATTGCTAAAGTGGTTAGAAAATCCTTCTACATGGCCCACCTTATCACAAAGGGTTTGCATCTAGGAATAAGGAAGTTATTGTCCCCCTTTACTTTTCACTAACTAGACCCATTATTGAATATAATGCCCCATTCGGGATGTACCTAGCAAGACATCTGCAGCAGCTGGAGAGGCCTCAAAAGTACCAGACAAAACGGATAAAGGGCCTTAAACAGATGCCCTATGCCATGAGGCTAAAAAAAACTCAGACTGCACTCCGTCACATACCAGTTACTCAGAGGTGATCTCTGCCTGACATACAAGGCTATGTGAAACCCCAAATTGCTAGAAATGCTCCACCTAAGGAAAACCTAATCCACCAGAACTACATGCTCAAGGGACATAAACCTAAAATCATCAATAAACAGGACATGTTGGAGGGACAGATTCATGTCCAAGAGACTTCCCTTGCTCTGGAACAGAGTCCCCATATATGTGAGGCAGAGCTCCTCATTGGCAATCTTCAAGAGAAATCTTGATGAGTGGATGGGAAACAGGAAATTCACCCCAGGAATCACTTCTATGGCCTTGCTCGACAGGGGTGCAGGTAACTAAACCACCAGGGAGGGAGTGCTAAAGCACAAAATTTATGGCTAGGCTTAATTATGCCCTAGGGCCAATAGCCTAGCACCTACCTATGACCCTATGAACCTATGTATAGTAGCTGGTCAAACTTAACTCAAAGGTACAGTATACAAAGTAAACCTGATTTGACCATTACTTCCTTTATTTCATTGACTCCATAAAACTTTTGCATGTAGAGTCTTTGGTAGCTTACATCATTTTTATTTATTTATAATTCTTTACTGGGGTGTTGCGCTGATTTCAGTAGACCACAGGAACCAGTTCATGTAAATAGTTTTGTTTCAATCTTTGGTGTCATCCACAAATGCTCTTTGCAGCACTGCAATGTGCCCAGTAATAATGACACCTGCAATATGTGTGAAGTTAACATGTATCCGTGAGATATCTTAATGAGATTGTAGATTATGTTGTTATAAGACCCCCTTACTTCTATTACTATTGGAATGGTCTTTCTTCCACATTGCTGTCATTCTGCCTGCAAATCCTCATATTTTATAAAATGAGTGTTACAAAGGATTTGGAGTGCCAGTGCACAAACTGATGCTATGAAACCTAGCATAAAGGTATTTTTTGTATCTAAATGTTGCCATTGTTCAACCAGATTTTTTGGACAATATTTCTGCCTTTTGTACTTCTGTGTTATTGTAACAAGAGGGATGGTTAGGTGACAGCATGAATTACTACTTTTTGGATTAATTTGTAGATGGATCAGCCAGATGTTTGAAATGTTTTGCTTTGCTTACTTCTGATTACACTCAGTAGTTGCTGGAGTTAGATAAAGGTTATCATTTGCTTGTGAAGGGAGTGTATGTGTAATGTACAATGCCTGTAAGTACTGATGGCTTTGGTGCACTGGCTAGACATCGGGTTATCTTTGGGAAGAGATCCCTTAGGTTATGAATACTACAACAGTGAAGAGACGGATATCTACTGTTATGATAACATCTAACACAACTGTACTTTCTGTGGTGCCATGGCCTAATTCCCTTAGTATGAATACCTCTTCGTGTCTCCCTTGGGAAGTGTCCAATGGCATAATGAGTCTAACCAATTGCTTGGGAAGTGAAGTGCACATCAGAGTACTTGACCACAGCATTTTCTGTTGTACACAATTAATTGTAATATGACTCATTCCTCAATGCTTGGTATCTTGCTAACATATAGGTGGGGGGAAGGGCTCAGTAATAACTGTTACACTATTTTTACTGATTAAGTGAATCACAATGCCATTGTCCTAACAGATTATAATGACTCTGTGTAACATAACAGCTGCAGAATGTAATATAATGAATGCCTATTCAACAGGCAATTATCACCTGTGTCTGAGCATGCAAAACTTTGCAAGTCATTAGCACAGTGCAGTTACAATATAGCACTGAGTCATTATCACTTTTCAGGCACAACTGTCAACAGCTGTCACTGTTATTCACATAACTAGAAGTCGTTATCACATTGATCAATGCACAACTCAGATTTGGCTTTTTCTCCACTTGCAATCACTGCAATACACCCCCTCCACACCACCTTTATGTATGTCATTTATACAATTTGAAGAAATCTAAGCAATCTATCAGGGAAAAATGTGGACATCCTGTAAAAATCAGGACACTTGAGAGTTATGACAGGGATACATTTTCAATTGCTGTTATTTCATGAGAAAGTTGCTGGAATAAGAGGATTTGCGGTGTACTGTATGAAAGATGTGAATATATATTATTACTTACTGCCTTGCTTCCTCTGATTTGCCAGAAAATCACAAATTGTTTTTACTTATAAGGCAATGACAATATCCCAACGCATAAGTTTTATTTATTTATTTCAGACTATCCTGCACTGCTGTGGTTAAATATTTCCTGTGCTTTTGAACTGTGAAGTCATTTTGTTGAGTTACTGATTATAGTCTTGCTCTTTTATTTATCATTAAATATATTTAAACCTCCCATTGTGGGTGAGATGTGAGAGGCATATTTCAGCTATTAGATATTTGCATATCTGTTTTGTGAGCTACCCAGGGTGTAAGGTAGTATTTTATATATATATATATATATATATATATATATACACACACACACACACACACACACACACACACAGATTTATATATGTGTGTATGTATGAGATATAGATATATATATATATATATATATATATATATATATATATATATATATATATATATATATATATATATACATATATAGATATAGATATATAGATATATATATATATATATCTATTCATAGGTTCATACTAGGCTATCTGCCCTAGGGCATTTATAAGCCTAGCCAGAGTGTGTTTGGCTTTCGCCACACATTTTAAAATAATTTTGCTATGCCCTTTTTCGAGGTTAGTATACTGTGCCTCAGTCTAACAGTGACACAGAAGTGATACCCGGGGTAAACCTATGATCTCCCATCCACTCATCAAGATTCCTATTGAAGAGAGTCAATGAGGGACTCTGCCTAACCTGGACTGGGATTTTGTTCCAGAGTGAAGGGAGCCTCTGGGTTATGAATCTGTCCCTCCAGCATGTCCTATTTATTTCAGTGCTGAGGTTCAAGTCTCTCGAGTGCGCAGCTCAATGGGATTTGGATTTTCTGAGGTGCAGCATGTCCATTAATTCTGGGTTGGACATGGCTTTATACGTCAGGCACAGATCACCTCTGAGCAGGTGGTATGCCACTGAGTAGAGCTGGAGTTTCTTTAACCGGGCAGCATATGGCATCTGTTTGAGCCCTTTGATCCTCTTGGTGAGGTACTTTTGGGGTCTTTCCAGTTGCTGCAGGTGTCTGGTAAGATACATCCCAAAAGGGGCATTGTACTCAATTATGTGCCTGATGAGGGATGAGTAAAGAGGCACGATGACCTCTCCTGATCTAGATGTGAATCCCTTCATGATTAGGTGGGCTATATAAAATGTTTTTCTAACCACTTTGGCCACGTGGTTGTCAAATGAGAGATTGTAATCAACTTGGGTCCCCAGGTCCCTAATTACTTCTTCTGTACTTAATAGATTACCACCTATGTGGTAATTTGTGGGCACTTTGTTTTTGCCAAAGGGGATGACTATACACTTTTTGGCATTTAGCTTGAGGCCATGGCTCTGGCACCAGTTGTCTGTTTCTATGAAGCCCTTTTGGAGGATGCTTGTGTCAGCTGGAGTGTCAATTATGGCCCCAGTTTGCAGTCATCTGCAAACTTGGTCAGCCACAGTCCTTCCATGTTGGCCTGTACCTCCGAGAAATATATACCGAACAAGAGAGGTCCCAGGACCGAGCCTTGTGGGATGCCACTTGTAACTGGTTTGGAGTCTGACATGGCTCCAGCAATTCTAACCATGTGGGTTCTGTCCTTGAGCCAGTTTGCAACCCATCTAGTGACATAGGGGTTTATATTTAAGTTGGTGAGCTTATCTATAATGCCTGAGTGGGGTATTGTATCGAAGGCTTTTGCGAGGTCCAGGTAGGCTGTGTGGACCACCTTCCCCTCGTCAATGACCTTAGTGACTGTTTCAAAGAAATCAACCAGGTTTAAGAGGCAGGATCTGCCTTTAACTAAGCCAAACTGGGTAGGATCCAGTTTCTGTAGGTCCCCAATTTCTTTATTTATGTGGTCCATGATGATCCTTTCCATAGCTATGCAGACCAAGCTAGTCAGGCTTATGGGGGCGATAATTTCCAGGATCCGTTGATGCACCACCTTTGTGGTGAGGGACCACTGTTGCTGTACGCCACTCTTTGGGTACATATCCTGTAGTAAGGCTGAGATTGAACAGTAGTTTTATGTTTGGGTTTGACTCTTCTTGGAGTTCATGTAGGATGCAGCCCGCCCGGGACACCGTCTGGTCCCATTGATGCTGTGTTTTTTTGCTTTGGAGAGGGCAGCTCTTACCTGAGCATCTGAGTTGTCAGGGGGGCAGCACTCTGCTGGGATAGATATTTTCCCTTTTGGTGGGGAGGGGGTTTGTGCTGAACCTGTCAGCTAGGATGTTGGCAATGTCTGTGAGTTCGGTGTATTTTTTGTCATTTTGGACTAATTCTGAGCATATCTGGGAATTCCCACCCAGGTTCCTAACATAACTAAAGAAAGCCTTGTGATTATCCTTACTGTCCTGTGCAATTTTTCTCTCGAAGCTGGCCTTAGACAATTTTATAAGTGCCCGTAGTTTTTTGCTAATGCTGATCAGAGATGCCTTCCCTTTTTGGGATTTTGCTCTATTATGTAGTAGCTTCCTCCTTCTATTGTATAGTTTGTTTATGGCTGGGGTCCACCAGACAGGACGTCTGCCTTTGGAGGATTGGGACTTGGTTTTATTTGGGATTGCATGATCCATGCATTCCTGAAGGTGTTCATAGAATGCGTTTATAAAGGATTCTGCGGTCTGGGCCATATTTTCCACAGGCCTGGGGGCTTTGAAGGATTCCACCTCAGTTTTGAGGAGTGTGAAATTTGCATTAGAGAAGTTTTTCACTGTGGTTTTCAGGGCAGGGGGTGGAGTCATGATGTGAATATCCAGTGAGATTAGTTTATGGTCTGATCTTACCAATGAGGGATACACTTCTTGTCTGGAGCATAGAGTTCCCATGTTGGTGATGATCAGGTCCAGTATGTTTTCCCCTCTTGTGGGAGTGGTAACAAGTTGTTCCATAGCATTTGAGTTTATAAATTCTAGGAACCTTTGGGCTAGGGTGTTGGAGCTAGAGTAATGCTCCCAGTCTATGTTTGGGTAGTTGAAGTCGCCCAATATAATGGTGTTTGGAGAGACCTTCATATTTTCCAGTGTTCTCAGGAAGGCCGAGTGGGGTTTCTGGGTTTGGGAGGGTGGTCTGTAGCAGGCTATAAACTGGAAGGCAGTTTTACCCACTGTTAGTTGCACATGGATAGCCTCTGATTCTATGTGCTGTGTCACCAACCTGGAGGTGTGGGTGTCTTTGATGAATATTGATACTCCCCCTCCTTTTGTGGTTCGGTACAAGTTTTGGGGCCAAAAAGCATGGTATGAGGTATAACCTGGTAGTGCTGGGGTGCTCTCGGGAGCCTTGAACCAGGTTTCCGTTACTGCACAGATATCGATGTTCTCGATGCTAAAGAGAGTTTCGAGTGCGTGCATCTTGAGGTTTAGACTTCTGGCGTTAAGTAGCATTACTCTTAGTTTCTTATCCCTTGTGATACCTATGGAGGTGGGTTTGTCTTTTGAGCCTTGCCTAAAAAAGGCACTATGGGGGTAGCAAGAGCCTTTGCCAATATCCAAAAGCCCAGGGGTGACAGGTGCAAGCCGTCCCTAGCGAAGCATTGTGGCTTGTCGAGCATGTCATCCCAGGCTGACAGGCATTGGATCCCCTTTGAATGACACCAATACTTAAGCCAATTGTTGAAATTGATCATCTTGTCTTCATATTGTGGCATCATTCTTGGTGATGGTAAGATGCTACTCAAGGTCAGGGTCATACCGGCCTGGGTTACATGCTCAGAGAGCTCCTCTATGCAGATATATATATATATATATATATATATATATATATATATATCTATATATATATATATATATATATATATATATATGGATCTACCTGACATGGTCGAAAGTTCATTTGGTCGACAGTTCATTTGATCGACAAGCATTATAGGTGGGGGGCTTTGCCCCCCACATCCCCCGATGTGGGGGTCTGTGCCCCCCACCCCCCAACTATATATATCAACTCCAGGGTTGCACAACATTGGGGAAGGGGGCAAATCTGCTTGTCGACCAAATGAACTGTCGACCAAATGAGTGTCAATCATATGAACTGTTGACCATGTCAGGTAGACCCATCCATATATATATATATATATATATATATATATATATATATATATATATATATCTATATATATATATATATATATATATATATATATATATATATATATATATATATATATATATATATATATATATATTTATATGTATTTATAGATATAGATAGATAGATAGATAGATAATATGTGTCTGTTTGGTGCTCAATACCATCCCCCCCCTTTTTTTTTTTTTTTTGTTTTTTTTTTTTGTGGATACGAGCTAATGTTCTTGTTCTTTTCATAGCACTGTTTAGCCCTGTTTGTTTCTTCCACTGTAACGAACTATGCATTTGACTGGCAGTTGATGACTATGGATATTTATAATTTATATCTTTGTGAAGTACCTCACTTGAACATTGTATCATGTACGAATTTCCTGTATCACACAGTCAATACATAGTTTTCTGGAGCATTGCTTATCATGTGCCTCTGTGCAAGTATATTATATCAGAATGTTGTATATCATTGTGTTTTTCAGGTGTTATTTCAAGTGTAAAGCAACACAGCCACCATTGATGATGCCATCTGTTGAAGACAAAGCAAGCAGCATTTACCTGTTGGGTGAGGAAACTGACTCTGATGGTTGTATCAGTGGTTCAGACAATGATATGTACCTTGATGTACCACATAATGCCAACCAGAGTGAGGATGAAGATTATGACACAGAGGATTAGAATCCACTTGCACGTCTGCGTGAAAAGGCCATTGCTTGTGATATGGATGATGCCCCTGTGCCTGCCATTCCTGAAAGACCACTACGAGTTGTCAAAGCAGACCTGACCAGTAATTATGATACTGACCATGACCGTGAGGATGAGGTGCCACTTGCACACCTAAGGAAGGTGGCCACACAAGATGTCCACCCAGTGCAGTATGAATATGAAGCAGACGATGACTTGCCTTTATCTGTGTTTAAGAAAGCACGTGATATGACTGACACAACTATGCAGTCTTCCATGGTGCATGGCACTGCAAGTGCTAACAAGGGTGTGGATGTGTCTTTGACTGTGCATGACATGGAAAGTAGTCCAGAGTATGGTTATTTGAATGGAGAAAATCCACTAGATATCCAAGTAGCTCCTAGTCAGGCAATGATATTGTTGTGCCTCAGCAGGGAACATGTCTTAGTAGCTCACTAACAACTGCATGCAGTACAGTTGCTAATGGCATTGAGAGAGCATCATCTCTCAAACCTTCAGCCCTTTCCATTCCCAACTGTTCCACGCGACCCCGTCGGGTACACCGAGCATGCCCACCACGTAAGATCACGTGGGAAAAACACCTCCAAACTTTACACATTGAGGAATTTGTGGGGCCAGTAGTATTAGTAAACCACTTGGGCTCAGGTAGCACAGAGACAGACTTCCTGAAGTTGATGTTCTCAGAGGAGCTGTACACCCTTATTGCCAATGAAACCAATCACTATGATGCACAGAGGCAGGCCGCAGCAGGCAAAATTGATACTCAGTGGAGTCTTGTTTTCCCAGGAGACATATGCACATTACATTTCTAGGTGTCAGAATATACATGTCTATTGTACATGTTCCTGAATACAGACAGTATTGGGAAATGCACCATGTATATGGTAGCTTCCCAATAGCGGAGTTCATTGCCAGAAATAGGTTTGAAAAAAATTCAGCAGTACTTCCACTGCAACGATAACAGCCTGAGGCTACCACAGTTCTCTGGGGGTCATGACAAGCTACATCATGTATGGCCAATACTGGATGCAATACTTCATGCATGCAAGACATGTTACAATGTGCATCGTGAGGTGGTTGTAGATGAAGCCATGGTTGGCTTCCATGGATGCTTGACATTTAGACAGTTTATGCCTGGTAAGCCCGAGAGGTATGGCATTAATGTGTGGGTGTTGGCAGACTCTACCAATGGGTATGTATGTGAATTCCAGGTATACCATCGAAAAATAGAGCAGAATACAGAAGTCGGACTGGCACACAGAGTTGTGGTTGACTTAACTAGGGGACTTATAGGCAAGAAGCATCACATTTACTTTGATAACTTCTTTACCTCTGTTCTGCTGGCACAGTCATTGCTGAAAGATGGTCTATACTGTTGTGGAAGCATGCACACCAATAGGTCAGGATGGCCTCTAACATTCAACAGACAGACCATCAGAAAAGCAGATATTGGCTACTACAAGCAATTGCAGAGTGGACCACTGCTAGCTACTGAATGCAAGGATAGCAACCCATTATTATTCTTGTCAACTAACTGCAACCCAACCTTGCCAGTCTCCAGCACACACAGGAGAAAGCATGATGGAAGCAAGGCATCGGTGCCATATCCACCAGTTGTAAACATGTACAACAGTTACATGAATGGGAGGACCGAGCAGATCAGCTCAGGACTCAGTATCCCACTGCCAGAAAGGCCCACAAATGGTGGCTGTACTTATTCTGGTTCTTATGGGATGTGGCCATTGTCAATGCTTTCATTATATTCTGTGAAAGTAACAGCCACCATCAACTATCAAGCACTGGGCGTGCTAGTCCAACAACACAGTTACAGTTCTGAAGGAACTTAGGCTTGCATCTACTTGCCAGTTACACGAAGAGGAAAAGATGTACTGAGATTTCTGTCCCAGAGGCTGTGAGTTAATTTGAGCATGGCTCTCACTTTCCAGTGAAATGGCATAAATCAAGATGCAGAAACTGTACCAGCAAGGGTAAACGTGCTGATTCAACATGGGGGTGCCCGACTTGCAAGATCAACCTGTATGTCGAATGCTTTGCGACTACCATGGCCATAAATTTCTAGTGGGTTATTGATGTCAGGAATGGAACATGTTGCAATGCACAAGAAAAATCAAGATGTGTATCCCCTTGTGTTGGTGGATGCATCACAGGGGGCATACCCAGCCACCATGGATCTTATGATCCACCTGGATCGCAGTTGGGAACTTGGAGACTCTTCATCTCAGTCCCATAGTGCTTCTGTCATAGGTAAGCATGGCCTTGGGTGTGCCACTGTGGTGCAGTGTTTTCCTCTGTAAAGGACACATGCAAAAAGACACAGCCTGGGTCAGTCATGGTCTTTTCACATGTTGTCTTGGTGTAGCTCTCCACTCAGTCTCCCTCCCTTCAGGTGTGGTCAATGTATGTAGGTGAGGGTAGTAAATGTATGAAGGTCAGGGCAGCAATTAGTGAGTTACTTCAGTCCCTCATCCCTTAGGTCCATTGCTGAATGGGCACATGTAAAGAGAAAAGGCAGAGGTAAGGCAGACTGCTAACACTGAAGGAGGTCATGAGACCATAGTGGTATCAGCAGTCTGAGTGGGCAGCCGGCACAGCTATGGGACACTACATATAACCAACATCTGGAGCCCCATGCCTGTCCTTGGCATATTAGTGGAGCGGTGGTCCTTACCCTGCTTTTTCTCTTTACATGTGCGCTTTCTGTGCCCCCTTGTCAGTGACCACCCATGCAGTATTTCGGGTAAGATAAGACTGTCTTCAGCTGTTCTGGGAATCATTGGAAAGGGAACAGCCAAAACCCTAATCTGTCCCATAACAGAATCTTGTGTTGGTGGATGCATTGCGGTGGGCATACCCAGCCACCATGGATCTTGTGATCCACCTGGATTGCAGTTGCGAACTTGGAGTCTCTTCAGCTCAGTCCCATAGTGCTGCTGTCCTAGGTAAGCATGGCCTTGGGTGTGCCACTGTGGTGCAGTGTTTTCCTCTGGAAAGGACACATGCAAAAAGACACAGCCTGGGTCAGTCATGGTCTTTTCACATGTTGTCTTGGTGTAGCTCTCCACTCAGTCTCCCTCCCTTCAGGTGTGGTCAATGTATGTAGGTGAGGGTAGTAAATGTATGAAGGTCAGGGCAGCAATTAGTGAGTTACTTCAGTCCCTCATCCCTTAGGTCCATTGCTGAATGGGCACATGTAAAGAGAAAAGACAGAGGTAAGGCAGACTGCTGACACTGAAGGAGGTCATGAGACAATAATGGTATCAGCAGTCTGAGTGGGCAGCCTGCACAGCTATGGGACACTTCAGACAACCAACATCTGGAGCTTCATGCCTGTCCATGTCATATTAGTGGAGCGGTGGTCCTCACCCTGCTTTTTCTCTTTACATGTGCGCTTTCTGTGCCCCCTTGTCAGTGACCACCCATGCAGTATTTCGGGTAAGATAAGACTGTCTTCAGCTGTTCTGGGAATCATTGGAAAGGGAGCAGCCAAAACCCTAATCTGTCCCATAACAGAATCTTGTGTTGGTGGATGCATTGCGGTGGGTTTACCCAGCCACCATGGATCTTGTGATCCACCTGGATTGCAGTTGCGAACTTGGAGTCTCTTCAGCTCAGTCCCATAGTGCTGCTGTCCTAGGTAAGCATGGCCTTGGGGGTGCTACTTTGATGCAATGTTTCCTTCTGGGAAAGGACACATGTAAAAAGACACAGCCTGGGTCAGTCTTGGCCTTTTCACATGTTGCCATTTGTAGCTCTCCACTCAATCTCCCTCCCTTCAGGTGTGGTCAATGTATGTAGGTGAGGGTACTAAATGTATGAAGGTCAGGGCAGAAATTAGTGAGCTACTTCAGTCCCTCATCCCTTAGGTCCATTTCTGAATGGGCAAATGTAAAGAGAAAAGGCAGAGGTAAGGCAGACTGCTGACACTGAAGGAGGTCGTGAGACAAAAGTTGTATCAGCAGTCTGAGTCGGCAGTCAGCACAGCTATGGGACACTTCAGATAACCAACATCTTTAGCCCCATGCCTGTCCTTGGCATATTAGTGGAGTGGCGGTCCTTACCCTGCTTTTTCTCTTTATATGTGCCCTTTCTGTGTCCCCTTGTCAGTCACTGGGTGTAATTTGATGTTTTCATGGGTAGTAGGTATTTACCTCTGAAGCGTCACCCCCACTTATGTACCTAATGCAAAGAATACTGCCCCTGTGGATACGATGCAAGATTTGGATGGGCTAACCAGGTAATGCATATGACATACATACATATGTAATCTTCCAATACATCTGTCAAATATCATAGGTTCATAGGTTGGTACTAGGTTATCGGCCCTAGGGCCTATACAAGCTTAGCCATAACAATTCCCTGGCTATTTCTTCCCACACTATTTACTTTCCTGGACCCCTGTCTAGCAGGATGACTGACGTGGTCCCTGGGATGAATTTCCTTTCTTCCATCCAGTCATCAAGGTTCCTTTTGAAGAGGGCCAAAGAGATTCTCTGCTTGACATGTAAGGGCAGTCTATTCCAGAGTCTGGGGAGTCTCTGGGTCAGGAACCTATCCCCCCAGCATGTTTTGTTTATTGTGATGACAAGGTTTAGATCCCTGGAGCGTGTGGCTCTGAGGGATTGGGATTTCTTTAAGTTTAGCATGTCCAACAGCTCTGGGTTTGACATGGCCTTGTATGTTCATAGGTTCATAGGTTCATAGGTTCATACTAGGCTATCTGCCCTAGGGCATTTATAAGCCTAGCCAGCTTTCACCACCCATTAGGATGAGAATACTATACCCATTAGTTTGCTGTGCCTCTGTCCAGCAGTGATACAGAGATGATTCCCGGGGTAAACCTACGATCTCCCATCCACTCGTCAAGATTTCTCTTGAACAGAGTCAGTAAGGGGCTCTGCCTCACATGGACTGGGATTCTGTTCCATAGTGTAGTGAGTCTCTGGGTGATGAATCTGTCCCTCCAGCACGTCCTATTTATATCCGTGTTGAGGTTTAAGTCTCTTGCTCTCGTGGCTCTGGTGGATTTGGATTTTTTGAGGTGGAGCATGTCCATTAATTCCGGGTTGGACATGGCCTTGTATGTCAGGCACAGATCACCTCTGAGCAGACGGTATGCGACTGAATAGAGCTGGAGTTTCTTCAGTCGGGCAGCGTATGACATATGCTTGAGCCCCTTTATCCCTTTTGGTGAGGAACTTTTGGGGTCTTTCCAACTGCTGCAGGTGTCGGGTAAGGTACATTCCGAATGGGGCGTTGTACTCAATCATTGGTCTGATAAGTGAAGAGTACAGGGGTACAATGACCTCTCCTGATCTGGATGTGAATCCCTTCATGATCAGGTGGGCAATGTAGAAGGTCTTCCTAACCACTTTGGCAATGTGAGTGTCAAAAGAGAGGTTACTGTCAACTTGGGTCCCCAGGTCCCTGATAACTTCTTCCCTGTTTAATGGATTACCACCTATGTGGTAATTAGGGGTTACCTTGTTTTTCCCAAAGGGTATGACTATACACTTTTTGGCATTTAGCTTAAGGCCATGGCTCTGGCACCAGTTATCCATTTCTATGAGACCTTTCTGGAGGATGTCTGTGTCTGATGGAGTGTCAATTATGGTGCCCAGTTTGCAGTCATCTGCAAATTTTGTCAGCCACAATCCCCCTATGTTTGCCTGCACTTCAGTAAAATAAATGCCGAACAAGAGGGGGCCCAGGACTGAGCCCTGTGGGACACCGCTCGTGACTGGCTTAGAGTCTGACATGGCACCAGCAACTCTAACCCTGTGTGTTCTGTCCTTGAGCCAGTTTGCAACCCATCTTGTGACATATGGGTTTACATCTAAGCTGGTGAGCTTTTCTATGATGCCCGAGTGAGGTATTGTGTCGAACGCTTTTGCTAGGTCAAGGTAGGCTGTGTGAACTGCCTTACCCTCATCAATGGCCTTAGTGACTGTTTCGAAAAAGTCGACCAAGTTCAAGAAGCAGGATCTGCCCTTGACAAAGCCAAATTGGGTAGGATCCAGTGTCTGTAGGTCCCCAATGTCTTTATTTATGAGTTCCATTATGATCCTCTCCATAGCTTTGCAGACAAGGCTCGTCAAGCTTATGGGCGGTAATTTCAGGGTCCGTAGAAGCACCGCCTTTGTGGAGTGGGACCACAGTTGCCGACGCCATTCTTTGGCGACGTATCCTGTAGTAAGGCTAAGATTAAACAGCAGCCTTATGTGTGGGTTTAGTTCCTCATTGAGTTTGTGTAGCACACAGCCGGGGACACCGTCCGGTCCCATTGATGCCATGTTTTTGCTTTAGAGAGAGCAGCTCTCACCTGGGCATCTGAGATGTTTGGGAGGCTAGACACTGGTGGGATAGATATTTCTCCTTTGGGGAGGGAGGGAGAAATTTGCACTGAACCTGTCTGCCAGTATGTTGGCAATGTCTGTGGGTTCAGTGATTTTTTTATCATTTTGGACTAATTCTGAGCATATCTGGGAGTTTCCACCCAGGTTTCAACATAGCTAAAGAAGGCTTTATGATTGTCTTTTGTGTCATTAGCGATTTTTCTCTCAAAGTTGGCCTTGGATGATTTTATGAGTGATCGTAGTTTTTTGCTAGTATTGATCAGAGATGTTAAGCAGAGATCGCCATGGAGTAGACGATATGCAATAGAGTATAGCTGGAGTTTTTTAAGGCAGCCAGCATAGGACATCTGCTTTAGGCCTGTGATTCTTTTAGTGAGGTTTTTCTGTGGCCTTTCCAGTTGTTGCAGATGTCTTGAGAGGTACATACCAAATGGGGCATTGTATTCTATAATGGATCTATTGATGGATGAGTACAGTGGGACAATGACCTCCTTTTTGCTGGATGAAAAGCCCTTAGTGATGAGGTGTGCCACATAAAAGGATTTCCTGACTGTTGTGGTGATGTGGTTATTGAAGGTGAGACCACTGTCCACCTGTGTCCCTAAGTTTCTTATCACACTTTTGGTGTTTAGTGTACTGCCATCTATGTGGTAATTCACGGGTACATGTTTTTTCCCAAAGGGGATAACTGTACATTTGTTAGCATTGAGCTTGAACCCATGGCTTTGGCACCAAGCATCTGTTTCTGTAAGGACCTTTTGTAGAGTATCGACATTATTTTGGGATTCATTAATAGCTCCCAGTTTGCAGACATATGTGAACTTTGTTAGCCAGAGTCCCTTAGTGTTGGCCTGTACTTCAGAGAAGTAGATGCCAAACAAGAGTGGTCCCAGGACTGAACCCTGAGGTACTCCACTTGTCACTTGTCTGGAGATGAATTTGGAGTCAGCTACTTTTACAGTGTGGGTTCTGTCAGTAAGCCAGTTGGCAACCCATCGAGTGAGGTAAGGATTAATGCCCAGCTTAGTAAGTTTATCTATGATTCCAGAGTGGGGGATAGTGTCAAAGGCCTTGCTGAGGTCCAAATAGGCTGTGTGGACTGCCTTCACCTCATCCATGGCTCTGGAGACTGATTCGAAGAAGTCAATCAGGTTTAGAAGACAAGATCTCCCCTTCACAAACCAAAACTGGGTGGGGTCCAGTGTTTTAAGGTTGCTAATGTCTTTGTTTATAAGTTCCATGATAATACTTTCCATGGCCTTGCAGATCAGGCTTGTCAGACTGATGGGGCAGTAGTTCCTGGGATCCAAGGTGGATCCCCCCTTGTGGAGTGGGATAACTGTAGCTCTGCACCACTCAGTGGGCATGAAGCCTGAGGTGAGGGTGTGATTAAACATGACACTTAGGTGAGGTGCCAGTTCATTTTGTAGTTCATGCAGTACACAGCCATCTGGTCTCATCAATGCTGTATTCTTAGCTTTGGAGAGTGCATCTTTTACCTGTGTGGCCGTTATTACTGGAATTTGGCAATATTCCGGTAATGAGATGGGCCATTTAGGGAGTGAGAGGGGGGTGAAGTTGGCACTGAATCAATCTGCCAGGATATTAGCAATATCCTTGGGATCAGTATATTTAATGCCATTCTGTTTTAGCTCAAAGCAGATCTGAGCATTGCCATTCAGATTCTTGGCATAGTTATAGAATGCCTTGTGGTTGTCTTTGGAATCTTTGGCAATTTTATTTTCGTAACTAGCTTTGGAGGATTTTTTGAGGGATCTCAGCTTCTTACTGAGGCTGGTAAGGGAGTTTTTTGCATCCAGGGCTTTTCATCTTTTCTGCAACAGTTTTTTCCTTTTGTTGTAAAGTTTGTTTATGGCAGGGGACCACCAGATTGGCTTCTTTTTTTTTTTGGAGGACAGCATCTTGGTTCTATTTGGGATGGCACGATTCATGCATGAGTGGATGTGCTCGTACAGTGCCTTAGTGTAGGACTCAGCAGTCAAACTTTCAGTTCCCATCTGCATGGGTGTCATGAAGTTTGTAACTTCTGACTTGAGTAGCATGAAGTTGGCTTTGGAGAAGTTTTTTATGGAGATTTCATTACTGCGGGGTGGGGTTGGGATGTGGATGTTAAGGGTGATTAGCTTATGGTATGACCTGACCAACGAGGGGGTGACCATAGGTTTGGAGCATCGATTTCCCACATTGGTAATGACGAGATCTAGGATATTGGAGCCACTGGTGGGACTATGCATTAGTTGATCCAGGGCATTGGAATTTATGAATTCCAAGAACCGTTGGGCAAAGGTGTTGGTACACGAGTAGTTTTCCCAGTTAAAGGCAGGGTAGTTGAAATCACCCAATATTAGGGTGTTTGGTTGTATATTAATATTTTCCAGTATGTTTAGAAATGTGTAGTGAGAACCTTGGGGCATGGTGGGGGATCTCTAGCAAGCTACAATTTGGATTGCAGTCTTACCTATTGTTAGTTGCACCTGGAGAATTTCATACGCATTGTGGTGGGCAACTAACCTGGTGGTGTGAATATCCTTGGTGAATATGGACACTCCTTCACGTTTAGTGTTTCTATCCTGGTTTGGTGGCCAAAAAGTTTGGTAAGAGTTGTAGCCTGGTATTGCAGGGGTGCTCTCTGGAGTCTTGAACCAGGTCTCAGTTACTGCACAGATATCGATGTTCTCCATTTTTAGGAGTGCCTCGAGAGAGTGCATTTTGAGGTTTAGACTTTTAGCATTGAGTAGCATTACCTTCAGATTTTGCATGCTTGTACCTCTTACAGTGCTGGTTTTGTCCTTTGAACTTTGCTTAAAAAAAGGCAGTACAGGGGTGGCAAAGGCCTTTGCCAGTAACCTGAATCCCAGGGGTGACAGGTGCAGACCATCTCTGGCATAGCATTGTGGTCTGTTGATCATGTCATCACAGGCAGACAGATACTGGATCCCCTTTGAATGACACCAGAGGCTTAGCCAATTGGTGAAGTCAATCAGTTTGTCCTTATAATGTAGTATTATTCTGGGCAAAGGCAGGATGCTACTCAGGGCTAGGGTCATACCTGCCTGGGCCACATGATCCAAGAGCTCTTCCATGTCTCTCTTCATGTAGTCCAGGGAGGTACGTCTCAAGTCATTCACTCCAACATGGACAATGAAAGAGTCATATTTGTACTTGTTCTGGAGTGACTTGAGTGCATGAGTTGTGGCGGATCCTGGCACCCGACAGGCAGCTCACTGTAATTTTCTACTTGTTCAGCCTGGTGAGTGGGACATCAGTGTGCCTGACTATTGAGTCACCTATGACTAAAGTATTATGTATGTTGTCTTGCCTTAGGGGCTGTTGCTGGGTGGCACACTGGTGTTGTGAACTATGTGACACTTTGGTTGTGATTGGTGTTTGTTTGCGTTTCAGCTTTGGAGGTCCTTGTTGCTTGTGCAGGTTACAGTTAAGGGCCTCAGTATATGTGGATTTAGTGTTTCTATTTGTGGGTGTCGGTGTGAGTCTAGAAGGGTGATGTGTTGCTTGAGGTGTAGTGCAGGTGTTAACCTTCTCCTCTTGACTGTCTAGCATAATCTTGGGTGGAGAGAGCTTTGCCTCCAGTTTGGATATGTAAGTGCATCTCTCACATGTTGTAGTGTTGGGTGACAGAAGAGGTTTGTCTGTGTACATAAGGCAATTGCTGCATTGCCCAGCCCAGATTCACCAGGTGGACATGAGAAATCAACAGAAGCTGACCCATGGACATGCCTTGTTTGTTGCATTTTTTTTAAGTACAGGAGCTGTTTTCCCTTACCTTAGCAAGGTACTTTGCAGTTATAGGCTGTTTAGTGCCTATGATTAATTTCTCCTTATTAATAAGGAGAGTTGAGTGCTTGTATCAGTTTAAAGCTTCCTATTGCTTTCCACCAGGTATTAGAGCAAGTGCTAGTCACAGGGATGCTTAAAGGTAAGATGAAAAAAAATGGTTTATCCTAAACACTGCAGTGTGCACTAGAGAAGTTAGATGTGAAAGTAGGTAACTTAAGTTTTACCTGTCTAAAAAGTTAAGTTTTAGTGGAGAGTCACTATTTTTAAAACAGCAAGATAGATTGAAATGGGGTGATCACTTTTGTATTCTAGTACTATGGAATACAGTAGAATAGCCAATAAATTTAAATATTTGAAGAGGGTGATTTCACAAAATGATAATTTTGTGCTTACTCACACAAGCCAGTAAAAGCAGAGAGGAAATGAGTTATATGGTCAAATAAACATAAGAGGCAGGCAACTAGAAAGACAGTGGTATTTAAGAACATGACAGTGACAGTGTGGGGGGGAGACAATTTCTGCCTGACTCACAAGAGACAGAGCTGTGGGGTCTTTTGAATTTTTAATATGCAGTTAAAAGCAGAACACAAGCAAAACACAAGGTAAAGAAAACAAATCACAGCACTCAAAATATAAAAAGGCGATAAACTTATACAAAATACAACAAATGAAAAGCAAACCAACCTTTCCCTCACAGCAAAGTGTAGCAGAGTCTGGGTGAGCCTTTCCAATATCAGTAGTAATCTGCTTGCATTTTCTTTCCTCTGCAGGTTTGACCACCTTCTGACACTACCATGGCTTCACGACCAGGAGAATGACAAGTGAGAGTGTGAGTATGTGCCCATACCTACATTCACTGGGCTGCCAGACATGCTTCCGAAACTGAAAACCGGTACAACTTGAGCTTCCCCACATCCAGTGTGAAGGTATACTGGATTGCAAGAAGAGGTATGCATTGGAGCAGACTACTGCAGTTGTTGGAAGAAAAGTGTTCCATCTACCCTGAGCCCGACATTCTTGTACTGCACATTGGAGGGAATGATGTCATCAGTCAACCACTCAGAAGGCTACGGTTTCAAATCACAGCAATTTTTTAACATCTGAAGTCTTGACGGCCACGTTGTCATTTTGTGTGGTCTGATATAATTCCTTGACAGATATGGAAAACAGCAAACAGTCAACATGCATCTCACAAGGCCAGACATTTACAGAATGTGTTCATGCATGGCTTGATGCATAGGGTCAGTGGATCTACAATCTGCCATGACAACATCACCGCGGAAGATGTTCACCTGTTCAGAAGGGATGGAATTCACCTGAGAGGGCATTGCTTTGTTCTTGACCGACCTCCACAATGGTGCGAGGAGAGCTATGCATGACTGGTAACATGCAGCTTGTTAGAAGAATGGAAAACACACATGACGAAGTAAGACCAGTATAGTAAGTAAAATGCTATTATGAAATGTGTTGTGTAAAATAGATTTATCTGAGTTTGGCAAATAACTTTGGTAAGGAGCTGGTGAGGATGCTGAGAAAAAACAACTGTTTCAAGAGAGTGCTACAACATAAAATCTAATATGTCAGTGACAATCCTGTAATACTTATTTTTTTAGTCTGCTTTTATCAGGCATGTGTAGAGTTTAGATGACAGGAAGGGCTTACTAATACAGAACTTGATCCCTTAGGTCCATTGCTGAATGGACACATGTAAAGAGAAAAGGCATAGGTAAGACAGACTACTGACACTGAAGGAGGTCGTGAGACTGCAGTAGTATCAGCTGTCTGAGTGAGTAGCCAGCACAGCTATCAGACAGATGAGATGGCCTTGACTGCCTCTGAAGTCCCATGCCTGTCCTGGATTCATTTGTGGAGTGGCGGTCCTTACCTTGCTTTTTCTCTTTACATGTACCCATTCAGAAGTATGTTGGCTACACTAAGAATGTGTATATTTACAATCATATCTGTCTACTTGGTAAAACAACTGCTTCTGAATGCTGTACAAATTTACAAATATCAGTTTTGCTAGGACTCAAGTTATGGAAATTATGATTTTTTTCATATTTTGGTAAATAACTTTGCAAGGGAGCATGTCAGTGTGCGAAGTAATACCTCATTTTGAAGACAGTATTGATAGTTCCAACATGGTGAAAGACTTGTGTCCGTATGTTGCACACATGCACAGATATCAAAGTTTGTTTCGGACTTAGGTTATAGAAATTATGATTTTTTTTCATATTTTGGTAAATAACTTTGCAAGGGAGCATCTGAATGTGCCAAGTAATACCTCATTTTAAAGACAGTATTGCTAGTTCCAATATGGCAAAAGAATTGCGCCTGTAAGTTGTACACATGTGCAGATATCAAAGTTTGTTTCGGACTTAGGTTATGGGAATTATGATTTTTTTTTTATTTTGGTAAATAACTTTGCAAGGGAGCATCTAAATGTGCTAAGTAATACTTCATTTTGAAGATGGTATTGATAGTTCCAACATGGTAAAAGAATGGTGCCTGTATGTTGTACACATGTGCAGATATTAAAGTTTTTTCGGATTTAGGTTATGGAAATTACTATTTGTTTTTCATACTTAGGTAAATAACTTTGCAAGGGAGCATCTGAATGTGTCAAGTAATACCTCATTTTGAATACAGTATTGATGGTTCTAACATGGTAAATGAATTGTGCCTGCATGTTGTACACATGTGCAGACATCAAAGTTTGTTTTGGACTTAGGTTATGGAAATTATGTTTTTTTTTTTCATATTTTGCTAAATAACTTTACAAGGGAGCATGTGAGTGTGCCAAGTAATACCTCATTTTGAAGAAAGTGTTACTCTTTACAACATGGTAAAAGAACTGTGTCTGTGCATTGTACACATGTACATATATCACAGTTTGTTTAGTCTTGTACGATTATGAAAATTATACATTTGCAATACTTCTCATTATTATGCCCATATCTTTGCAAGGGAGCATGGTGATCACACAAATGATGCATCATTTTGAAGCTGACATTCAGATGCACAAGTTCTATACTGATATGTAGGCTCTATCTATTACAGGTGATGAGATATTATGCTTTGTTTATTTATCAGTTATGAGAAATAATATATTAATCATATTTCTGTGAATATCTCAAGAAAGGAGCATCACACAGTAATGGTTAAGGTAACATGTTAAAGCTTACATTCATACTAACAAATTAAAATCAAATTCTATGGGTGTGCATGGTACGTTGACCAGGATATTGTGCTTTGCTTTTCCAAAAAGGTAAAAAATATGCAGAATATCAACATTCCTTGCCAAATATTTAATAATGACTTTGATATGCACTATCAGCATTTACAGTGTTGGAAAGGTCAGTGTCTGCTGAACAACTTTCATGTTTACATTTTTAGTCTAGGTCTTATAGTTAAAGAGTTATGAACATTTGTTTTCTGTATGATATTACAAATGGATTTTCTGAAAATGAGCTCAGGCTGCACTGTTGTTCCTATGGTGGAATTAAGCGGGCAGCTTTTTCTGAGCTGCTTCACAGTGAATGAGTTAAAACAAAAGAAGAAAGGGGTGAAAAAGGGGCATGAAGAGGGAAAAAAATATGAAAGATAGCTATGGATGTGCAGGATGGGTATAGGGAAGGTTCATAGCTGTCCATTTGTTCTAGAGCAATAGCTGTGCATATATACTGAATTTAGAGGTATATTTGGACACTCAAACCACTGAGAGAGGGGTGAGGATAACAATAATGTGTTGTGAAGCCAATTAGACCAGATTACATATGTCCAGTGGTCATGTGTGCAAAATAGACAGCTATGTGTGGGGCAACATTTTTTTTTTGTGTGAACAGATTGCCCTTTTTTTTTCTAAGGTGAGAGTGGGATTTTGGGAAAGGATTGTAAGTATATTTGGGGAGGTCGGTTGGGTAGGAAGACAGACAAGACAGCATACAGGGGCAGTATATGACACATGTGTGTGTGTGGGGGTAAATTCCTTGGACAGGGAGGGGTGTTTGGTAATTGGAAGTACACGAGTCCCCAAATGGATACAGTGTGACTGAGGTCTCCACCCCTGAGCAGTCACCACTACACCTTCATGGCCCCAAATTTGGCTGTGCTGGGGACTGAGCAGGATGGGAAAGGCTGACCCTCTAAATGCACCATGCAGCCCTCAAACTGGCATAGCAGATGTCCCAATTCTTTGCAAAACTTGCTACGCACCAGACCCCAGACATGGCTTTGGGTAACAGGATCCTGTCTGCAGCTGCAGGGGATGACCCCATCCCCTTAAGTGGTTCCTCCCAAAGTTGGTGCAGGACCAGCAGATGAGGAGATGCCAGGGTGGGTCCCAGATGTTCTGGGGCCCAGTGCCATGGCCAGATGAGATGGGAGATGTTGATCTTCTGGGATCTGCCTTCCCAGATGTGCTATGGTGTTGCAGTTTTAGAATATATGTTGGTTAGTAAAGGTAAGCACATTCCAGGATTAGTTAGAACAGCATGCATGAGTATTCCCATTAACCCAAAACAACAGATTTGGAACAGTTGCATAGCAAACAGAAACCATGCATATATGGAACCACAGTGGGAATTACACTGTCATGCAGGTTACATTGATAGCAAGAGGCCACAAATTATAGTATTTGAACAGGGAACATTAATTGGAAAATATTTCAACATTTGTAAAACAATAGGATACATGTCCCAGCAGTAGGTTTGTTGAAAAACATAGCCATTACTTGATGTGTTTAGATTATTGGTGAAGATAAGGTGGGGGGAGAGAGAGAGAGAGAGATGTCAATTAACAACTGTAGATTATTGCAGTGATCACAGCTTTAATGATCATTGCTCTAATTATTACTCTACAGATATTATTACAACAACCTATGGCCTTGGGTTGGGCAGTGGGTATGTTTGTACACAGTGTATAATTACAGCCTTCTTATAGCTACTTTATACCTTCTCTTACCTGGAAGACCTGTGCAGGGAATTTCTGTTAACACTACCTGACTCATTCTACCCATATTCACATAAATACCGCATACCACAAAAAGGTACAGTATACAAAGTAAACCTGATTTGACCATTACTTCCTTTATTTCATTGACTCCATAAAACTTTTGCATGTAGAGTCTTTGGTAGCTTACATCATTTTTATTTATTTATAATTCTTTACTGGGGTGTTGCGCTGATTTCAGTAGACCACAGGAACCAGTTCATGTAAATAGTTTTGTTTCAATCTTTGGTGTCATCCACAAATGCTCTTTGCAGCACTGCAATGTGCCCAGTAATAATGACACCTGCAATATGTGTGAAGTTAACATGTATCCATGAGATATCTTAATGAGATTGTAGATTATGTTGTTATAAGACCCCCTTACTTCTATTACTATTGGAATGGTCTTTCTTCCACATTGCTGTCATTCTGCCTGCCAGTCCTCATATTTTATGAAATGAGTGTTACAAATGATTTGGATTGCCAGTTTACAAACTGATGCTATGCTGAAACCGACCCTATAGATCTTTTTTTTTTTTTTGCATCTGAATGTTGCCATTGCTCAACCAGATATTTTGGACAATATTTCCTGCCTTTTGTACTTCTGTGTTATTGTAACGAGATGGTTATGTGACAGCATGAATTACTACTTTTGGATTAATTTGT
>NC_056734.1:652767764-652997764 GCF_019279795.1 Protopterus annectens | reverse complement strand
CTGAGATTACTGTCCCAGAGGCTGTGAGTCAATTTGAGCATGGCTCTCACTTTCCGGTGAAATGGCATAAATCAAGATGCAGAAACTGTGCCAGCAAGGGTAAACATGCTGAGCCATCATGGGGGTGCCCGACTTGCAAGGTCGACCTGTGTGTCAAATGCTTAGCGAGTACCATGGCCATAAATTTCTAGTGGGTTAGTGACATCAGGAATGGTACATGCTGCAATGCACAAGACAAATCAAGATGCGTATCCTCTTGTGTTGGTGGATGCATCACAGGGGGCATACCCAGCCACCATGGATCTTATGATCCCCATTTATCTCAGTTGGGAACTTGGAGACTTTTCAACTCAGTCCTATAGTGCTGCTGTCCAAGGTAAGCATGGACTTGGGGGTGCCACTGTGGTGCAATGTTTCCCTCCGGGAAAGGACACATGCAAAAAGACACAGCCTGGGTCAGTCTTGGTCTTTTGACATGTTGTCTCTGTGTAGCTCTCCACTCAGTCTCCCTCCCTTCAGGTGTAGTCAATGTATGAAGGTCAGGGCAACAGGGTTTACATTAGCTCCTCCCTTCCACTCCTTATTTCCATTGCCAAAAGGACACATGTAAATGGAAAAGGCAGAGGTAGAGCAGAGTGTCTCACCCTGCTTTTTCTGTGTACACGTACCCTTTCTGTGCCCCCATGTCAATTAGCAGCCAAGCTCTTTAGCACCAATACCAGGAAGGTCCCTCTTCAGTCTTTTTTGCCAACTGCTGTTGTGTTGGTGGATGCATCGCAGGGGGCATACCCAGCCACCATGAAATTTGTGATCCACCTGGATCGCAGTTGGGAACTTGGAGACTCTTCAGCTCAGTCCAATAGTGCTTCTGCCCTAAGTAAGCAGGGCAGAATTTTTTTCCCACCCTCCCACCCGGTTACAGTTGTCTTATTAAATACCACTGTCTTTCTAGTTGCCTGCCTCTTATGTTAATCTGACCATATATCTCATTTCCTTTCTACTTTCACTAGCTTGTGTACGTAATCACAAAATCATCATTTTTGAAATCCCTCCCCTTCAACTATTTAAATTTATTGGCCATCCTACTATATTCCATAGTACCAGAATACAAAAGTGACACCCCTTTCAATCCATCTTGCTGTTTTAAAAATAATAACTCTCCACTAAACCTTAACTTTTTAAACAGGTAAAACTTAAACCTACTTTCACATCTAACTTCTCTAGTGCACACTGCAGTGTGCATTTTTTTGTCATCTTACATTTAAGCAGCCCTGTGACTAGTACTTGCTCTAATACCTACTGGTAAGCACTAGGAAGCCTTAAACTGATACAAGCACTCAACTCTCATTGTTAATAAGGAGAAATTAATAGTAGGCACTAAACAGCCTATAATTGCAAAGTACCTTGCTAAGGTAAGGGAAAACAGCTCCTGTACTTTACAAAAAAAAAAAAAAGCACCAAACCAGACATGTCCAAGGGTCAGCTTCCGGTGATTTCTCCTGTCCACCTAGTGAATCTGGGCATACTGGGGCAATGCAGCAATTGCCTCATGTACACAGACAACCCTCCCCTCCTACCACCCATCACTACAACCTGTGAGAGATGCACTTACATAGCCAAAATGGAAGCAAAGCTCTCTCCACCCAAGATTGTGCTAGACAGTCAAGCAACACATAGCCATTCTAAACCCACACCACCAACACCCACATATAGCAACACTAAATCCACATATGCAGAGGCCCTTAGCTGTAACCTGCCCAAGCAACAAGGAACTCTGAAGCTGAAACACAAACAAACACCAATCACAACCAAAGTGTCATATAGTTCACAACACCAGTGTGCCACCCAGCAACAGCCCCTAAGGCAAGACAACGTACCTAACACTTTAGTCATAGGTGACTCTATAGCCCAGCACACTGATATCCCACTCACCAGGTTGAACAAGGAGAAAATTACAGTCAGCTGCCTGTCGAGCGCCAGGATCCGCCACATAACACATGCACTCAAGTCACTCCACAACAAGTACAAATATGACTCTGTCATTGTCCATGTTGGAGTGAATGACTTGAGACGCACCTCCCCAGACTACATGAAAAGAGACATGAAAGATCTCTCTGATCATGTGGCCCAGACAGGTATGACCCTAGCGCTGAGTAGCATCCTGCCTTTGCCCAAAATTATACCACAATATAAGGACAAAATGATTGACTTCAACAATTGGCTAAGCTTCTGGTGTCATTCAAAGGGGATCCAGTGTCTGTCTGTCTGGGACGACATGATCGACAAATCACAATGCTTTGCCAGAGAAGGTCTGCACCTGTCACCCCTGGGATTCAGGTTACTGGCTAAGGCTCTTGCCACCCCTATAGTGCCTTTTTTAGGCAAAGTTCAAAGGACAAAACCACCACCGTAACAGGTACAACCATGCAAAATCTGAAGGTAATGCTACTCAATGCTAGAAGACTAAACCTCAAAATGCACTCTCTCGAGACACTCCTAAAAATGGAGAACATCGATATCTGTGCAGTAGCTGAGACCTGGTTCAAGGCTCCAGAGAGCACCCCTGTAATACCAGGCTACAACTCTTACCACACTTTTCGGCCACCAAACCAGGACCGAAACACTAAAGGTGGAGGAGTGTCAATGTTCACCAAGGATATTCACACCACCAGGCTAGTTGCCCAACAAAATGCGTCTGAAATTCTCCAGGTGCAACTAACACTAGGTAAGACTGCAATCCAAATTGTAGCTTGCTACAGATCCCCCAACATTCCCCAAGATTCTCACTACACCTTTCTAAACATACTGGAAAATATTAACATAGAACCAAACACCCTAATACTGGATGATTTTAACTACCCTGCCATTAACTGAGAAAACTACTCATGTACCAACACCTTTGCCCAACGGTTCGTGGAATTCATAAATTCCATTGCCCTGGATCAGCTAATCCATAGTCCCACCAGGGGCTCCTTTATCCTAGACCTGGTCATTATCAACATGGGAAATCGATGCTCCACACCTATGGTCACCCCCTCGTTAGTCAGGTCTGACCATAAGCTAATCACCCTTAACATCCACATACCACTCCCACCCCCCAGTAAGGAAACCTCCATAAAAAACTTCTCCACAGCCAACTTCATGCTACTCAAGTCAGAAGTGACAAACTTCACGGCACCCATGCAGATGGAAACTGAAAGTTCAACTGCTGAATCCTTCAATAAGGCACTGTACGAGCACATCCACTCATGCATGAATCGTGCCATCCCAAATAGAAACAAGATGCTCTCTTCCAAAAAAAAGGAAGCCAATCTGGTGGTCCCCTGCCATAAATTAACTTTACAACAAAAGGAAGAAACTGTTACAGAAAAGAGGAAAATCCCAGGATGCAAAAAAACTCCCATACCATCCTCAGTAAGAAACTGAAATCCCTCATAAAATCCTCCAAAGTAGTTACGAAAATAAAATTGCCAAAGATTCCAAAGACAACCACAAGGCATTCTATAACTATGTCAAGAATCTAAATGGCAATGCTCAGATCTGCTCTGAGCTAAAACAGAATCACATTAAATATACTGATCCCAAGGATATTGCCAATATCCTGGCAGATCATTCAGTGCCAACTTCACCCCCTCTCACCCGCTAAATGGCCCATCTCAATACCGGAAGATTGCCAAATTCCGGTAATAATGGCCACACAGGTAAAAAATGCACTCTCCAAAGCTAAGAATGCAGCATCCATGGGACCAGATGACATCCCTGGCTGTGTACTACATGAACTACAATATGAACTGGCACCTCACCCAAGTGTCATGTTTAATCATAGCCTCACCTCAGGTTTTGTGCCCACTGAGTGGTGCAGAGCTACAGTTATCCCACTCCACAAGGGGGATCCACCTTGGATCCTGGAAACTACCATCCCATCAGTCTGATGAGCCTTATCTGCAAGGCCATGGAGCGTATTATCATGGAACGTATAAACAAAGACACTGGCAACCTTCAAACACTGGGCCTTACCCAGTTTGGGTTCATGAAGGGCTGATCTTGTCTCCTAAACCTAATTGACTTCTTTGAATCAGTTTCCAGAGCCATGGATAAGGGTAAGGTGTTCCATACAGCCTATCTAGACCTTGTCAAGGTCTTTGACACCATCCCCCACTCTGGAATCATAGATAAACTTACTAAGCTGGGCATTAATCCCTACGTCAGCCAATGGGTTGCTAACTGGCTTACTGATATAACCCACACAGTAAAAGTAGCCGACTCCAAATCCAGCTCCAGACAAGTGACAAGTGGAGTACCTCAGGGTTCAGTCCTGTGACTGCTCTTGTTTGGCATCTACTTCTCTGAAGTACAGGCCAACACTAAGGGACTCTGGCTAACAAAGTTCACAGATAACTGCAAACTGGGAGCCATTATTGAATCCCCAAATGATGTGGATACTCTACAAAAGGGCCTTACAGAAACAGATGCAGCCAGAGCCACGGGTTCAAGCTCAATGCCAAGAAATGTATAGTTATCCCCTTTGGGGAAAAAACATGTACCTGTGAATTACCACATCGGTGGCAGTACACTAAACACTGAAAGTGTGATAAGAGACTTAGTGACACAGGTGGACAGTGGTCTCACCTTTGATAACCACATTGCCACAACAGTTAGGAAATCCTTCTATGTGGCACACCTCATCACTAAGGGCTTTTCATCCAGAAAAAAAGGAAGTCATTGTCCCAATGTTCTCATCCCTCATTAGACCCATTATAGAATACAATGCCCCATTTGGTATGTACCTCTCAAGACATCTGCAACAACTGGAAAGGCCACAGAAATACCTCACTAAAAGAATCACAGGCCTAAAGCAGATGCCCTACGCTGACCGCCTTAAAAAAACGCCAGCTATACTCTGTCGCATATCGTCTACTCAGAGGCGATCTCTGCTTAACATCCAAGGCCATGTCAAACCCACAGCTGTTGGACATGCTACACTTAAAGAAATCCCAATCCCTCAGAGCCACACGCTCCAGGGATCTAAACCTTGTCATCACAATAAACAAAACATGCTGGAGGGATAGGTTCCTGACCCAGAGACTCCCCAGACTCTGGAATAGATTGCCCATACATGTCAAGCAGAGTGCCTCTTTGGCTCTCTTCAAAAGGAACCTTGACGATTGGATGGGAGAAAGGAAATTCACCCCGGGATCACATCAGTTGCCCTGCTAGACAGGGGTCCAGGGAAGTAAATAGTGTGGGAAGAAATAGCCAAGGAATTGTTATGGCTAGGCTTGTATAGGCCCTAGGGCTGATTGCCTAGTACCAACCTATGAACCTATGAACCACATTGATGCAATGTTTCCCTTGGGGAAATGACACATGCAAAAAGTCAAAGCCTGGGTCAGTCTTGGTCTTTTGACATGTTGCCTTGATGTAGCTCTCCACGCAGTCTCCCTCCCTTCGGGTGTGGTCAGTGTATGTAGTTAAGGGTAGTAAATATATGAAGTTCAGGGCAGCAATTAGTGAGTTGCTTCGGTCCCTCATCCCTTAGGTCCATTGCTGAATGGGCACATGTAAAGAGAAAAGGCAGAAGTAAGGCAGACTGCTGACACTGAAGGAGGTTGAGAGACAATAGTGGCATCAGCAGTCTGAGTGGGCAGCCAGCCCAGCTATGGGACACTTCAGATAGCCAACATCTGGAGCCCCATGCCTGTCCTTGGCATATTAGTGGAGCAACGGTCCTTACCCTGCTTTTTCTCTTCATATGTGCCCTTTCCTTGCCCCCTTGTCTGTGTCCACCCATGCAGTATTTCAGGTAAGATAAGACTGTCTTCTGTTGTTCTGGGAATCACTGAAAAGGGAGCAGCCAAAACCCTAATCTGTCCCATAAAAGAATCTTGTGTTGGCGGATGTATTGCAGTGGGCATACCCAGCCACCATGGATATTGTGATCCACCTGGATCGCAGTTGGGAACTTAGAGACTCTTCAGCTCAGTCCCATAGTGCTGCTGTCCTAGGTAAGTATGGCCTTGGGGTTGCCATGCAATGTTTCCTTCTGGGAAAGGACACATGCAAAAAGCCACAGCCTGGGTCAGTCTTGGTCTTTTCACATGTTGTTTTCTTATAGTTCTCCACTCAGTCTCCCTCCCTTCAGGTGTGGTCAATGTATGTAGGTGAGGGTAGTAAATATATGAAGGTCAGGGCAGCAATTAGTGAGTTACTTCAGTCCCTCATCCTTTAGGTCCATTACTGAATGGGCACATGTAAAGGGAAAAAGCAGAGGTAAGGCAGATTGCTGAAACTGAAGGAGGTCGTGAGACAATAGTGGTATCAGCAGTCTGAGTGGGCAGCCAGAACAGCTATGGGACACTTCAGATAATCAACATCTGGAGCCCCATGCCTGTCCTTGGCATACTAGTGGAGTGCCGGTCCTTACCCTGCTTTTTCTCTTTACATGTGCCCCCTTATCAGTCATTGTGTGTAATTTGGTGTTTTCATGGGTGGTAGGTATGTACCTCTGAAGCATCATTACCACTTATGTACTTAATTCAAAGAATACTGCCCCTGTGGATAGAATGGAAGATTTGGATGAGCTAACCAGGTAATCTATATGATATAAATATATATGTAGTCTTCCAATACATCTGTCAAATATCAGTAGTAATCTGTTTGCATTTTCTTTCCTCTGCATGTTTGACCACCTTCTGACACTACCATGGCTTCACGACCAGGAGAATGACAAGTGAGAGTGTGGGTATGTGGCCATTCCTACATTCACTGGGCTGCCAGCCATGCCTCCGAAACTGAAAACTGGTACAAGTTGAGCTTCCCCACATTCAGTGTGAAGGTATACTGGATTGCAAGAAAAAGTATGCATTAGAGTGGACTACTGCAGCTGTTGGAAGAGAAGTGTTCCATCTACCCTGAGCCCGACATTCTTGTGCTGCACATTGGAGGGAATGATGTCATCAGTCAACCACTCGGAAAGCTACGGTTTCAAATCACAGCAATTTTTGAACACCTGGTGGTGGCCACATTGTCATTTTGTGTGGTCTGATAGAATTCCTTGACAGATATGGAAAGCAGCAAACAGTCAACAGGCAGCTCACAAGGTCAGACATTTACAGAATGGGTTCATGCATGGCTTGATGCATAGGTTTGGTGGATCTGCAATCTGCCATGACAGCATTACCGCTGAAGATGTTCACTTGTTCAGAAGGGTTGGCATTCACCTAACTGAGGAGGGCACTGTGTTTTTCTTGACTGACCTCTACAGTGGTGTGAGGAGAGCTATGTAGGATTGGTAACATGCAGCTTGTGAGAAGAATGGAAAACACCCATGACCAAGTAGGATCAGTATAGTAAGTAAAATTCTGTTATGAAACGTGTTGTGTAAAATATACTTATCTGAGTTTGGCAAATAACTGTGGTAAGGACCTGGTGAGGATGCTGAGAAAGAAAAACTATTTCAGGAGAGTGCTACCACATACAATCTAATATGTCAGTGACCATCCTGCAATACTTCTTTTTTTAATCTGCTTTTATCAGGCATGTGTAAAGTTTAGATGACAGGAAGGGCTTACTAATACAGAACTTGATCCCTTGGGTCCATTGCTGAATGGACACATGTAAAGAGAAAAGGCATAGGTTAGGCAGACTGCTGACACTGGGAGAGGTCATGAGACTGCAGTGGTATCAGCTGTCTGAGTGGATAGCCAGCACAGCTATCGGACAGATGAGATGGCCTTGCCTGCTACTGAAGTCCCATGCCTGTCCTGGGTTCATTAATGGAGTGGTGGTCCTTATTTTGCTTTTTCTCTTTACATTTACCCATTCAGCAGTATGTTGACAAAATCAAGAATGTGCACATTTACAATCATACGTGTCTACATGGCAAAACAACTGCTTCTGAATGCCACACGTACAGATATCAGTTTTGTTAGGACTCAGGTTATGGAAATTATGATTTTTGTTTCATATTTTGGTAAATAACTTTGCAAGGGAGCATGTCAGTGTGCCAAGTAATACCTCATTTTGAAGACAGTATTGATAGTTCCAACACGGTAAAAGACTTGTGCCCGTATGTTGCACACATGCACAGATATCAAAGTTTGTTTCGGACTTAGGTTATGAAAATTATGATTTTTTTTGCATTTTGGTAAATAACTTTGCAAGGGAGCATCTGAATGTGCCAAGTAATACCTCATTTTGAAGACAGTATTGCTAGTTCCAAAATGGTAAAACAATTGTGCCTGTATGTTGTACACATGTGCAGATATCAAAGTTTGTTTCAAACTTAGGTTATGGAAATTATGATTTGTTTTCATATTTTGGTAAATAACTTTGCAAGGGAGCATCTGAATGTGCCAAGTAATACCTCATTTTGAACACAGTGCTGCTGGTTCCAACATGGTAAAAGAATTGTGCCTGTATGTTGCACTTGTGCTGATATCAAAGTTTGCTTCGGACTTAGGTTATGGAAATTATTTTTTTTCATATTTTGGAAAATAACTTTGCAAGGGAGCATGTGAATGTGCCAAGTATTACCTCATTTTGAAGACAGTATTGCTGGTTCCAACATGGTAAAAGAATTGTGCCTGTGTGTTGTATACATGTGCAAATATCAAAGTTTGTTTCGGACTTAGGTTACGGAAATTATGATTTTTTTTTTCATATTCTGGTAAATAACTTTGCAAGGGAGCATCTGAATGTGCTAAGTAATACTTCCTTTCCCAACATGGTTAAATAATTGTGCCTGTATGTTTTACACATGTGCAGATATCAAAGTTTGTTTCAGACTTTTTTTCATATTTTGGTAAATAACTTTGCAAGGCAGCATCTGAATGTAGCAAGTAACACCTCGTTTTGAAGACAGTATTACTGGTTCCAACATGGCAAAAGAATTGTGCCTGTATGTTGTACCCATGTGCAGATATCAAAGTTTGTTTTGGACTTAGGTTATGGAAATTATGCCTTTTTTCATATTTTGCTAAATAACTTTGCAAGGGAGCATGATAGTGTGCCAAGTAATACCTCATTTTAAAGACAGTATTACTCCTTACAACATGGTAAGAGAACCATGTCTGTGCACTGTACACATGTACAGATATCACAGTTTCTTTAGTCTTGTACGATTATGAAAATTATACATTTACAATACTTCTCATTATTATACCCATATTTTTGCAAGGGAGCATGGTAATCACACAAATGATGCATCATTTTGAAAATGACATTCAGATGCACAACTTCCACCCTGATATGTTGGCTCTGTCTGTTACAGGTGATGAGATATTATGTTTTTTTTTTATTTATCAATTATGAGAAATAATACATTAATCATATTTCTGTGAATATCTCAAGAAAGGAGCATCACACAGTAATGGTTAAGGTATAGTTTTAAAGCTGACATTCATACTAACAAATTAAATTCAAATTCTATGGGTCTGCATGGTACATTGACTAAGATATTGTGCTTTGCTTTTCCAAAAAGGTAAAAAATATTCACAGTATCAACATTCTTTGCCAAATAATTAAGAATGACTTTGATATGCACTATCAATATTTACAGTGTTGGAAAGGTCAGTGCCTGCTGAACAACTTTTGCTTTTGCATTTTTAGTCTAGCTCTTAAAGTTAAAGAGTTATGAACATTTGTTTTCTGTGTGGTATTACAAATGGGTTTTCTGAAAATGAGCTCATGCTGTACTGTTGTTCCTATGGTGTAATTAAGCAGGCAGCTTTTTCTGAGCTGCTCTGGAGTGAATGAGTTAAAACAAAAGAAGAACGGGGTGTTAGGAATGTGGTGAAAAAGGGGCATGAAGAGAGAAAAACAATATGAAAGATAGCTAGGGATGTTCAGGATGGGTGTAGGGAAGGTTCATAGCTGTCCATTTCTTCTGCAGCAATAGTTGTGCATATATACTAAATTTGGACGTAAATTTGGACACTCAAACCGCTGAGAGAGGGGTGAGGACAACAATAATGTGTTGTGAAGCCAAATAGACCAGATTACATATGTCCAGTGGACATCTGTGCGAAATAGACAGTTATGTATGGGGCGACATTTTTTTTTGGGGGGGGGGGTTTGTAAACAGATTACCCTTTTTTTTTCTAAGGTGAGAGTGGGATTTTGGGGAAGGGTTATAGGTATATTTGGGGAGGTAGGTTAGGTAGAAAGACAGACAAGACAGACAAGACAGCATACAGGGGTGGTATATGACATGTGGGGGGGGTAAACATCTTGAATGGGGAGGGGTGTTTGGTTATCAGAAGCACACGAGTCCCCAAATGGATACAGTGCAACTAAGGTCTTCACCCATGGGCAGTAATCACTGCACCTTTATAGCCCCAAAGGTGGCTGTGCTGGGGACTTAGCAGGAGGGGAAGGTTGACCCTCTAAATGCACCATGCAGCCCTTAAGCTGGCATGGCAGATGTCCCAATTCTTTGCAAAGCTCGCTATGCACCAAACCCCAGACCTGGATTTGTGTGACAGTATCCTGTCTGCGCCTGTGGCTAGGGGGATGAGCCTCATTCCTAGAAGTGGTTCCACCCAAAGGTGGTGCAGTACCAGTAGACGAGGAGGTTCCAGGGTGGGTCTCAGATGTTCTGGGGCCCAGTGCCATGGCCAGATGAGGCAGGAGAGGTTGATCTTCTGGGATCAGCCTTCTCAGATGTGCTATGGCGTTGCAGTTTTAGAGCATATGTTGGTTAGTAATGGTAAGCACATTCCAGGATTAGTTATAACAGCATGCATGAGTATTCCCATTAACACAAAACAACAGTTTGGACCATCTGCATAGCAAACATAACCCATGAATATATGGAACCACAGTGGGAATTACACCAGTATGCAGGTTACATTAATAGCAATAGGCCATCAATGAAAGTATTTGAACAGGGAACATTAATTGGAAAACATTTCAACATTTGTAGAACAATAGGATACATGTCCCAAATGGTAGGTTTGTTGAATAACATACCCATTCATTTATGTGTTTAGATTATTGGTGAAGATAAGGTAGGGGAGAGAGAGAGAGATGTCAATTAACAACTGTAGATTCTTGCAGTGATCACAGCTTTAATGATCATTGCTCTAATTATTACTCTACACATATTATTGCAACAACCTATGGCCTTGGGTTGGGCAATGGTATGTTTGTACACAGTGTATAATTACAGCCTTCTTATAGCTACTTTATACCGTCTCTTATCTGAAAGACCTGTGGAGAGAATTTCTGTTAACATTACCTGACTGTTTTTACCCATATTCACATGGTCAGGGTTACATATGTGCACTCATACTGTGTGTGTGTGTGTGTGTGTGTGTGTGTGTGTGTGTGTGTGTGTGTGTGTGTGTGTGTGTGTGTGTGTGTGTGTGTGTGTGTGTGTGTGTGTGTGTGTGTGTGTGTGTGTGTGCACTACTGCCATACTATGCCTTGAATTCTATCAGTCACCCTGGTTGTTAGCAGCAGGAACCAGTAGCTGTGACAGCATGACATTTTTGAACATTTCTTGGAGGAGACCACTTGGTGTACATACTTATCTTGCTGTCATTTGGAGCCTTGGGGTTGGACTGGAGGGGTTGGACATAATATAACTACAGCCTTCTTATAGCTACTTTATACCTTCTCTTACCTGGAAGACCTGTGGAGAAAATTTCTGTTACTACTACCAGACTGTTTCTACCCATTTTTCATAGTCAGGATTACATATGTGCACTCATACTGTGTTTGTGTGTGTGTGTATGTGTGTGTGCGTGTGTGTGTGTGTGTGTGTGTGTGTGTGTGTGTGTGTGTGTGTGTGTGTGTGTGTGTGTGTGTGTCTGTGTGCTACTGCCATACTCAGCTTTGATTTCTATTGGTCACCCTGGTTGTTGGCAGCAGGGACCAGTAGCTGTGACAGCATGACATTTTTGAACATTTCTTGGGGGAGACGACTTGGTGTATGTACTTATCTTGCTGTCATTTGGAGCCTTGGGGTTGGACTATAGGGGTTGGACACAGTATAACTACAGCCTTCTTATAGCTACTTTATACCTTCTCTTACCTGGAAGACCCATGGAGGAAATTTCTGTTAACACTACCAGACTGTTTCTACCCATATTCACATAGTCAGGGTTATGTATGTGCACTAATACTGTGTGTGTGTGTTTGTGTGTGTGTGTGTGTGTGTGTTTTGTGTGTGTTTGTGTGTGTGTGTGTGTGTGTGTGTGTGTGTGTGTGTGTGTGTGTGTGTGTGTGTGTGTGTGTGTGTGTGTGTGTGTGTTTGTGTGCTACTGCCATACTCTGTCTTGATTTTTCTATCGGTCACCCTGGCTGTTGGCAGCAGAGACCAATAACTGTGACAGCATGACACTTTTGAACTTTTCTTGTGGGAGACCACTTGGTGTATGTACGTATCTTGCTGTCATCTGCAGCCTTGGGGTTGGACCATGGTTCTTGGACACAGTATATCTAAAGCCTTCTTATAGCTACTTTACACCTTCTCTTACCTGTACGACCTGTGGAGGAAATTTCTGTTAACACTACCTGACTGTTTCTACACATATTCACAAAATCCTAGGTGAAATTATGCATACAGCTTACTACCACTCCCAGGATTTGAACCGTGGCTGTTTCTGCTAAAAATAGAACAAGTTTGTGTTTCATCAGAATAAGATATTGAGAAAATGCTGTCTCTTCCTTGAATGTTTTCTGTCTAATTCTCACTTGGTTGTACAATCTGACCTTGTAATTACGACTGTATGCCCCAGCACTGCACCTGAAAGTGCATACCCTCTCCAACACTATCCATACTGCCTACAGTGGGAGCTACAATCAGTTATGAGCTGTATTCCTGGCTGTGAGGTTTAAATTCAGCCGAGTTCTCACCCTTTGCCATGATTGGATGGTTTTGAATATGCTAAGCTAAGTGCCGGGCAAACCCGCTTAGCTGGTTTGAGCACTGTTTAGAGGGATAGATGCTAAGCACTGCTTACCAGAGCACAAATCTGCTTAGCTATGCTAGTTCTTGCTCAGAATTTATGTATAAGCAATGCTTATTATAACTAAGCATAGCTGAGCACAAGTTAGCATTGTTTAGCTTTCCTTTTACAGATTATCAGCATTGTGAGGTAGCTTCCTCATAAATGACATATTATAATATGTATGTTTACCTTCCATCACATCCCTCTATTTGCTTTTATTACAATATATTCTTTTGTTGCTATGCTGTATGGGACACTTGTGTTTATATGGGGGTTTCACATCTGTACTACACTGACACTGGGCATTTGGACCTGCTATACTACCCTGGTCAACAAATATATATGTATTATT
The DNA here is from genome assembly GCF_019279795.1 of Protopterus annectens. NCBI lineage: Eukaryota > Metazoa > Chordata > Ceratodontiformes > Protopteridae > Protopterus > Protopterus annectens. The sequence goes on along the minus strand of NC_056734.1, from coordinate 652,984,456 downwards.
CACTACCTACTGATAAAATATATTTTTATGCTTTTTTAACAGATAAAAATGAATGGGGACTTGAACCACAAATGCCTGCTTCTAAGTAAAAGCTCTAACCACTACACTATTTCAATTTACACTATTTTGGCTGTATATATTTCTATTTACCTCATTGGGATGTGTACACTAGACTGAGCATAACTGCGCGATGCGCACTCCCACTCAACTATGCTTAAACTTTATTGTGGACAGAAAAAAAAATTACATATGTGTTTTATTTTTATTTACTGTGGGGGTTTGCACATTGCTTTCTGCACCATTATCTGTGTATTGCTCTTACAAACTTAGAAAGTCGATAGACTAACAGGCTTTGATGTAGCATGACTTTTCTGAAGGGTATGATGTCTGGAACACAAATGTCTCTCAATATTTTTCACTTCCCTGTTAATGCTTTTCCACTAGTTTGCAAGATCGCCATCATTTTCTAGACTGTAGACCATAAATCTGGGGCACAGATCCGCATACCTCTCATCTATACAGATTTTCATAGAATGTCCAGATTTTTAGCTCATATTTTTGGCCTGTTCCTCTTTTTTCTGGCAAGTCACTGGGATGATCTCAGGATTGAAGTCACTAAATAATGACATAACATTTGAGGTTCAGACTTCAAATCCTTCAGAATGTTAAAACGAACCCTGTTACTCTCTAGCAACTTAGTTTATAAGGGCAATATTTAAAATATGTCCCTATTTGTCCCCCCATTTTGTTGAGCTTTGTCTAGACGTCTGGCATGAAGAGGTTGAGAGGTATGCAGATCTGACATTCTGTGAAAATCTATATGGTTGACAGGTAAGTGTGCATTTGCACACATTTCCTGCTTCTGCAGGATACCAATGTGCTGTACCATGCTTTAGCAATGCAGCGGGTGTGTCACAGAAGCTGTGACATGTCCCCTGTATTGCTTTCCTGTTTGCTTGTTTTATTTCAGTGTCCACTGACACTGAAATGATTTATTTTACATTTCAGTGTCAGTGAACACTGAAATACTGGCATAATATTAGAGTTATGCTCTAATATTATGCCTGTATGGCTTAGAAAGTGCTGTACGGCACTTTCTTAGCACAGGGGGCATGTTTAGTGTCCATGCACTACACAGACATGCCCCCTGCTCTCCCACACAGATCCATGTCTGTATTACAGCACGACAGCTCAACTTCATGAATATGCATGGTGCGCTGCCGTGCTGCATGGGAACAATCCCTTCCATGCAAGAATAAGCTATTCTTGCACAGACGTTTGCTGAATCTAGGGGTTTGTTTTTCAAATTCTGTAATAACAACAGATGTTTATAAACTGTGAAATGCATTGATTGGAAAGACTTGAAATTCTTGATGGTATGAGCATTGGATGTACATGCCAGGTCAGAAAAAGATACAAATTGCAGTTAGAAAAGCTATGTAGTGCTTTAAGAAATGGTCACTTTAGTGATTTAAGACCATTACTACTTCAGTAATCTTAATATCCTTTATTTAATGAAAAGGTATAGTTAATAAATCTATGGTAATACTATCTGTCCTAAATAAGTACCACATGAGACTATCGGTCTCATAAATAGCTTTATTTGGGAGAAACATAACCCATGCACTATTAATTCACTATCACTCTGAGAGATTTTGTACAGATATTCTCCAAACATTGTGCCAGCTCCGAAACAAAATAAACAAGTTTGAAGAAAGGAGGCATAATCCCAGACATGAGAAGGAAAGAGGCTTTACCATTTTCAACAAATTTTAAAAGTATACTTTTTTAAATTTTAGATGACATTCCTGCATAAAATGTCTTCTGTTGCTTCTTTGCATTGTATAAAATGTGAGGCAAAATGTAAGTCTCACAGAAGACACAACACTTTCAAAAGTAAAGTAGTCTGCATTATAGCTGTTTGGTAAAACAGACATTTACTGCAAATAGATTTTGCACCCTTCAAATGTTGTGCTTTTATTCTGACCTCTGGTTGTTGTCTAGGCTTACAGTAGTCTGCATATCCAGCTTTAGCCACCAGGAACCCTGATCCTGGGGGGATGGATTCAACCACAGGAAAGTTATCCAACCACATACAGAAGCTAGGACAGCAATCTTGTGTACTTAATAAAACAGGTGGGTAATAATAACTCCTTTATATCTCCTTTAAAATTCAAAGATATCTCAGGTTAGAGGAACAGTGTTTTGTCAAACAACGGGTTCACAATTCTATTAAATATTTTACCACTGGCATAGTTCCCCTAGCTTATTTAAATACTACTGGAGGACATTCTCCCTACTAAAACTAACAACATTGCTAGCTTTAGGTATCTGCAATACCCATGGCTGCAGGAGGAGTCCTTAACTCATTACATCAGAGTGACTCCTCCAGGTGCATCTGCAGTTAATTCCTACTGATGCCTCTAGACGTCAAATATTGCTTGTTCATATTTGCATCAATAATTCAAAAACCATGCTATGTACAAGATTTGTAAAAAAATAATCTTAAAGCTTACACAATGGCAAACTCAACCTCATTAATATTTGATCTCTGTCTACTGTGGGTAAATAAATATTAAGTGTTCTTTTTATTATATTAATTTAGATATAATTTTCACATTTTTCTAAATATTTCAATAGCCAAATAATGCAGACAGAACTCCTTAGCCGCACATGAAAGCTCTCAACTAGATGAATAAAATGCTGCTGTCAGTATCTGTGTAACTTGAGTGGTTGCTGAGATACTGTACGTTGTTTACAAAATATTACAAATATAATCATTACTGTGTTTACTGTAACTTATAAAATTTGGTTTAAGACCTAGAGCCTGAATATTACTACCACTATAACAATAGTTTATGCTGAAGAGTTTGCCATTTATACTTCTATCATAACCCCTATGGTTCCAGAGATATGAACATTTGTTTGAAATGTGAAGACATAATTTGATTTTGGCAAAAGGCTTAGGTCCCGCCCATTGGAAGTTGCACCGCAAACCTCCTGAGCTCCATTGGAGTGACTGAGTTAATCACCTTGATTATGTGGGCGCTGCACAAAAGTTGCTGCTGGTTGGAGAAAATGAGGGAAAATTTATTAGTTTTCTGATTATACTCCTTAAATGAACCAGACTGCGATATGATCCTTCTAGGATAAAGCTAATAATGAACATGAGCAAAGTAAGTGCTAGAGATCAGGAGCCCAGAGTGACCAAACTTAGTACATACACTGGATTCTAAGAAGAGCTGAGGCCTCCAATCTTCACGGATGTTTTTCTGTTTCAAGGAGTGTTATAAATACTGGCAGAACAACAGATAATATAACTCTCAACTTCTTTGATCAAGAATTATGAACAAAGCCAATAATAATAATAGCAGAATAAAGTCTCAAGATCAGGAACATGTTTTAAATATTACTCTAATTCATCTAAAAAATTAAAAGTTAATAGGATAACGCATTTTACGTCAACATGCATTTTTTGGATATTAAGAAGTATTAAACTCTTATGTTTGGCTTTATTGACTGCCTGTAATCCTGCATGATTTACCAGAAAATGAAACTTTTATGAGGGACAGAGCATAATTATGAGGCAAAATCAGGAATGGTCTATGAAATCAGGGACAGTGGCAGATATGCATTACTCCTCAGTTAGGTAAATGAAAATGACTTATCCCTGCTGCTGTTTGACTAACAACAGTTACTGATCTGGTGTGGCAGTACCAGTGTTGCACAATGTATTGCCATTTGCTGAAATAAGTCCCAAACTAGTATTGCCATGGTGTATGCTTGCTTGTGTATGTAAAAAAAGCCACTGATTTTTATCTGTGGACACAACCAATAATACTAGAATACATACATTACTCTTCTGGGTATCAGTAAAAATATAATTAACAAGTAATTGTATTTCAAAAGTAAGACATAAAATATATCACAGAACATTCAGACAATTAGATCTTATAGGAGTCTAGTGCCCCCCCCCCACTCCCCAGACAGTATATGTGGAGTTTGACTTGGAATTAGTGGTGGCTGTCAGACACACCCATTCTAAAACCAGCCCTGCTCAGATATGTGAGTACAGGTAGGTTTTGTGGGGGTTAGGGAATGTGTGGTCATTATTTACTTAGTTTTCATTACAGTCAAACACTACAGGTGTGCACAGGAGATCATTACAGCTTACTTTTGGGCTGGGGACAGTGTGGTCATTATCACTTTTACTTTTTTTCACAGACCTCAGAGATGTACAAAGAAGGTTACTATAACTTGTGTAGAGGCTGTGTACTATCTAGGAGCAAGAAAATAGAATGTATTACTGTAATTATGTTTTCTTAATTTCCTAACAATCTCACATCAAGCAGTTATACAGGTGACTGCCTTAAGGGGTTAGGGATAAGGAGGCATGCAATGTGTAAGTATGATAGCAGTCACCTGAAATACATGACTGTGGCCATGTGAGCCTCTATTTTCTCCCAAATCTAATACCAGAGGGATGCACAGGCAGTGTCTATCTTTTTTTTTTTTTTTTTTTTATGGGGGGGGGGGTAGGGAAACAGTATTCCCAGATAAGATCTGTGTATCCTCATAACAATTGTCTTATTTATTGTGAGCTATTTTATCAGCTTTGGACATTAAGACATGGGCATGACCTATGTCTTCCCTGAAAGAAAAAAAAAAGACAAACTCATTTCTTACTCATGATTTCTGTTTAGGCCATCTTTATAGCATCCTAGAACATCAGTAACCCTATGGCTTCTGGCATCCCGACTTAACTGAGTAATTTTCTAAATGGTTATTATTGCGCTGTCTTAGGAAAGATATATTAAGTATACAGGGAAACTAAAGTTGAACAGCAACACATAATTTCCATCTTTTATCATTATTTCTGTTCAAGCCATCACTGGATGAAAACGTTGTGTACTTCAGGGTATAAAGAAAGTTATGTTTTTTTTAATATGAAAGAGTTAAGGCAAAAATATGAGAAAAGTAAGAAAATAAGTAATGTGCACATTGTGGGGAGCCCAAGATGGGAGGAAACAGAGGGGATTACTGGAGGTTACATGCATGCATATGTGCACAAACGTGTGTGTGTGTGTGTGTGTGTGTGTGTGTGTGTGTGTGTGTGTGTGTGTGTGTGTGTGTGTGTGTGTGTGTGTGTCGGTAGCATGAAACAGTAGGAAGTGCCTAGGGCACTATTCCCCCTAAGTCCAAACCTGCACATAGAGTTGCTATAATGTATCACTGTTGCAACTGAATGCCAGCAACTGTGAATGTTTCTTTGTGAGATAGGCCAACATAGTCTGGAGCATAGGCTTGTCATAATCTCAAACTATGGTAGCTACAGGCCAATCTGTTCGTACTGCTCCTAAAAGTTTGCAGCATGAACTAAAAGGTTGCTTTGAAGTAGAGTGGCAGTGACAGAGTGATACTTAGACTAGAAGTGCCCAAGGGGCCCTCAACTTGGCATTTGCTGCAGGCCCTAAAATGCTAACACTAGCCCTGGTAGTCAGCAGACTAATAACATAGCATTTATATATGAACTCTATTAATACACACAGAACCCAATATCTTTGTGTCGCAACACCACATTTTTCTATGTTCTGGCATTTTATGAATGACATTCTTCTAATTTTTTGGCAGCTAGAATTATGAAGTATAACATTTTAAACAAACACATACATACGTACATACAGGTTTACTTCTAAATTTCCACGTTTCAAAACTTCAAATTTCTTATGGTCAAGGCAGTAAGATCAAAACTTTGAAACTCTGAGATATAAATAAATAAATAATAATAAAAAAACTTTTTTTTATATTCTTGCAGGGAGAAAAGCCCCCCTCCAACACCCCACACCCCTGCTAATTAAATATACCAACTCTGAGATTGCACTACATTGAGAAAAATGGTAACTACATCATTCCATGCTGTACAACAATCTCCTTTTAAATGATTCATAGTTTCAAAACTTCGATCTTATGGTCTTGACCATAAGATATTTGAAGTTTTGAAACTTGAAAATTTAGAAATACACCTGTACATACAAACACATACACTTATGTAAACACACATACCAAAAACAACAGTTGTACTGCATTTAGTTATCACATGAGGTTCAACAGATCTATTTTGTAAAAGGCAGGTGGGTCATCATTATAATTTCTGAAGAACAGTTTCTTCAAAAATATCTCCATTGTAAATTACAAGCACAATGATAGTGACTGAAAATATGGAAGTTCATTTCTAAGTCTGTACTGCCTTCTATATTTTTATGCCATTATATATTCCAGACATTTTCCTTCATAAATGAACTCCTAGCCTTTAAAATAGTTTTCTCACATTTGTAATCTGAGAGAAGAAATAAAATTCATGCTTGAAATAAAGTGAAATTTCATTTTTCTTGTTAACTATATATGATTATAAGTATGTTCAGTTATCTAATATATGAATTGATGGACACTGGCAAAGGTAAAATAACAAACGGCAGACTCTCCTGTTATCTAATACATGAACTTATGTGCGCTTGGAAAGGTGAAGTAACAAATGGCAGACTTTCCATTTATTTAATACATGCACTTATGGGTGCTGGCAAAGGTGAAGTAACAAACGGCAGACTCTCCTGTTATCTAATACATGAACTTATGGGTGCTGGCAAAGGTGAAGTAACAAACTGCAGACTCTTCTGTTATCTAATACATGATCTTATGTGCGCTTGGAAAGGTGAAGTAACAAATGGCAGACTTTCCATTTATTTAATACATGCACTTATGGGTGCTGGCAAAGGTGAAGTAACAAACGGCAGACTCTCCTGTTATCTAATACATGAACTTATGGGTGCTGGCAAAGGTTAAGTAACAAATGGCAGACTCTTCTGTTTTCTAATACATGAACTAATGGGTGATGACAAAGGTGAAGCAACAAATGCCAGGCTCTCTTTGAGTATGAGAAACTTGTCTAGTGTGTAGGTGCAGATGACAGCATGATGTTACCATGGTTTGTTAAAATAACAAGGTGAAAATTTGCAGCTCAATTCACTGCTAATTAGTAAACTTGTTAGTGCTACAAGCATTCCATGCTGTGAAATATAAGAAATCACAGTTGTAGCTTGGAATGTAATGAGGAAAACTGATAAGCAGAGAGAATGCACACACACCAGTGCTTACACATATGCTAAGATGCAATCAGATGGGGGGGGGGGGGGATTCTATTTAAAGGAGCCACTGCAAAACCTGATTCCTGTACAGCTCTAATAGACTTAATTCAATCTAATACTAACCTTATAGACCTTCGATCCTCTGATAAACATCTGTTAAAGTTACTAAATTTGCAAACACTTTTGGCAACTCACTCTATTCTAACAAAATGTCCAGGTTTTACAACCAATTGCCTCAGCATTTGATCAAACTTAAAAACACCACATTTTTCAAAAAAAACCCTCAGACAATACCTCACCAACCATTGGATCTGTCCATGCACTAATCCTGACTAGTGTCTTTACTTCTCAACTATTTCAAACTCTTCAACATTTTATTTTATTGCTATCATTTGTCTGTCTCTACCTATCTTTAATTTACTCCAGGTGCAGGGTTTCTTTTTTCCAGCTTTTGCTCTGGCTAGTATAACACTTGCTATATTCTATCTACCATACTTATGCACATAGCTCTCAACCTTCCATGGCCAAAATGAGGAACACTAGCCCTCATAATGTGGAACAAATGGGCAAAATGTGGAACACATACTAATGGCTTACTAACAACTTCAACTAGGAAGGTCATAGGATGGTTAAAATATGATGGTTTTACTTATAAAGATGATCTTTTAATGAATTAATATGATCCATTTCGATTTACAGTGGATTTCACTTACAAAATTACTAATACTTAATGTGTAACAGAGTCTTTCAATGTGGAACTTTGAGGGAACTTTGAGGAAGATGAACTTTTTAAGACCCCAAACGAGGTACGTTCCTCATAATGAGGTACACTTGAGAGGTATGCTTATGTATTTCAGTGCACAGTTATACATTAGTTTCTTATTTAACTAGTTTTTTGCAACCTTGTATTTTTTCTTTGTTGTTGTATTTACCTTGTTTTAGCTTCCTGCTTCTTATTTATGTCACTTACATTATAAAGCACAAACTTTCTTGTACCAACCCACCTTTATATAAACTTATCAGAAATAGGAAAAAGTTCAACCCAGAACTATTCCTAGCGGAACTAAAATTCTGCAATTGGTCTATCCTAAATACTCTACCCCTAGCCGAGAGCGTGTCATACTTCAATGACACAATCCTAAACATTCTCGACTCCCATGCCCCAAATCGTCTAATTAGAACCAAGGACCGCATAGCTCCCTGGCTAACAAGAGAAACCAAAGCAAAAATTAAACTCTGTGACCAGGCTTGGAACAAATGGAGAGCTACCAAAACTCCCCTAGATCGCATTAAATTTCAACAGCTTAGAAACTCCACGAAATCTGACATTACTCGAGATAAAAAACAGTATTTCTGTCACCTCCAGGACAAACACCAGACTAACCCAAAAAAGTTCTGGGCTGGATTTAATAACCTCCTCCATCCTGGTAAATCTTCTACCCCAACACCTGAGAAACTCACTAGTAAAGGTCCAGAAGAAGTAGCCAATACCTTTAACACTTTTTTTACAGAGACCATCCAGTCCCTAGCCAATCATCTACCTACTTCCTCCCCCTCCTTAACTCTTCCTAATGACTCACCTCCTCTCTCCTTTAACCTACAACCAGTATCTACCTCCTATATTCATACCCTATTAAAAAAACTGAAACCGTCCACCCTAGCGGCCGATCGTCTCCCAGTGGAATACCTACAAATAGCGTCTGATGTCATTGCCTATCCCATATCAATCTTGATTAACAGATCCATAACTGAAGCTACCATCCCCCCCATTTGGAAAATTTCGTACATCATTCCACTTCATAAGGGAGGCTCCTCCACGGAAACATCTAACTATAGACCTATCGCAATACTGTCTCCAATAGCTAAAATTATGGAACGGTGTGTTCACAAACAACTCCTACACTACCTCACCCTCAATAATCTTCTGTCTATAACCCAGCATGGTTTTTGCCCCCATCACAGTACTACCACTGCCCTCCTCTCCTTTGTTGACTCAGTAAATAGCAACCGTAACAAAAAACTTATATCCTCTGCTCTCTTTCTTGACCTATCAAAAGCTTTCGACATGGTTAACCACCAGCTATTACTCCACACCCTGCAAACCCTTCATCTTGACAACTTAGCTCTAAGCTGGTTTAAGGACTACCTTTCTGGCAGGCAACAAGCAGTCCAATGGCAAAATAGTCTATCTCACCTGCTCTCTAACAACATTGGTGTTCTACAGGGCTCCATACTTGGTCCCCCTTCTTTTCTCTGTTTTTATAAATGATCTTCACAAAGTCATCCCCAGAGCCACCTGCATTCAATATGCAGATGACTCTACCCTGATCTGCTCTGATCTTTCTCTCCAGAATCTCCAAGCAGCCACCCAACAATGTTTTGCCAAAGTTGAAAAATGGTTCTCCGACCTGAAACTCATACTAAACCCAACTAAAACCAAGTTACTTCTATTTTTCCCCTCGTCTACCATTCCCCTAGCACAAGAACCCCCACCTGCTAATCCTAGGACCTTTTTTGTGGAATCCTTTAATGGCACCATCATTGAGCCTGTCTCCTATACCAAACTATTAGGTGTCACTATTGACCACAAGCTTAAATTCGATATGCACATTGCCCAAACCATTAAGTCAGTTAACAAGAAATTAGGCTCAATGTACAGAATGAAGAACTTTCTTACTCCTCATGCAAAATTAACCATTGCTCGTACCCATCTCCTTTCCACCCTACTATATGCCTCCCTGATATTTTTCTTCCTCAATAAACGTGAGCTCAATAACCTCTCTACTACCTACCATCATATTGCCAGATTCATAACAGGTACACCCTATCGTACCCACCATTGCCTCAACCTCAAGAAACTTGGCTGGTTAGAACTGCCCAATCTTCTTAAATTAAACCAACTCAGGGAAGCATTCAAAATAATTAATCAACCAGATAAAACCCCCTCGCTGAGCAAAATCCTGACCCCCTACACCAACTTAAGTTGCCTTCGATCCTCAAACAGTATTCAGGTATTAACCATCAAATCTAATAACATGGGCGGCGATGCTCTTTATGCTAACTCCATTGGAAAGCAATGGAATTCCCTTCCCAACAACCTAAGGCTCATGACTTCACTCAATCTATTCAAAAATAATCTCAGAGAATTACTTAAGTCTCACTGGTTATGCCCATGTCCTAACCCAGATTAATTCCTATAGGTCTCACAGTACCTTTACTCTCTTCTTCCTCTCAAGTTATTATCTAGCATTTCACTACCTCCACATGCACCCATGTCATGTGACCAACTCAAGAAATGATTTGTTCAAGCTATCAGCATGTATATGAAGATGTCTTAGTGTTTTATTATTATACTAATGTAGTTTCTTCTATCTAATTGTAGTGTGATACTTTTCTTAATAGTGGGAGCTTTTCTCCCCGGGCCTCTACTGAAAAAGGACATGTATCCAGCTAGACTAGCCCGGTCAACAAATGTAAAATAAAATAAATAAAATAAATAAATTTACTTTGTGTAACTTTATTATGTATTTATAAGTTGCAAATCATTATAATACTTACTTATGGAGCCCCCCCCCCCCAGGGTCTTTGCTGAAAATGGGCTTTCAGCCCAGACAGACATTACCTGGTAACAAATGTAAATAAATAAATAAATAAATAAATCTCTTTTCTGACCATAAAGACTATGATAAAATGAGTGCCCAGGTCAGTAGGAAAAGGGGGCAACAAGAAGAGGACAATACACAAGAGAAATAGAAAAGTGAATGATGTGACTGGAGAGAGGGAAACTAGGGAAGAATGTGAGGAAAGGTGAAGGTATAGTAAAAGGCAGAGCATCAGAAATGGAGGTAAATGCACAAACATACAACACAGATAAAACCTGACAAGGGATGTGCAGACACACTCAAGGGAGGTAGATAGAAAATGGATTTAGAAACTTACAAAGAACATTAGATGGGAAGCTTTTTATAAAAACAGAGGGACACTGACTCAGAAGGGGATGACAAAGGGATGGAACTTAGAGTAGCATTTCGTTCCATATCATACTGCCTGGGTGATACTCATACTGAAGTCAGACATGACCCTAATCACTCTCCCCACTGTGTCCTGTCTGAGGTTCTGATGGCAGGGGCAAGCAGTGGTACAAATCTGCCTTCCAAAAAAGAAGCCTTTCTGGACAGCTGATGGAGATATCTGGCTGCTGGTCTAACATATCCACTACCACATCTAGTAATTCTCTGTGCATGACAAAAACCTGATTCCCAGCAGTACCTGGAGGGGAAAGAATTGTGCTCCCAGCATGCAAAGCCTTTCTAGAGGCAGATGAACTTGCCTCCTGGCTGTCCCCTACTGCATTCACCTGGAAGGAAGCCTGTGATACAAGTGGAGAACATACAGAAGATGGCTGTACCTGCTGGGGACTAGAAATACTGACCACACCTCAGCCACCATCATGGCAGCTGCCGTATAAAGTGAAAAACAAAGTGAGATAAATAAAATAACAATAAAAAGATAAATATAAATTAAAGCATACTGGCACAGGAAGGGAGGGGATAAAAATGGACAACATAAAGGTAAGTAATATATGAAACATATTTAAGAAATTACAGCATACAGCTATATTAGTGCACCTGTGTACTGGCACAATCTAACTATTGCAAGAACATATAATATAAATGCTGCTACACTAGGATGTGTTATCTGAACATGTGAGATACAGGTAGCAGTCCTGATGTGAAGATCTGGCTGCGAAACTTGTGAAAGGGAATACATATGCAGAATGTAGGAACATCATGGTGAGTCTGTGTCCACCTGCTGTGCTATACCATTCTTATTTCTAATACTAACAGTTATACAGGAAAACAACTACAATGTGATACACAGACTACCCAAGTAACTCTACAGTTCATATTACCATCAAATGTGCAATATGGCTACCCTGTACATCTTAAAATATGTAGTCCTACCCTTACAAGGTCTCACACACACACACACACACACACACACACACACACACACACACACACACACACACACACACGCACACGCACACGCACACACACAAGCACACGCATCGCATGCACACACACACATACACACACACACACACATACAAAAACACACACACACTCACACACACGCACACACACACAGACAAAACATGTATGCTAACCTGACATAGCTAATACAGGAAAATAATTTCCTAAGACAACTGAAATTTCAGAATGAAATGAAATAACGCACATTCTTGCAAAAAGAAAGTTTTTCCATTCTTCTTCAATATACAAAGACTATTCTCTTAAATGACCTTCTAAGATATAATAGATTTATAGGTTAACTGCCTTGAAAGGCAATTTAAAGCCTAGCCAAAAGCACAAAGTTAGAATCAAAACCTGTGACTTATTTCGAGAAGCTGAAGACCTTAACCATTATGCCAAAACAACTCAAACAAAACTTCACTTTTTCTCTCTATCTATCTATCTATCTATCTATCTATCTATCTATCTATCTATCTATCTATCTATATATCTATCTATCTATCTATCTATGTATCTATCTGTCTATCGATATATATATCTATATATATATATATATATATATATATATATATATATACATATATATATATATATATACACACATATATATATATATATATATATATATAGGGTCTATATTACATAGTGGAAGTTTTATAACTTCGAACACGAAATGTACAAACTATTCTGTTCGAAATTACAAAACTTCGACTATGAATGAAAAAAAAGGAAAAACAAAATAAACTGTTGTAAGCAGGGGACCAAGCCCCGCTGCACCCCTCAGTACTTAAATATACCAACTCCGAGATCACACCTCATTCAACAGAACGGAAGCCTCCCCTTATAGAGATTTCCGTTGAAACACTCAAACTTGTACAAGTTCAAACTTATGGTCTCGATGATATAAGGTTCAAACTTGTACAAGTTCAACTATGTGATAGGAACCCATATATATATATATATATATATATATATATATATATATATATATATATATATATATATATATATATATATATATATATATATATATAGATCACTATCACTTTGCCAACCGTTCAAATCTCCGAAAACGATATGGCCAAGACCATATAAGAAGAGTTGAATTCTGAAAAAGTGATAAAAACACAGAACAACTTACCTGCACAATTTTGCAGGGGGGACAAGCCCCCTGCACCCCCACACTCCCTACAACTTTGATATACCAACTCCTCAATCGCACTACAGTGAGGAAAATGGAAAATCCTGGGTTCCACACTGTACGGTGATCGCAATACACAATTGTCGGCAATTCGAATCTTTAATGATATGATCTCGGCCATATCATCTTTGGAGATTTGAACTTTCGACAATGTGATAGGTAGCTATATATATATATATATATATATATATATATATATATATATATATATCGATAGATATACATATATATGGGTCCATTCAACCCTTTGACAAGTTCACTTATCAATCTGCAAAAAAAAAGCAAGTAGAGTAGGGATCAGGGAATATACCTGTTGTCCACCATATTGTAATCACAGATTTGGTATTTACAATCAGAGGATGGGTTGGAGGGTGCAAAAGGGCTTGCCTCTTGCAAAATTAAAAAAAAAAAAAAAAAAAAAAAAAAAAGAGAGATTTTGTTTTTCATTGAATCTTTCTGATTTGATATGTTGGGTATTTGAATCTCTGTAGTTCTAACTGTTTAAGTATGTGACAGGCATTAAATATTTTGCTGCTACAACCATCTGTCATACAAACACACACACACACACACACACACACACACACACATATATATATATATATATATATATATATATATATATATATATATATATATATATATATATATCTAACAACTAAAATTAACCACACTCAAAAAAATTGAACGAAGAGAAGAAATTTTAACTAAGAACTGAACTTCGTGACAATAAAAGCTTTCAAAAAAATAGTAAATCACACCAACAACTCTTGTAGAACTTTAGCGCTTTCGTCTTATTTATTATCAAGACTTCAGAAAGACATGTTTCATGTACAAGTTCAACTATGTGATAGGAACCCATATATATATATATATATATATATATATATATATATATATATATATATATATATTTATAGATATATATATATATATATATATATATATATATATATATATATATAGATCACTATCACTTTGCCGACCGTTAAGTTTCTCAACAGTGAAGATTCCCATCTCATTATAACCTCAACAGCAAGCAAAACTCGTTGCACCTGAACTACAACAGGATCCCGGAACTAGAGACTATTCTTCATGAAAGTGTTGTTCTCAAAGGTGCATTTTCATTTAATTGCAATTTGACATGAAACATGTCTTTCTGAAGAAGTCTTGATAATAAATAAGACGAAAGCGCTAAAGTTCTACAAGAGTTGTTGGTGTGATTTACTATTTTTTTGAATGCTTTTATTGTCACGAAGTTCAGTTCTTAGTATATATATATATATATATATATATATATATATATATATATATATATATATATATATATATTACTATTAAAATGTGGAAAATCAAAGCATTTTTCCACATTTTGATCAAATTTATTTTCTGAAATTCGTAATACAGAATTACCAAAATGTTAGAAAATGTTACCAGGGAATCAAAATTTGAACACAGGAAGTTCCAATATAGGAAGTCTGTGTTACTGGCAATATTTTTGCAGGGGTGCAAGCCCCTCTGCACCCCCACATCTCTTGCATATTATATATTCCAACTCAGTGATCACACTACAGTGAGGAAAATAGTAAAGCTTCCCATCCCAACTATAGTAAGGTCTGTTATCAGAACATTGAACCCATATTGGCAAATGCAAACTACCATTCTCTAATGTGGATTTGAACTTTTCCGGACCAGCATTATGGAAACTGGAAAACATTAATTCGACCATCCCAGTTTTCCGTAAGTGCCATTCCACATTTTGATAGTAAATATATATATATATATATATATATATATATATATATGGTTCTACTTTTACTGATTGAAAGCACATATTCTTGAATGACAAAAAGGCGACTCCACTTTAGCAAAAGTCCACTTAAACAAAGATGCACTTTCATGAGCAACACATTATTAAAACCAAAACTAAAACAACAAATACTGCAAACACATTTCTGCAGGGGGGCAAGCACCCCTGCACCTACATGTGGGGGTCTGTGCCCCATACACCCTCCGCTACTTATATATACTAACTCCAAGATTGTACTACAGTGGGGAAAAGGGTAAATTTCCTCATCCTTACTATACTGTGAGCTAAAACAACAAGTGTCTCAACAGTGAAGATTCCCCTCTCATTACAAACTCAACAGCAAGTAAAACTCATTGCACCTGAACTACAACAGGATCCCGGAACTAGAGACTATTCTTCATGAAAGTGTTGTTCTCAAAGGTGCATTTTCATTTAATTGCAATTTGTTAAATTGGAGTCGGCTTTCTGTCATTTAAAAAGGTGAAAAGGTGTGCTTTCAATGAGTAAAAGTAGAATGTATATATATATATATATATATATATATATATATATATATATTTATATATATATGGGAAATTTCCCATTCCACGTTGTATGCAGCTCTCCGTTCAGAATTTTGAAGTTCTAAAACTTTGATCATATGGTGTTGACCATACGAGTTTTGAGGTTTTAGGATTTCAAGATTCCAAAGGGGAACCCTTACAGATATATATATATATATATATATATATATATATATATATATATATATATATGTATAGAGGTAATGATATAGATATAAATACAGCTATAGATATTGTGACAACTCTATAACAAATGCATTTATTATGCAGACAATTTCTGGGTAGACTAGACAGGTACTTACAGCACATCTAGAGTGATCTTACTCTAACCTTTACTTTCAGCTAAGAAGTTCAGGAAAGTCCTTCGGAGAAAGGAAGATCTCCACTGCTTTTTAAAGGTGTCTCAGTATGTTAAAAAGAGTTTAACATAGCGAGATATCTTTAAAAAAAAGAAACTGAGATCTTCCTTCCTCTGTTGCTTTTTTAATAGCTGCCTCACTGTTAAACGAGTTAACATACATGTTGCAGATTTTATATGAAGTTTTTGTTAAGCTTTATATTATTTTGTAAGCTGCAAACTTTCATTAATTCTGAATTATTCAACAGTAGTAATGTAAATATTAACTTCAGCTGTAGCAGCAATACATATTTCTTATTAGAAAGGTTAGATCAGTAATAAAAAGATATGATGATAAAGCTGAAACAAGAAATGCTTGCATCTTTACTTGTTACAAAAAAAGAAAAACCTGTCGTAGCAGCACTTTTAAAATAACTGCATGACCAATTCATGACACAGTGTATGTCTAAGGAGGCAAGACTACATCTGTCAAAACAGTATATAAAGTGCTGTACTCACTTGTAATCTTTGTCAGATACAAGAGGAATAACCTGTACTGACCCAGAGATGCCTTGCTTGCTTATCATTTCTTGTTCTTCAGACTGCCTGCATTTTTCCTCATAGATGCAATACTTGTACATATGTGTACAGTATTTGGTGCCGAAACCCCAGAGGAAACAATGCAGAAAGTCCAGAAGTCGAAAAGCTGAAATAAAGTTGAAATATTGAAGAATGGTCGGGTGAAGGAAACAAGAATCCAGGGCTGGATCAGATTTCCTCTGTGGGACCCATTCACAGGAAGGGAGGTGAAAGAAAGGCTGCTCAGTGAATTCCCAAGAAGGGACTTCCACACTGCTGATAGGGTGAGGTCCTGCCTTTCTTTTGCTTGTTAATGTAGAAAGCACCAAAGACTTTGTTCTTCTATAGTTAACTGTGTAATCTGTAATTTATGAGGCATGCAGTTAAAGGAATTTGCATAGTAATACGATTTTTATATGTGGAAAAACAAGGCACCACAGCAATTGCAACCAGAAATAAGACCTGAAAAACTGAATTATGAAAATAACAGTATTAGAGGCTTAAAGCAAGATATTTTACCAGAAAAAGTGATTGTAATTAGACTTAGAAATGGATATTTGCTATGATTTACTAAACCAATTCAAGACAAAAAGTCTCAAGAGAAATCTAAAAGTGTTACCAGATCATCTCAAAAAGAAAGGTCTCAAGAAAAGTCTAAAAGTTTTTTCCATTATCTAAAGGAATAGAGATGTCAAATTCTAAAAAGAACAATCCAGATAAATCTAAGACATCAAGGTTAATTTTATATCCTAATTTTCCCATATTTGAAGATGTTATAAGCCAAGCAGATAGTGAAGATGGTGATAATTCAGACAGGGGATCCACAATTTGTATTAGATATTATTCATGAGTGGGTCAGTCAGAAGCAACAAAAGTTAATGGAAAAAGAGATACTTGAATGATGGAAAAAGAGAAGTCTTATTTCATAAACTGCCTTCTCTGATTTGTGAATTTACAGACTAAGGAAAACAAATCAGAATAAACGAGATTTTGTTAAGAAAACATTAATTCCAGCTCTTTTACAGCATTTTGTGTACATTAAAGCAACGCAAGACTATAGAAGCTTTGTCAAAAAGATGTTCTCACTTACATGAAAGTGTAGAAGAATCAGACAGGTAAAAGAAACAGCAGACAAACTAAAGGCTTTACATAATGAAATTAAAGAAAAAAAAAACAACAAGGCTACATGCTCAGATTTGGGCAGGAAACCACTTAGATACATATTTAATAGATACAGGAGCCACAGTTAGTATTACTACAAGAGCAATCCCAGGAACAAGAACTGTATACTTACAAGGATTGGGAGGAGAAAGCTCTCAAACTCAAGTAACTCTCCCTTTAGAAACAAAGATAGAGGAAGATACTTTCCAGCATGCATGGGTATCAGGTCCTCATCTACAAAACATTACTGGAAATTACATCTTGAAACAAAGAGGTTACATTATAGATTTGTGTAACAGAGAATTAATTAAGGGACCATTAAATGAAGTATTAGTTATTTCTGAAGTTTATGCAAATACAGTGTCAAAGATCCAGGACAGTATGATTTACTGAGTTATTAAAAACACCATATCAAGGGTTGACTCAACTAATCTATTGTTATCAGGATATTTTTGCCAAACATAGGAATGATTATGGACAAGTCCCTAACTTTATTCTTAAATTAAGAGGCTGTCCCAAGAAACATATAAAACAACATCCAGTAAAGAAAGAGGCATAACAGGCAATACTAAATACTGTGAAAGCTTTAGAAGCTCAAGGGGTAGTGAGAAAAGTTAATTTACCAGCTAACAGTCCATACTGGCCTGTACAGAAGCCAGATGGAAGGTATTGTCTTACTGTTGATTACAGAGAACATAATAAGGTGATACCTCATTCTTTGCAGATAGTAGGTAGCATACCTGATCTTATTCCTCAGATTCAGGAAAAAAAATGAAAACTTTCTCCACATTAGATGTGAGTAATGGTTTTTGGAGTATTACTCTGAATAAAGACTCACAATGGAAATTTGCATTTACTGTAAAAGGTCAACAATATAATCGGACAAGAATGCCTCAGGGCTTTCATAATGCTCCAACAGTTTTTCATCATGTAATGCAGGAGATACTAAAACCACTAGAATGTAGACCTTCTATTATTCAATATGTAGATGACATACTTCTAAGTCCAAAAACTGAAAAACAGCTCTTAAATGCACTGGCAGACATTTTCAAAGCAATAAGACAAGCAAGATGAAAACCAAACCCTAAAAAGAGTCAGTTTATGAAAGATTCTGTTTTACCTTCTTGGGTGTCACAGTATCAACTGGACAAAGAAGTATTAAGACAAAAAGCAATTGATCAGACAGTTAACAATTTCAGTTATTATCATAAGGTTAAGGCAAGCCAAAGGAATCTTTGGATTCTCAATGGAATAGATACCAGATTATACAGGAAAAACAAAACCCTTGACTGATATGCTTAAAGGAAATAAAAAGGGAGATGAACTTCTCAATTGTAATGATGATTCCCTATTTAAGGTCAAAGAAGAACTCATTTCTGCACCTGTTTTGGGTGTCCCAGAAAGAGATAAAGAGTTCATCATATGGCTTGGACACAATGGTCTAACTATGATGGCATAGTGTTGCAAAAAAGAGGATCTCGGTATCAGGTTTTGAGTTATTATTTCTGAACAATGAGTCCAGGTGAGAAAGGAATAAGAGAATGTGAAAAGCAAGCCATCATAGCAGAATGGTCTATTGAAGTGACACTCCATATGATTCAGGTTTTTCCAATTGTGCTACAGACTAAACACACGTTAGAAAAAATTCCAAAGGGCATGAATAATGCATAACTCTGTAGAATCACTGCATGTTTTGCAAGTGAGGAAGGGGGAATTAGAGTAGAAGTCCCTCAGATTACGTTTTTATGAGAACTGTTTAATTATCAAAGGGAATCTCATTAATGTCATAACTTGGAAAATGAGGAGGAACACTTATTGACGGAGTGCCGGAATTGTATACAGACGGATCCAGATATTAGAGCTCTGAAAGAGGGTGTTTTGTGACAAGATGAGCAATATACAATGCAGAGACAAAAGAACAAAAGAAAGGCAGTCTCTCAGGGGGATGCTCAGCACAAGCAGCTGAACTAGAAGCAGTTAAACATGTTATTGCCCAGATCTGTAAACATTTATACAGACAGTGAATACGTAATCCGAGTCTTATCATCTCTTCCCATTTGGGCAAGAAGAGATTTGATTGCAGTTGATGGTAAACCAATCGGTCATCAGGAAGTAGAAATTGGAGTTTGATAAAAAATGACAGCCCTTCTACAGTGAGTATAAATAAGGTCACAAAGCTCACACCAAAAATGAAATGTACAGTCAAGCTATTAAAATGGTAGACCAGCTAGCAAAAAAGGGGCCCTTGACTACAAGCAAACTTATCCAATACAAAATGTTCCTCATGGGAAGTAAACATCATGGAAGAAAAACAAACAATGGAAATGGTACAAAATATTTTAAATAAGTGCCAAATACAAATGGACTTACCTCTAAATGTTTTACCTTTACAGTGTACAGCTTACTTTTGTAAAGACCATTTTACAGAATATGAACATAGAGTGGAAAGTGAGGTAGGTAAAATCACCCAAATCCAATGTGATGGGATCATCATAACACCTACTGTATGTGGATTAGTAGTGACAGGAACAGATGAAATGAAGCCGTTATGGGGTCCTGAATTTGAACAAAATGCTCATGTGACCTTAAACACAAAAACAAGCAAAGATAGTCAGCAGTTAGGAAGCTTAGTAAAATTTCAGAGAGGGCAGACAAACATTATCAAGAAAAATAAAATAGAGGGATTTGAAATGATAAAAGGAAGTGAATGGAAATGGGTTAGGTTTGCAGAACTTTGGTTGATACCAGGAGAATTCAAAAAAGGACCTTTGCATAGAGTACAAACAATTGAGCCTGAAAAAGGAAAAATGTTGTTAACTTATCATCATAATTTGCTAGGTTATCCAGCAAGGGGAAGACTAAAACAAATTGTAAGTTCTAGATTTAAATGGGAAGGAGTGACACCAGACATCCAAAATCATATAGATAGATGTGTCACATGTGCTATGCATAATGAGGGAAACTAAATAGGAGAAAACAATATAGAGTCCCACAAGCATTGGGACCCTGGGAAAAGGTACAAATGGACTTTGTAGGACCACTTCCAACAGCACCAGGAGGGTTCCATTTCCTACCTACCCTAATAGATGAATATACTGGATGGGTTGAAGCTCATCCAAAAAAAAAAAAAGAATAAGATGACAACTCAGTAGTTAGAATAATGAGTAAAAGGATCATTCCAAAATGGGGTGTACCCTAAGAAATACATAGTGATCAAGGGACTCACTTTAATGGAAAAGTGACAAAACAAATGTGCAAAATTTGGGGAATTAAGCAAAGGTTTCATAGTCTTTATCATCTCCACAGTTCTGGAAAAGTCAAAAGAGCTAACAGAACTCTGAAAAAAGGATTAAAGAAAATGATTTCTGAGTATGGGAATCATTGGGTAAAACATTTACCCGATATTTTGATTATGATGTGAAATTCTTGTCAAGGATGTGGGTTAACTCCACTAGAATTAATGGCGGGTCATCCTATGAATTTACAAGCAGAAGAAATCCCTTATGGGATGCCACTAGAAGAAACAAAATTGTGGGACCAGCTTCAAGACCAAATCAGTTGGACAAAAGGGAGAGTCTGGGAAGCTGTAAAAGCTCATAACCTAGAACTTGTAAGCAAAATGAGATTTGGGAATCAAGGGAGGTACAACTGGAACAAGGAAATCTTGTAATGGTTCACCAGTTTAGAATGACAAACAAATGGGATTCAAACTGAATAGGATCCTTCATTGTTACCAAAATGGGGCTAGTGGCTGTACAAGTCCAGTCATATAAAAATCAGCCACCAAAAATGGTTGGATTCATAAAGATTATGTTAAAAGATTAAAATAGAGGGAAGAAACTTGAATTAGTTATGAATGTAATAACTGATATAAAGGGACACAATATTGGATAAGACTAATAAGAACATGATTCTTTTCTCTTGCCGGGAATTTTGAGAAGAACTATCAACTCATGAAAATCTTGATATTAATTGTGATCCTGATGAGATTTTACTTCCCAACACGAGGAAAGGTGAACTTTAATGCGTTTACCAAATCATTGCAAATGTACTCAGAAACTTTGAATGCTAAACAATGCTGGATCTGTTCTGAGATACCACAAGATGCAAACAGTGAGATTCTGTTATGACCTATTCCATTTATCCTTCTGGAAATGTTGAACCTCAAAGACCAAGACTGGGTTCCAAGGAATGACTCTATTCCAAAGACACACCCTTTTGAGGCTTGTCCAAATGTGACTGCTGATGTTTGTTTAAAAGGAGAAGGAACAAGTAACCATCCATTCATTGGGAAAAGTTCTTGTAGTATTATTTATGCTACTCAAAATGCCACTGAATAATGTTTTGAACGTTTTAGTAATTAAACTTGCTGGACATTTAAAAAAGCTGAAACTAAACATTGGGTTACATGAATGAACCTGGTTCGAGCAGGCATATATTACGTATGTAGTAAAAGAGCCTATAAATGGCTTCCTGAGAACTGGAATGGATTGTGTTATTGGAACATGTAATTCCATCCATTAGACAAACAGCAGCATTGCCTAATTCTAATATTAGAAATGTTAGATTAAAAAGACATATTAACATAGGAAAAATGGATGCATGCGATAGGTTCCACTTCACAATGTCGAATTACTGAAAATTCGAACTTCATATAGTCGAGACCATATGATTAAGTTTTCAGTAACTCAAAATTATGACATTTTCAGTAACTCAAAATTATGAAGTGCAATAAAAAGACCCAAACACATTGTTTCTGCATGGGGGCCAGCCACGTGGGTGGCTGTAACCTCCACCCCCTACTTAAATATACCAACTCCAAGATTGTGCTACAGTGGGGAAAAGGGAAATCTCCCATTTTGTGCTGTATGCAGAAGCGCATAAAGGGTGATCTCCCATTTCTTCGCTATAGTGTGAGAACAGAGATGGTATATTTAAGTAGGGAGGGTGCAGTGGGGCTTGCCCCCTGCAGAAATTATGTGTTTTTTTATTTTTTTTTATTTCACCTCCTAATTTCGAGTTACTGAAAACTCGATCATATGGTCTCAACCATATGACGTTTGAGTTTTCAGTAATTTGATTTTGTGAAGTGGAACCATGATATAATGTCCTTGTAAGAGCAGCAGTCTTTCTATTCTATGAAGCAGGGAAAGCTATTTGGGAAATAGGAAATGGGCAGGTCTATTGGAGGAATTAAGTAATAGATGAAGTTACCATAGAAATGACTGCCATGAAAATTGTGGTCTTGCAGAACTGAATAGCATTACATTTTGTGCATTGGTAGGAGAGGAATGTTGTACTTATACTCCTGATAATGGACCTGAAATCAGGAGGTACCTCAAGCTAACTGAGGAAATTTCTCAAAAAGCACAAATACTAAAAAAAAAACATGGTTCTCTTGGCTCAGTGGCTGGGGAGGAAAATAATGCACCTTATATTGGTCATAGTTGGCATTTTAGGATATATAAGTCTAGTAATTGTGGTCATCATGTGTGGAATTGAATGTGTAAGATGACAAGCAGTACAAGTTTTGACAGTGGACCAAATAAATCAGGTCCAAGACATCGTACAATTCATGAAGTACTCAGAACCAATAAAACTTGATAATATTCACTGAATAAAATCAACAAACATGAGTTCTCATGTCTGTTCAGGGGAACTGTTATAGTATTGGGATCTAAAACAATTTTGAGACACCACCTTATGAAATCTTTCTTGAGCAGCATGTGTGAACAGTCGTTTATGTGAATGCCAGTGACTGAAAGCATGAATACAAAACTGCATGAAAATACAATGCCTGGCTAAACAGCCAAGATAAGATATTGCTTATGAATAATTCCTCTCTTTATCAAGGCATAATTATCAATATGAAAATAATTCCTCTAATAATCAGATGTCAGAGGACAGATGTAAACCAGCTATAAGACTTTGCAGCATTTTTTAGAATAGTAAGCTCAGCTTGCTGTTAGAGGAAAAAATAACATGAAAAGGTCATAGCAGACTGTAACAAGGGTCACACACTGAAACACTGAAGTATTGTAACAGCAGTGAATGGCTCTTCAATTAGAAGTTTCATAAACATGTATTAATCAGTAATTTTCTAGTTCTATCAAAACATTCCTAAACCATATATGTAAAAAATAAAAAGAATGTAAAATGCATGCTGTGTAAAATGTACATATATGCTAGAAATAGCAAAGAATAAGAAAATGTATATTATTCTATTTCATACCTTATTTATAGAATGAATGACAGGAGCAAATGTTGTGCCTTGCATATACATGCTGCAGATTTTATATGAAGTTTTAATTAAGCTTTGTAATATTTTGTAAGTTGCAAATTTTCATTAATTCTGAATTATTTAACAGTAGTAATAATGCAAATATTAATTGCAGCTGTAGTAACAATAAATAGTATTTCTTATTAGAAAGATTAGATCAGTTATAAAAATATATGATGATAAAGCTGAAGCAAGAAATGCTTGCTTCTGTACTTGCTACAAAAAAATGAAAAACCTGTCGTAACAGCACTTTTAAAACAACTGCATGACCAATTCATGACACAGTGTATGTCTAAGGAGGAAGGACTACATCTGTCAAAACAGTATATAAAGTGCTCTACTCACTTGTAATCTTTGTCAGATATATGAGAAATAACCTGTACTGACCCTGAGATGCCTTGCTTGCTTATCATTTCTCGTTCTTCTAACTGCCTTTATTTTTCCACATAGATGCACTGTTTTTCCAGATTTTTACACTTTAAGTTTCACAATATAAATGCCAGTGGCCACCATGTGCCTCATAGCACTACAGAAGGTTTCTTAGTAAAAAATCCCCCAAACTTTATTCACTGGTGAAGAATCTTTCATCATTAGGAGATAAACCTATTTTTGAAATAAATCTGAGCACAAATATTTGTACTCTTATGTTTCCTCCACCATGAAAGTGCAACACTCCTATACAACAAATACACAAAATAGGTATGAATAGCTGATTGCCACACTCTGCAGCTGAAATACTAAGCTTTGTACCACTGAAAGATGTAAAGGTGCCTGTAGGCAATCTACCTGATAGAACTTGTCCCTGTCTGTATAGCTAGCCATAATAGGTGATATTTATATAACCCCATGCAGTCAAAGACAGGAGTTGTGGAAAGTCAGCCTCTGCAAGTCATCAAATGGATGTTTGTAGACAGTGGAATTTTGCTATGGACCATTTCCTTACATCATCTGCAGTGGTGGTGCTGCAGTAGCGTTGTCACCTCACAGTAAGACGCTGTCCGGTTCAATTCTCAGCTAGAGCGTCTTCTGCGTGGAGACATGCGTGAATGGGCATACCTTCGTTAAAGGTTCTGCATCAGGGCTGGTAGCTCGGCACGTAAAAATCAACTACCAATCATTAGCGGACCGGAGTTCTGCTGTGGCGACCCCTAACCGGGAAAAGCCAAAAGACACAAAGAAATCATTGCCTTACATTGACAGCTGCAAGTTAAATATATCATGCATACTTTATCACCTTCTTTCCTGGAAGAAAGATGCATTAAAGATATAGGAACATTGTTTATGGATATGCAGGTGTGTATGTTACAGACCAGTAATTTAACATTATGGGCACAAAACTGCAGCACTCAAGGCTGTAAATTGTATGTGGGTGTGTGCATGAAATGTGCTGATGTGCTTATCCTCACATAAGTTATTATTTCTTTAGATAACATGATACTTGAAAAATGCAAACAGAAATGCAAGTTTTCCCATGTGGTGAATAAGATCATGCTGCATGCCCAGCATCATCTTGTTTGGCAGATGGTCAGCCATGTTAAGTCTGACTGTCCCTGTCATGACCATGCCTGGTTCATTGTGGTGAATGATACAAATGCTGTTGGTAGTTAGGGCAGAAAATATGAAAATGTCAGGCATGGTGCCATCAACATGATAAATGCAGCCAATAAGTGTGTCACTGGCCTGGCACAGAAGCTTAGGATGACAGGAGGCAATTCTTCTGACATACCACAAATAATAAAGATAGAGAAGCTCTTTCCCTCCCTGATTGGGTGATTTAAGTCATCCATGGGCCTCAGGGGAGTCATGGAAACTGTTGCAGAACTATTGCAGGTTAAATGGGTTTCCAGTGGAGTTGCCCTAAGTGTGTATGTCTGTTATTTGTTAAGTAATTACATACTGGATAAATGTGTATTGAAGTAAAAATTACATGGTTTATCAGTTCCTTACACAGCAACATCAAGGCTTCAGACTAAAAGACCACTTGCACAACTACCATCCATGAAGTACATCATTTTAATAGCATTATTATGTCTTTATGTCACCATTGGTATCCTATGTGGGCCATGGGATTTCCTGACCTTCACTTTTTATGCTCAATGTGTTTCTGAATCACCCACACTCACCATATTTACACTTGTGATACACAATTGCATACTACAAAGCAAACATTATTTCTAAACCCCAGGGTTCCCTTTTATTTGGCTGGGTAATGGTTTATGTAATTTAGATATTTTTTTCTGAGGGTAGAATTTAATAGGAGTTATAAATCTACCTCTTCCATAAATGTTTAGTTATATTACATAGTGTAATGATGAATTCATTCATTTATTTTTAGATGGAAGAAAAACATTTCCTCAAGTATAGTTAAACTAGGTAAAGTTTCACACTTATCTATTATCATTCTATTTGTACAGTGTTGCAATGTCATTTTTTTTGTCTGTTTATTTGTTATAGATTATATTTTGCTATTGTTAACATTTGCATTTACAAGCATTATTTTCTGCCTCGTCCAGTGGAATTTTTTTTTTTTATTATTTAGTATTGTTGAGTTCCTGACTTGCCTGTGCTTGTGTGACTGAAACATTATGTATAAAAGAGATGTTGGGTATGCAGCTAATCTTAACTTGCATGAAAAATGTGCTGGTAGAACTGCTGTTCCTCGTTACTTTACTTATGCCACTGATTTCCTTTATTTTAAGTTCTTTTTATATATTTCTGATGTTTTGATTTGTTGGTTGATTGTTTAACTGTATAGGCTTCATTTTAACTAATTTGGAAAGATTTATTTTCCTAGCAATTCTGCTATTAGACCAGAAGCCCTATTTTTATAATTACAGTGATGTATCATGCTCAGCACACTTAGTACTGAATAGGTTAGGTTACTTTTCACATTCTATTTCAGCAAAGTTTTTTTTTTTTTTTTTTTTTTACATATCTAGAGTGGAAAGGTTATTTAATTGTTGCTTAATGGTTTAAATCCAGATTGAAAATCAATCATTTTGGTCTTGTTTTTCCAACTTCAGTTTTCATGACATTTTAGAAGGTGTTCCTTATGGATCGTTCTGTACATTAAGGAATTTTATGTTTTTCCTTTGGCTAATCTCCGTATACATAGTTGCCTAATGTGCTTATTGTCAAGTGTAATTAAGGCTCTGTGTTTTATGTCCCTCTATAATTTCCATTTGTAGGTTGCACAATTGCTACATAGCCCTGTTTGAATCTGAATTTCCTTAATAAGGCTGAGCCTCCCAGTTTCTTCAGAAGTTAATTATTTTTTCCTGTCTCTTTTGTTGAGAAGGAAATTTTCTTTTATACCCATTTTTAAACATCTACAACTTGAATTTCTTTTTTAAGTTTAATCTGCCCTCAACAAAACTGATTAGGTTCATAGGCAGGTACTAGGCTATCAGCCCTGGGGCCTATATAAGCCTAGCCAAAAAGGTTCCCTGGATTTCGTTACCCAAGAAAATTATTTTCCTGTGCCCCTGCCAAGCAGTGCCGCAGAAGTGATCCCTGGGGTAAATTTCCTATTCCCCATCCATTTGTCAAGATTTTTCTTAAAGAGGGCCAATGAGGAGCTTTGCTTGACATGAATGGGTAGTTTGTTCCAGAGTATAGGAAGTCTCTGGGACAGGAATTTATCCCTCCAGCATGTTCTGTTTATTGTGGTGACAAGGTTTAGGTCCCTGGAGCATGTGGTTCGGAGAGATTGGGATTTCTTTAACTGTAGCATGTCCAACAGATCTGAGTTTGAGATAGCTTTGTATGTTAGGCAGAGATCATCTCTAAGTATGCGATATGCGACAGAGTAGAGCTGGAGTTTTTTGAGATTGTCTGCGTATGGCATCTGTTTGAGGCCAGTAATCCTCTTAGTGAGATATTTCCTGTGGCCTTACCAATTGTTGTAGGTGTCTTGTGAGATACATGCCAAATGGGGCATTGTACTCTATAATGGACCTGATGAAGGATGAGTAGAGAGGAACAATGACCTCCCTTTTTTAGAGGAGAAGCCTTTTGTGATGAGATGTGCCACATATAAGGATTTCCTGACTATTGTGGTGATGTGGTTATCAAAGGAGAGACTACTGTCCTCCTATGTCCCAAGGACTCTTCTCACACTTTCAGTGTTTAGTGAGCTACCACCTATGTGGTAGTTCATGGGTACCGAGTTTTTCTCAAAGGGGATGATAATGCACTTCTTGGTATTGAGCTTGAGGCCATGACTTTGACACCAAGCATCTGTCTCTGTGAGGCCCTTTTGTAGAATGTCTACATCATTAGATGATTCTATTATGGCTCCCACTTTGCAGTCATCTGTGAATTTTGTTAGCCAAAGACCTTTTGTGTTGGTCTGCACTTCAGAGAAGTAGATGCCAAACAGCAGAGGACCCAGGACCGTACCCTGATAGTATAAATTAGCAACAGTAGTGCAGCATCTCAAATGGGGTCCCTTGTATTGTCCAGAAAATGCATGACACTAGTTTCTGCAAATCTTCATTTCTTGGGCATTGTCTCCAGCATTACAAGGATTATGTTACCCACCATATTTATTATTTTTTGTGTGCAACTGTGTGGAAATTTTAGTTTAGTCATTCTTCAGTTATTTGTTGTATTTATCTGTACTGGTTATGTTGCTTGTCACTAGAAATTGGCAATAGGATGACTTGCACTTATCACAGTGTAAACAGTAAATTTCAGGTATGGGGGGAATTCAATATAGCATACATGGATTTTTTTTTCCATGTAGGCAGTGTGGCATTATGCTTCCATGGATGTAAGCAGATGAGCGATTCAGTCAACAGAGCTGAGGGGCATGCACCAGCAAGCCAACATGGAAGTGTCCGTAGCATACAAATTACCTCATAAGTAGGTGAATAGCATTCAAATTAGGGTGTTAGAGCAATCCAGCAAGCAGATAGGCAGTCCTGTAGACCCCATGTTGGTGTCTGACGTTTACAAGGAAATATTCTGTGTACAGGATGCAAAACAGACAACATGGGCTGTAAAAGTGCAATTAGAAGGACAGAAATAGCATAGCAGACATACATATGTGCAAAACTATCCACTGTGTCCAAAATGCAAGGGAAAATAATAAAAAAAATATATATTTTTTTTAATAATCAGCTTATGTTTGCATGGCGGGCTGCAGTGCGCAAACATGCCATTATGCAAAAAAAAAATTTAAAAAGTGTAAAAACGATAATTATTATTATGTGACAATGATGCATTATAGGACCTTGCATGGGGTATTTACAATGGTAGACTGCTGTGGTTGCTAATGAGGCAGGGCCTGGAATCATGTAGTTTCCATATTGTGTACACGGATTTCTATGCAAAAGAGTTGGGGTTACTGAATTAGAAAAATGTGTATGCATGTCCACAGATTCCATCTGTGTAGGCACAAAACCATGTTATATACAGGAAAGCTAGCTGACATCAAAAGTGGGGAGTGTCCACATTCCTTTAAGCTCATTGGATCTCAGCGGTGCTTGCTTGTACAGCACACCGCACTGTTGAACAGGTGGGTGCGTACAGTGTCTGCTATGCTTTGTTTACCTTCTGGGCATGTGTTTCATCGGGTTTGAGTGTGTTTCTGTGGCACCCTGCTGTGTTGAGCATACTCAGCCATGGGGGTGTCTACTGACTACTGAGCGTTGTTTAACCCTGTGGTGGTAGTTTGCATGCTGTGCTGCAGTGCTCAGCATAGAAGGATTTAAACAAAAACAATATGGTTGAGAAATGTAATCATATATAAATTACTGATGATTCTTGTTCCACTTAAACTGGGCCATTAAAACCCCTTAATGATGTACTTGACAGGTGGAATGCATAATAGATAGCCAATCACACAGGCTACACCTACAGCAGACCACTATAAAAGGTGCATACACCCTACAATCTGATTTCACCGCCATATTTGCATCAGTGGATTACATATGTGGGATTTTTAACTAAAGCAATGCTGGGGGCTGCTGCAGCTCTACTACATCTGTAGATGCTTGATGTTGAGGTGCTGCTGCTGCTGTTGACAATAGGCCTAGACTGAGAAAGAGAAAATTGTTCAGGCCCAATGTAACCTTCCAGGAGCTACATGAGTTGGACATTGAAAAGCACTTCAGGGTATTCAGGGACATACTACAAGAACTTACCAAACTTTGCTGCCCTCAACTCAGACCCAGAGCCAACAGAGGGGAACCTATTCCAGTGGAAACAAAGGTATATGTAGCCTTTAAGATACTAGCTACAGGTACTTTCCAAAGGCCAAATGGGGACATGATGGGGGTCTCACAGGCATTAACATCCAGGGTACTCCACAAGTTCCTGGATGCTATACTACCACATGCCAGTGAGCACATTTATTTACCCCACACCCCTGAGGATAGGGCTAGCAGTATGCTACTCTTCGACCATGTAGCACACTACCCTGAGGTACTGGGTACCACACACTGCACTCATATACACATCAAGGCCCCACCCAGTGAGGAGGGTAGAATCTATGTCAACCACAAGGGGTATCACTCCAACTGCCAGGTCATGTGCCATGCCCAAAGCATTATCATGAAACCATGTGCTGGCAGCCCTGGCAGTTATCATGACTCCCATATCTGGTATGCATCACAGTTCTAACAGATGTTTGCTAGGGGGGACATCCCATATGGCCATTTACTGGGGCATGCTGGCTATGCACTGGAATCGTAGATGATGATACCCATCAGAAATTCACACACACCTACCAAAGGATGCCATAATGATGCACACGCATAAACTAGGAACATCACAGAGTATGTGTTTGGGCTTCTCAAGTCATGGTTCCGATGCTTCAATATATCTGGTGGACCCCTGTGGTACTTTCCAGCCACATGTGCACAGATGTTCAAAGTATGTGTCATGCTGCACAATGTGATCCTGCAGAAACATCTGCAACAGAATCAGCAAAGGGAAGGGATACACAGCCTCCACCACTGTCTAGGTCCCCACAGCCACACCCACTGGGGAACTCAGAGGAGGAAACCTCTAATGATGTCCCTGTAGGTGTACATAAGCGTGCTCAGTATGCTCTGGGCTTGGCCAAGAGACGACGCATAGCACATGGACTGACAACTTAGGACCCTAGGGGCTGACACCTTACTCTGACTCACATACATATACTAAAAATGATGCCAGCCAGCCACACAACCTGTACCTAACCATATATTGGCTGTGTACTGCATGCATCAGACAGAGTCAGCCCCGAACTACAGGTCTGTCAACTGCTGCATTCACAAGATAAGTCACTCTCTATACAACACTTGTATGGGGTACTAGACTATGGTAGCATATGTATGGACCTGCCTCATGTATGCAAGGGAATAGACTAGGCTACTTCCAGAGATCTAACAGCCACTTATGACAATAGGAACTCTGTCCAGTAGTGAGTGCCCCATAATATTCACTAGGCCACATGGCTGGAAACCCCACATTATGCAAGGGAGATGCCAAAGAGTGGAGTCTTTGGACAGTTGTATGACTGTCTATGCCAGACTTCCCACCTCCCAAAACATCAGTGTTCCCATACAAATGCAGTAACAGTATGTTTGCAAGGATATACCAGCACATCACACAATTCCAGGCTGCTACAATAGAACCTGGCCAAATGCTGTATTTCCCACAAAACTCAGGGGGCACCGTGTATGTCTGTATGCTGTTGATAGTGTGAGGAATGAAATATCTCTTTCTGGTGGCTGGTGTGGCTCACTGGGCAAGGGGCATTAGCATGGGTGATGATGATGGTTTGAAGTTGCAGCATCTACATCTTTTGCATGTGAGGTACTCTTATGGTAATATTCCCACAGACTGTAATAACACCACAATCTGTTACTGCAAGAAAGGCAGACAAAGCCAAAGAGAATGGGGGGGGGGGGGGCAAATGGTCAAACCTACAGACAGACATTATACATGCTCTGAGTAACCTAGAAGGTGGCTAGTATAACAGCAGGTTGCAGCAGGTCAGATTAGCTGTAGGATGTAAAGGCCATCACTTAAAATGTGTAAGTGTTTACAACAATTCAGTGGATTGCATTTTAGAGTACATTACCAGAAAACCACAACTGTATAAGGAAAAGAGCAGACATATGGGGTGTAAGGCTGGACATTCTGCAAAAAGCATGGACAGTGAAAGGTATGAAGACTGTCTCTCTGTGTGTGGTGTTACATCGTGTACCCCAGTCACATCATACCTTTCAACCTCTTAGAGCAAGACATCTGGACAAAGCCATGAATAATAGTGGGACAAATGCCCAAATATAAGGACAAGTATTAACTATGGCTCAGACAAATGTAGAAAGTTGATAGAACAACAGGTCTTGCATTACCACAAATCTTCTGATGTGCATGGCGTCTGAAACACAAATGTCTGTCGTTATTTCTTAACTTCAGTCTATAATGATTTGCCACTAATATGACAGAAAACCACAATGCTATGTAAAACATACCAATATATGAAGCAAAACTCTGCACATTCTATTACAATCTGTACACTTGATAGGTATGAGTCACATATTATGGTCAGCAATCAGCCAGGGAATGCTTTGGACAATATCAGGGAGGTGCTGGACTGTGGAAACAAGTGCAGCAGCCAGTGGTCTGCAGCAGACAAAATCCTGGACTGGAGTACAGGTAGATCTGGCCTGGAGTCACCTTCAAGCACTGACAGTTGCACTGGACATGGTCCTACACTTGCCTAACTTGATCTCATGTCTTTTGCCTCTTCTGCCCAAAGAACTGCTATGTGGAAATAAGTCTGTGCATACAGACAGCTACGTATACAGGCTACGTATAGATATCTCCCTCCATATCGCCCCACACATGATTAATCTATCTATCAGTATGTGACATATATATATATATATATATATATATATATATATATATATATATATATAATAAGATATATATATATGTGTGTGTGTGTGTGTGTGTAATAAGATATATATATATATATATATATATATATATATATGTGTGTACATATATATATATATATATATACACACACATATATATATATATATATATATATATACACACATATATATATATATATATATATATATATGTGTGTGTGTGTGTGTGTGTGTGAAGATGTACAAATAGCCTCACATACCTTCTGAATGCTGGGGTTATTTGCACTTACACATCACAACAGTTGTTCGATGGAACCAGACTAAGGCTGCAACAGGACATAATCCACTCAACCACAGAACCCTGTGCCTGTGGAATGTCACCTTGTAGACAGACAGCGGTGAGCAGGTTGTGTAATGTGCACTGGTTGCAACACATGCCTTGGACAGGCCATATTGTCCCTGGCCACATGTCTCCCTACCAAACTGCAACCAGCCACATATGGCCATACTGGTAACAGTACACACATAGCAGGAGTATTAATAGGTATCTCACCACTAGGACACTAGATGCAATAACATTATCAAGCAGGATCACACTGCAGGCCACACATGCTCTGTAACACAAGGCCACTTTGCATAGTCCACAAGTACTGTGCCTGCATCCAAATATACAGCAGACATAACCCATGGTGCATGCAATAAGTACTGCAAGCTGTAGTGTGTAATAGTAGATAGGTAGGAGTTCTAATCTCACATCTGCCAACTTGTATGTGTGTGTGTGTGTGTGTGAGTAAATATATATCCCCTTGCAGTGATAAAGGCATTCTAATATGGCCTATCTCTGCACATTTTATTTTAAGGCCCATTGACTTCCTGCTGGCCTATACATGGGCCTCCTTTACAAGGCCTGCTGATATCATCCACCTTAATAGCACTGGCTGACAGTTTAATTTCAAGTAAATTCTGTAGTGCATGCAATAAGTGCTTCACATTATATTGTGTTCTAGACAGGTAGGGATTCTAAACTCACATAGCCAATGCTGCATAAATATATTTCATTGCAGCAGTACGGACATGGCAGTATGAGCTATTTCTGTGCAATGGCTATGCATTTTACAGCACTGTGACTAGCTGCTTGCCATAAAGTGCCCTCATCTACACAAGCATAACTGATGTCCACCACCATCTAGATTTGCACATTCAGAAAATGGAGGTGACACATATCAAGGGTAGCAGACCTTGTCACAAAGAATGAATGCATAATTACGCTGACTGGCCCCATTGTCCCTGACATATGTTTCTACACATATGCACCTAGTAATCCATGCACATATACCGCCTTACCTTGCCGATGTCATATTTCTGCTGTGCTGCCATGCCATCCTGCACTGCAGTATTGCTGCCATGTGTCCATAGTTTAACCACTCAGACCCCTGGAACTGACACATACGCAGGTTTGTGGTATACCTGTAATTCTGTAACACTAGCACCAATCTAACATCATGCAACAAAGACACACAGAGTATGATGTGTAGTCATGACACATGTCAGCATACAGTACCTGTCGTGGCCCACAACTACTATGGCATAACAATACTGCACTACAGAAGTACACTTAAAGTAATATGGTCACCCTGTGCATCAGACACATACTTGCATGTCTCTGCATTGATGGCAGGGATGTAGCACAGGTATCATCACATGCACAGGGTGTAATGTGGGGATGCCAGAGGCCTAGGCTGTGCCATATAGTTGACTGCATGTGTGTGAGTCAGGAAGGGGTGCTGGTAAGATGGGCCATGGAGTGGTGCCATGTGTGTCTGTTGGTGATCTGCATGCGACAATGATGTTTGAGTGTGTGCATGTACACATTCAAGCTCAGTGCTAGCCCTACATGTGTGTATGTTGGAAAGCTGTGAACTGTACATGGTAGAGTGGACAGTTCACCATCTCTGGCCATGGACACAGGAAATGGTTATGCCAGGAGTAGCAGTGGCACCACTATGGCCAAGGGCAGATGTGGTGCTAGTAGTTGTTGGTGACTGCTGTCTGCTGAGCCCATGTCCCCCATGGGACTGCTCAGGGCCACATGGACATGGCCTGCCAAGTCATGGTGTGGATAGCACACTTCCCTCTGTAGTCCTGGAGGTACTGCCACTACAGGAGCGTGAGTGTGCACGGCCACAAGAACTCAAGGCAGATGGTGTTGCTGACCTATGTCCACATGTCCAAAGCCCAACTCCAACCAGATGTTCCAGCACAGACAATGTGCAGTCAAAGACAGACATAGTCTCATCCCACCATCTGTCTGCTACATCAATTAAATTATCCATGGCTTCACCGATGCTGTGGATGCAGTCACAGATGTCAGACTGTGCTACATCCATAGCCCTAAGCATCCATCTAGTGTCACTTTCAGAACATGCCTGTGCCTACATGATGGCCTAAAACATGTGGCTAGTGACCTATGATGTGACACCTGTGACAGGAGGCGGTTGGGCAGCAGTCTTCCTTCAAGCACCCCTGTCAATCTGCCTGTGTGGGACCTCACCAGGTCTCTGGCTATGCCCAGTGTCTACACTCACTGATGCCATAGTTGTCACACTGTCCTGTTCAATTTCACCACCCTCTGACTGTCCAATATCTGTCGCTTCTGGGGACTGGGTATGTGTGAGCATACTGACTGTGTGTGGTGACAATGGTGGCAGAAGACTGATGTCAACTTCTGGGACAAATTCAGCCCCGACAACCCACATGCGCCTTACTTTGCCCACCATCATCATCAGACTCTGATGAGACACTGTTGTTAGGTTGTGAGGGGGAAAGACTCCAACCCACCCCATTCACCTGTGAGAAGCAAGACAAAAGCAGTACATTACTACCTGCACTATTATATATGGTAATCCACAAAGACTCATATAGATGAGGATCTACAACTACATTACACAATCCACATCTTTTCATCTCTGATCCCATGCACAACACAAACTCACAACAACATACACAGACAAGTCAACCCTTTTATAGCATGCATTTCAACTACATCCAGTTGATGTTGCCAGTACAATGCA
This sequence comes from Protopterus annectens, assembly GCF_019279795.1. Classification (NCBI taxonomy): domain Eukaryota; kingdom Metazoa; phylum Chordata; order Ceratodontiformes; family Protopteridae; genus Protopterus; species Protopterus annectens. The sequence goes on along the minus strand of NC_056734.1, from coordinate 652,948,394 downwards.
CTTGTGAGTTAAGCAATTTGACAGTGTATGTGCTAGAACTACACATAAAACCCAATACACATATCTTGAGAATAATATACTAATTGTAGTGTCACTGCCTCAGGTATGTAACATCTCCCTATTGTGTTTGACCAGGCATCATGGAGTAATTGCCTCATGTATAGCAGTTTGCATTGTCACTCATAACTATAAGTGCAAATGTGTTAATGTTTGTACAAATACACACCTGTGATTACCCAGTCTATGCACTGTAGTTAACTGCTCCAGAATGGAACATGCAACTATTCCACTCCAGCTAAGCATAACACTTATGCCTATGGCAAAATGGCAGCCCTTAATATTCTTAGAATATATATATATATATATATATATATATATATATATATATATATATAAATAATCCGTAAAACAGTATCACACTACTCTGTCCATCCCTGATGGACCTATGAATAGAAGAGATATTGTCAACAATATCAAATGTTGCAGTGTCACAAGGTAATATGTGTGTATATCCACTTGTACAGTAGCTAATGTGATACTGGCTACATTGCCGACATTCTGAGTATGTGTGCACAACTGAGCATAAAACCCAAACCTCCCCCCAATGCAGATAGACCTGACACCTATGTACTGGTATGTAGAGCCTGTCACAATGATTGATACAGTATTACACAGTTGAGCACAGTAAGTTTACCTGGAAGCTTCTCTGATATAGACACTGTGGCACTCACCGCCAGGATGTATGGTGTGATGGATGCAAAGAAGCTGGTGGTTGATCCTAGGTTCCCCAGGAATTTCTCTGTGGCTGAGAGTGGTTGTTCTGTCGCAGGCCCTCCACCAGTGGCAGCATGATCCCTGGCCACAGCAGCTGCCCTTTGACATGCAGCATTGAACATATCCATGGCCAGTGTTGCACCTGCTTGTAGGTTCTTTCATGTTGGCCAATCTGATTAACCACCCTAACAAGTTTACCCCACAGTGCTGCCCACTGGTCACAATTCTGGTGACCTCTTGACAGCAGAATGTGATGGTGGAGTCTGAGGCCATCCAGTATAACATCATTCTCTGCAGCTGTGAATGATGGATATCTCCTTGTGGCACATTGTTCCTGAAAGACAACAAGATGGAAACACATTGCAGGACCAGATTCATGGATGTCCACTATGTACAGACCCTGCACAACCAAAATGGCCTGCACTATCCACTGCTCCCTCACACATCAAACCCCACAGTCTGGCAACACACTACACGTGTGGCTATCACAATTTTTTTCACATTCAGGCTAATCATTCTAACAGTCTGTGAGATCTAAACTCACAATTAATTACTCATAATATGGCTACCTCACACATTTACCTGTAGTTCCTGGGGAGAGAGAATCTGTAAATGTTACGTGACTGATACTGTAATATATATTGCTACATAGCACTGGATTTGAACCCTGGTCTGTGTGGGGCAAAATGTACTACAGGCAGAGCATTTAACAAACTGAGCTACAGCATCACTGCTGATTTCTGACTGACTGATATTTGCCTAGAGCTCACCTGAAACCAATATATGACTGGGTAATAGTATTGCAGTTTTATACTAGACTGGACTGCAGTGACAGTAGACCACACATGCATGAACTACAAGCATGACAGTGATAATAGGTAATCCATACATTACTATATAGACTACAGGTGTACACAATGTATTGCTAGTGGATTGAAATATCTGCGGCATCAACAAACAATATCAGATCATGGAGTTGGCTACCTCACCCAAATACCTTGCTTACCTGCTGTTTACAGATATTACACTGTTATAATTCACCGCAGCATCTTACCTCACAGTCTGAATGCACGTAGCTGAAATGCAATGGTTAAAACAATAGACTTCTGATGTACACAATTTATCTTGGTGTTATTTGTATTAGTTCAGTTGTCATGATTACTTTCTTGCAAAACAGCTCTGAATGTACACTTATTGTATGTCAGACTTTACTGGATATACCTTCATGCAGTTACTGGTACTGTTTTGTGTTTTTATTGCAGAACAGTTGTCATAATTAATTTCTTGCAAAACAGCTCTAATTCCACACTTAATGCACAACAAACTTCTAACAACACACATCTGCTAGAGGTTTTGGGACCTTATCCCCGGTTCGTCTTTAAGAGGGGCAAAAATTTAAAAGACCTTTTGCAAACGAGTGACTCCATTAGCACTAGTTCTAGACAAACTGGTACTTTCATTTGTGGTTCCTGTAATTGGTGTAGATTATTAAAAGTAGGTAACTCTTTTAGCATAAAAAGTGAGAAATTCATTATTAACCACAGGATTTGCTGTGACACTAGGTCAGTTGTCTACATAGCATTTTGTAACTGCTGCCCTGCATTTTATGTTGGTAAAATGGACCGGAGACTACGGGACCGTATTTACCAACATAATTATGCCATAAAAAACAAAAAATTGGACAATGCCCTTTCAAAACACATCCTTGAAAATCTTGGGCATAGTTTTTGTTTTATGGGCATTGACTTAGTCAAACCTGGCATTAGAGGGGGTCCCCAACCCCTCTTATTGGAAATAAAAGAGTTAGAGTGGCAGCTCCTATTAAATGCATTTGCTCCCCCAGGCCTAAATGAAGCCTGTAATATTTCTGTTATTTTAAAATATAAAAGTTACCTTAGGTTATGACTTCCCTTGCTGTGTTGTGCTGCATAGTTAATTTCACCTAATATACATCTTCAATTATTAGGTTTTTTTACCATATGTATTTAAATATGGTTATCCATCTTTACAATCCTATTATTCCTTTAGAATGTATGGCCCGAGATTGATCTTACTTTAGACATCAAGTTGTGGTTACACTTCTAACTTTTTGTTTTCTCACACTTACTTTGGCCTCACGTAATTGTTTTTAAATCACCAATTAAAATCTTTTGGTGATTGATGTATATACAGTTTTTACTGAAATATTTTTTAAGATTGTGTACTTTAAATGGGTAAAAAACTATTTATTTGTTTTTAAATAAAACCTTATAGGTGGTGAATGCCCTTTTACATTAAATTGCGATGTTACTTTGTTGAACAGGAGTGTTAGACACTATGCTGGTTCCTAAGGAAATGACATCATACTACACACCTGGTTGTGATTTTAAAAGTGAATTTGGCGCTGTTTTTATTCTGTCTGATGAAGCTTCTGTTAAACAGAAGCGAAAATGTTATTAATAAAATACGTTAACTTTCTTTGTTGGTGTGCGCTTTGACTTTTTCCGCTTGTTCGTCACAGTCTGAATGCACGTAGCTGAAATGCAATGGTTAAAACAATAGACTTCTGATGTACACAATTTATCTTGGTGTTATTTGTATTAGTTCAGTTGTCATGATTACTTTCTTGCAAAACAGCTCTGAATGTACACTTATTGTATGTCAGACTTTACTGGATATACCTTCATGCAGTTACTGGTACTGTTTTGTGTTTTTATTGCAGAACAGTTGTCATAATTAATTTCTTGCAAAACAGCTCTAATTCCACACTTAATGCACAACAAACTTCATTAGATATAACATTCATGCAGTTACTGGTATAATTTCAAGTTTTTATTGCACAACAGTTGTCATTATGCAGGTGTTGCAATACAGCTGTAATTCCACATTTATTGCACTACAAACTTTATTGCATATACTTTATTACAGTTAATGCTTTAGTCTTCCCTGCTTATTGCAGTACAGCTCTAAGTCCACATTCAATGCAGTACAATCTTTACTGTATATAATTAATTGCAGTTAATGCTTAGCATAATACATCTGTACTCACCATACTCACAGCGCAACCTGGCCAAGGTCTGGCATGTGCTGCAATATTGTGAGCTCTCTCCTCTGCAGCTGTTGGGAGAGAAGCACACCATTATGCATACTGGTTTAGCAGACATTTGGTTTAGATATCAGTCAAACAAAGGTAAAATTACTTACAGAATTGTGGGGCATTCCCTGCCCGAGATTCTCAGACCCAGGTGTCCAAGAACCTCCCTTTTGATGTTTTAGGTCATCATAGTGGTGATAAACCTGCTCACCTGTGTGGGGGATACCTGTCACACTGGTGGGTTCATGTGCCAGCTGGTCCCAGGCCCCCATCTTGCACTCTGAACCCTGCAACCCTCCCTGCAGCAGCCAGTCATCATGTTTTTTTTCACCAGAGGTCCAACCATGACCCTGGACTTCTGAATGCTACAACGCTGTGCCCAAAAGCCTGCACCCTCTCCAATGTCTGCCATAGTCCCTACACAGTCACAGCTCCAACAGGTTATACTGTATCCCCATCTAGTCAGCATTATATAGCCTGTTTGCTCACCCTTAAATGCCATTGGGCAATATTTAAAAAAAAGTAGTGCATAGCTTAGCACTATGCAAACCAGCTTAGCAGTGCAGAAACCAACCAAGTGAAGCCAAGCAGTGCATAAGCATTTTCAGCCATTATTATGTTTATGCGGTGCTTAAAACAAGTCTTAGCAGAGCTTAGCTGAATGCAGCAGGACAGAATGTAAAAATAATTGGCATAATTTGTATTTCAAAAGTAAATTCATACTTTCCTTTCCATGTATTCAAACTGCACCTACTGCATATGACACTGTATCTCTACCAGTTTAGCTACATGGATATATGGAACTCTGTTATACCTTTACATGTACCTCTGAGCTACGTAAAAGCATTGCTGAGCACTTTGTCATGCCTTGCAAACCCGCTCAGCTACACTTAAACTTGGCCTTTAAATACATAATTAAATACATCTGTTTTCTACTTTTAGATATCTGGCAGGTGTCTCAGCACCATTTAGCATTGCTGCGCTCTGCTCTGCACAAACATGCTGTTTAAAATACATTTTTAAAAATACACTACATTGATATGATATAATTGGACAGTGCAGGGAGTGTGTTACTCATCTGTGGACACAGTTAGCACCACTCTCCCTAAACTGATTCATTAACCATGTTCCACAGCTCTCCCTCAGCAACACACCATGGCTAATATACATGGCAAGCTGCTAAGGGGCAACCATGTAAATGGACACTGTAACATTCCATGTAGGGTCTACACTATGCCTACATAGAATTTATTAAATCTGGGAAACTGTCTAATTTTACTGTTGATATTTATTTTGCACAAAAAGCTTTAATTTGATTTATTTATCTATACATGAATCTCTCTTCTGTTTGTACACTAGTCACTTTTGATTTATTTGTTACTATCTCTGTACTATTTAACTGTTGTAGTCTTTCAAATATTAGTCCACATAACTCCCCAGAAGTTATGAAATGCATACTAAAATAAAAGATGGGTTGTTGATTTTCTTTACCAGGACTCACAGCAAAGTATTGACTTCTGTGTAATCATTACAAATTGCAGTATAATATTTAGATTTTATTTTTTGGGGGGGTTAACAATTCTAGGCAGTTATCCTTTGCATATCTCATTTAACATAAAGGAAATCTTTTGGCAAATCATTTATATACCAGTGTGTTTGGGGCGGAGAGTGGTTGCCTTGAAATCACTGAATGTTATTAGACTTACTAGCATCATAATAGATGAGATTTGTTTCATTTTTGGCCTGTTACAATTTTTTAACTATAGCATATCATTTCATATACAGGGCAGTTTCAGTGAAAGAAATGATTGGTGTGCAACCATGCTGGTACTTAAAGAGCTTGATTAGGTTTTCATGTTCTTTCAGCATATTAAAAACATCAGTTTATCTTAAAGCCTCTTGTTTTAGTTTTGTTTTGTCTTTCCAGCATATTGAAAAAAATTGGTTTATTTTATTTATCTTCACGTTCTTCAAGGGAATTAGCTCTTTCAAAATGAAACTTATATAACACATCTTCTCTTTGGGGAAAAAATTTGGTTGCTTCTTTTAAACACTGGAAAATAATTCAGTTTGAATAGGGTCTACATAAACCATACAACTTATATTTTGTTTTGCTTGGGAAGAGTCAGATCAGGGTCACTTTAAGAGTTAGAGGGAGCATTTTCTATTCACCCAGGCTTTGTATTTCTTGAAAGGTAATTACACATTTAACAAAGCTGCAGGACAAAATAAACACAATCTGAAAAAATCAGTCTAAACCTGGTGTGGTGTTCATTTTCATTATTTTGATGTAATTAATTAATTTTAATGATTATTTTTATACAAGAACTATTAACTCACACCCACGATGTTCTAGTTTAGCTTCTCCAGTGGTGGTAAAATGTTTTTGAAAGTATTTTATAGGAGAAGTAGATTCAAACTAATACTGACTGTACTGGTTTGTTACAATTGTAATTCTTCATGAGAAATACAAGTTCAAACACATCTTAAACAATGATTATGAGCTCAGTTTTATATTTTTTTGCATATATACTTTATCTTATTTAGTTGACCATGCTCTTTTCTTAGAGGAATTTAATAATAAATGTTAGTTGTTTTAAGGACATTAACTTACATTAAGCGATGTAACTGTGAATTTAAGGATTTGTTTTTAAAATGAAAGAACTATTCATACAAACTTAATTGTAGCTTAACTAGCAGTGCAATATTTAACAAAAAACAGCAGGATTGTAGAGGTGTATTTTAGTACATGGAGTGCTGTGACTATTCCCTAAAAAAAAAAAAAAAACTTTTAAAAAGTTTCTTTAGATCAAGACCCGATTGTAACAGTACTTAACATGTGTAACAATTTTTACATACCTCTGAAAGTGCTGATATTGTTGGGTCTCATGAAAGGGATGTTCCTTCACTCTCAATTGTCCCTGATTATTTTGCCTTATATTTTAGTTCTGTATAACAAACTTTGCTAAAGTCACTCTATAAGTATCTCATTTAACAAATTGTAACAGTAATTAAAAATTGGCCCTTACGTTTTCTTCCATTTGTATTTACTTGCTGTCTGTGCAACAGACAGTACACTCTAAGTGTTTTACTGGCTTTCAAAGCCAGTAATCTCTTTACTTTTGTTTTTTATTTTTGTAACTGATAGTACATGGAGTAGATAAAATTCTATGCATTGCAAAAAGGTATGATCAGGTCTCTCTAGTTATAACCAATTATTATGTATTCTTAACATGTATGTCAAGATTGACCTCTTGAACTTCACTTTCAAGGTGAATTTATCTGCAGCCTTGTCCTGAACACATAATAAAATGGTTACAGAGACATGATCATAATCCTCTATATTTTGCCATTGCCTTATACGAGTTGTATTATTATTATTATTATTATTATCATACTTAACATTTGCTTTTATATGACTTGCAGCATCAGAATTGTTAAACGTCACTTTCCGCTTTTAGTTAACATCTGACATCATGTCACTAACAATATATTTATCTTTTGACTAGTAACAATTATAATAATCCTGAGCTTGACAAGTTATTTTTCTCAATCAGTGATGTACAAACAAGGGTTGATTTCAATGTAAGTTTTGAGCTGGCTTAGTCTTAATATCAAGTAATGCATTTTAATTGGTCACTGTTATTGTAACTGTCATTTCACCACCTTTTCTTTATTGCAGCTCTTACAGATATTAAGGGTTCCACTTTGATGTAATCTGAAGTAATCATAATCATAATTATACACGTGAAGCTCATATACGTTTGATCCTCTCAGAAAAACTTGGTGTTTTCTAGTTAATAGTCCAGGATATTATCATCGCCACTGATACAGTTACTACTTAGCAATAATTTAATTCCCGACTTCTGCAATCTCTTCCACCATATCATTCCTTCTTTTATCACAGGTGAAACATTTCTCACACTGGCATATCTGGTGTTCCCTCCAACAATTTATAGGATTTCTGTAAATTAATAGCACACACTTAACTACAGTTGTAGCATCAGACATGCATTCAACAAGCGGTTCTTACTGTTGTTAGATCTTTTTAAATGGCGCTGCCACCTGCAAACTGCTGACACATTGCCTTTTTCAGATGGTTAAGGATACAGTGTCACTCTTATATCCATCCCAGGGCAGACAGTTTAGTATAGAAAGGACTAATACCTTAACGGTCATGTAGGTTATTCTAAGCAAATTTAATTTCTTTTTCCCTCATTCACACTGACTTATAGTGACTTGCCTCACTAATAAATTAACAGAGTTATCAATGTAATATTGGGATTTATTGGTTATTTATCAACTTACTTTTAATCAAATCAGAATGTTTAGGAAGCCAAGTCATGCCTCATAATTTACAATAAATCATACTGGGTGGACTCCACCCATTTTGTTATCACATCCTATGACTTCAGAAGAAGGATATAACTCCCTGCTTATCATTTGCTCCTTATTGTAGAACTTACAGGAATATATGCTAATTATTCGTCTATCTAGGACACAAGATTAAACTCAGGTCCAAATGATGCAAGCATTACCATTAAAAAGTGAAAATGGCTTATCATTATTCTTTGCGAACAAAGACAGTATTACAAGTAAACATGAGTAGTTATAATTGTGATGGATGACTTAGTCACTTGACATTTTCTGGATGAATTAATTCTGGTTTAAAGCTAATTTCACAGTATCCACTGTACTAAAACCAGGTTGCCAAATGTTCATATCAGACATAAACAGGCCTGTAACATCATTGCTATTTCTGCTAATAGAATGGAAGTGACCCAAATGGCTAATATCTGAGTGAGTTTGGTAACTATTTTAAAATATCCATTGTTCCACTTTAAAATTATCTGTTACAGGTATTTTTGTTTTTGTTGTTTTTTTCTGTAGCCATTATACTGAATGAAGTACACAGACATTTCAGAAGAAACAATTCCATTGTAGCAAGATATTTCATCCCTCATTCGGGTCATTAGATACCTAACTTGTCTTTTAAAATTCATTTCTAATTTTTCACTTCAACAAATAGCATATACACCTCAAAAAAACTAATCAGAAGTACTTTTAGATGATGGCCTTCATATTTATTTCTTTATTTTTTTATCATTTGTTGATTGGGGGACCTAAGGTGGCATTCATACTAGTAAGGGAAATTTTGCCAGGACATCAGGCAACTTTGCTTATTCATCATTGTTCTGAGTGGACCCATTTTGAAGAAGCACTTCCTGTTTTTATTCCAGGCACAGATGTTGGCCAAAGAAATAGGGAAGCAGATGAAGAAAGAAAGAGATGATGGAGGAGTGACAAAAAATCAAGGGTAAAGCAAATATTGAAATAGGAGAATCTGTGCAGGATTCCGAGGAAATGTTTAAATGAAACCTGTTTGATGGAGATGAAGCAGTAAATGATGGATGTATAATTACAACCCTCCACTCAGGAGGGTTTCAGGATGATTTACTTAAAGAACTTGTGTTGCAGAGTGAACCAAAAAATGAAGATGTTTCCTGGGGAACATTATGGAGAAAATATAGAAGGAGAAAATATAGACAATCCTGAAGAATAGTGGATAAGATGGAAATTAAAGCATATGCAGGAAAAATAAAAGAAGGCAAAAGTAGAGTACCAGAAAAGAAGGCAGAAGAAAATGAAAAACAGAAGTATGTGGTAAGGATTCAAAGTAAAAAAGATAGATATGAACTATGGGACAGTTTAATAGCTCATTTGCATGTAAAAGCACATCAGGTAAGAACATTTATTCTTATTAACAGAGACATTTTTTGACATTATATTTAAGACTGCTTTTTCAATAGAAAATGTTCTTGGAGAATATAAAAAAAGAAAGACTGTAACCCATGGAATCTGTACGTGACAAAAGCATTTAACAGAGAAACAAAAGAGAAGATTCATGTACAATTTTGAACAAAGGTCGAAAGAGAGAATTTGAAAGGACATTTGAAAGCTTTATGCAATGAAGTACTGGAAACTGCAAAAGTTTATGACAAAAGAAGTTTATGCACTGGTGGCTGGGACTGTAATATTTTGTTAATAACAGAAAGAGAAAAATTCTACCTACACCAAGCATGATAAATGTGGGTGGAAATAGGGGTGTTGTAAAATACTGGGTACACCCCAAAACATGTTTTTTAATGTAGAAAAGAGGACATTTTATAAGTAACTGTGGCAAAAGAAAGTGTTATATTTGTGGGGAAATGGAACATGATGCAAAAAACTGTGAATTGAAATGTTATAAATGTAACAAAATTGGATATCTATGGATGGCTTGCAAAAAGGAATATAAGAGTAAAGAAAAAGAAAAAGAAAGAGAAGAAAATGAACAAAGAGAAGAAATTTTAGAAGTAGTAGAAATAGAAGAAAATTTAGATGAGAAAAAATAATAAAGCGTACATAGAAGAAATGAAGAAGAAAGAAGACATAATTTGTGAGGTAGTAAATTTTATTCGTAAAAGACAGAACAAGGAAATTTAAAAGGATAAGTGCAAAAAAATAAAGGAAATGGATGAAAAAGAGCATATGCAGATAAAGACTGGGGCTTGGAATAATGGCTAAGATGTTTAACTCAGAGACACAGTGCAGTGTTTGACTCTCACCTTTGTGAAGGAAATTGATTAGGCTTAGAATGGCCTATTAAGAAAGTTGGCCTAGTGATTAGCTAAAGGAAAATTGTAAAGTACTTTCTGTAAATGTGAATAATATTAAGAATAGAGTAAGAAGAACAGGAATTTTGGAGTTTTTTAATTTCTCCAAGTCTTTTGGGTTTCTGATAGGATGGGAATGGACCCCATTCCTATGTCAAAGTATGATTAAAGTTCATGAAATTCGTATTGTTTCAGTCTTTGATGTCAGCCAAAAGTGCTCTTTGGAGCACCCACAGTGTGCCCAGTAATGACTCCTTACGCAATTCGTGTGGAGTTTCATGGATTGGCAACATATCTAAATATGATTGTAGATTCTTTTTTATAAGACCCATTGCTCCTACTACTGTTGGAACTGTCTGGGTATCTTTCTTCCCCATATCTCTCATTTCTGCCTGCAGATCCTGATATTTTATGACTTTGTGTCTCTCTATATGCGAGACACTGTAGTCAATGGGTGTGGCGATTTTAATGATCAATGCTACTCTTGTCTTTTTTTCTTGAACAACTATATCTGGTTTTGTAGCATCTAGCTTTTGAACTGTTGGTAATGGGTAGTCCCAAGTGATATAAACATCATCATTTTCTATGATGCTTTGTGGCTCATGTTTCCAGTGTTTTTCAGTCACTTCAATACCATAATGTTTGCACAATCCCGAGTGCAACAATCTTGCCACATTATTATGCCTTTCAGCATACACTCCTTCTGCCATTAATATGTCACAACCTGCAACAAGGTGTGAAACTGTTTCCAGTTCAGTTTTGCGATCCTACATTTGTCTGTTTCTCCCACATGTTCAATGGACTTTGTAAACCAATGTGTATGTAGCCCAATATCTTGGGCTGCAAATATTAACCTTTCATATCTTGGTTTGAATTCACCTCTCCTTAACCATTCCTGCATTCTTTCCTGATCAGCATGAGGTTCTTCCAGAAGTTTTCTATACTTGGAACTATATTTATGCTTTTTCCACATTTCTTGCCTTCTGATCCTTGACATTATATTCTTTCTTTTGTTTTTTTTGGCACATTCAGTTGCTGCCTGATTTTTATCCACTTCTGGTTAGATTTCCATTCCTAATTGATGCCGATATGCTTTGGCTAAATTAAGCAGAGAAGTCATCTTAGATTTATTCTCCTCATGTTTCAAAACATTCACTACATTTGGGCCTTGTGAAGTCAGAAGATATGTGCGGAGGCTCACAATTGCAGATCTATACATATAATCAATTTCAAGGAGGCCCATCCCTCCTTCAGAATGGGGAATATATAATCTTGGTATGCACTGATTTTTATAAATCATTTGGTGAGCATGACGCATCCTTCTTGTTTTCCTATCTAATCTATCCAACATGTTTTAGGGCCAGTCAATCACTCCAAAACTGTAAGTTAGAACAGGAAGAGCAAATTGGATTATAACTTGAATTTTGTTCCTTGATGTCAGTGCTGTTTTCAGGATTAATTTAAGTCTTCTGAAATATTCCTAAATTTTATTCACATTTGTCCATGCTTTATTATTAATCCTTCATGATTGCCCAAGTATTTATACACTCTCTCTTGCTCAAGTTCTTTTATATCACATTCTTGTCCCAAACTGATGTTTTCCTGATTTTGCAGTTTTCCTGCTTTAAAGGTTGCTTTTGCACATTTACCAAAACCTAATGACATTCTTATATCATCTGAAAATGTTTTGTCAACTTGCAGTTGTGCTTTCAGTTCCTCATCTGATGAGCTATACAGTGTTGAATCATTGACAAAGAGAAGATAAGAAGTCTTTATGCGTTGTTGTTTTCTAGGAGACAAATTATAGCCATGGCCTAAGCTGTTAAGTAGACAGCTTAATGGGCTAAGGGCAAGGCAGAATAGCAGTGGTGACAGAGAGTCACCCTGGAATATCCCCCTTTGAATTTTTATCCTTGGGATAATAATGTGTCCTTTATCATGGCTTAATTACAAAGTGGACTTCCACTGTTTCATGGTCACTGTAATGTAGTTGATCTGTGTAAGGAGTATCTTATACATTTTTAAGCACTCTTTTATCCATTAATGTGGGATACTATCAAATGCTTTTTTGTAGTCAATCCATGCCATACTTAGATTATTCCCCTTTTTACAGTTCTCCACTATGACCTTATTTAACAACAAATGATCCTCTGTTCCATATGACTTTCTTTTATTGCCCTTTTGTCCTGCTGCCATAATTGAGTTTTCTTCTAAATTACTATAAACTATTTAAGCATTAATTTCTATGTATAGTTTATACATTGTCGGAAGGCAAGTTATTGGTCTATAATTTTTAGGGTAGCTTGCAGATTCACTCTTAAGTTGGAGTATCATTTTTCCTGTTGTTAACCAAGTTGGTGTCTGTTTGGGGTGTGCATATAAATAGTTTTTACTCATGAATAAATCTTCATGCAAAGATGTTAATACATTCAGACAAAAATTAGGTACTGCATCTGGGCCTGGGGTTTTCCAATTAGAGGCTTTTCTTAACTTTGTTTCAATATCTCTGGCTGTTACTTCATCCCATTTCATATCCTGTTCCTTTGAACCTCTTATTTTTTCTTTAACTTTTTCTACCCATTTAGCATCTTTGTTATGTTCCACAGGATTTTCATAGATACTTCTCCAAAATGTATCTATTTCTTCTTTTTTTTGGTGGTCTTTCAATCCCTTTTACATTATTTCCCAATTCTGTATAAATATTTTTTGAATCATCAATAAATTGCTTATTTTGTACTTTTCATTTATATTTATTTTTGTATCTTCTAAGTCTTGCTGCCTGTGCTGAAATTTTTAGTTTGTTGTTTGGAATAGTGCATGATAGTTCCTGTTCTGTTTTAATGCTGCACATTGCTTTTATCACATCTGTAATCTTCTAATAGTGACACTTCTTGCCTTAACCGCTTTATACTTTTCTCTATTTGATATTTCCATGATGGTATTCAATTTCTCCCCTTCCTTTCCCTCACTACCCAGTGTTCTTGTGGTAGAACTTTATCAGTTATTAATTTAGCTGCACAGTAATATATCCTGCTTACTTCTGTTATTTCACATGGGTCTCTCTGAACAGTCATAATTACTGTGTTTATTTGTTTTATCAAACTTCTAACTTTTTGGGTTTTATTAACCTTCTGCAGTTTATTTCTTTCATTGATCTTGATATATCTGTCTAGGTCTATTAAGTCAAGCAGCTTTCTTCTTTGCTCATTTTCTTCCAAACTAAGGGCACATCCCTTGTTTTCCAATTCCTGCGGGCATTCTATAGAAGATAGCATCTTCCTGTGGCACATTCTCTTCAACTTTGTCTTGTGCCATCCATTGCTTTATCATGGGAACTCACTGGCCTCTCACTCCTCAAAATTGACTGCATCAGAGTTTCCACAGTTTCCTGTTCTGTCCCTTGCTGTCTAGCTTCAAGTGAATGCTTAAAATGATTTCATGTGGAAGGCTCCAAATTATCTTCATATGACACCTGACCAATTGCTTCCTGTTTCACTGATTTCCCCTTAATTTGGATATCCATTACTCTATCCTGTTTTGGTTCTTTCTGAATTAGATTTTCTACACTGAATCCTTCACTTTGCAGGTACTCCATGACCTCAGTTTCTATTTCTTTAACTTCTTCATTACTAATCTCTTTATCTGTTTTTTCTCTTTGTCTTCTTATTTTTTGTATTGTAAAGTTGTCTATGTCTGGATTCCTTTGTCTGTATTTCTCTTCAAATATCTTTGGTGCTGCTGTTTTTGTATTGGTTAGTTTTGCTTTCTCCTTTGCATAAATATTACACCATATTAAATCTCTTTTTCTTTCCCATGTCCAAATGTCTTCTTCAGATGTTTCCTGATCTTCCTGTTTCTCCCTACTTTGGGGACTCACTCCATCCTGCTGTGATGTAACCTGTGCTAGACCTTCTACACCAAATCCTTCACTTCACAGGCACTCCATAACTTCAACTTCTATTTTTTTAACTCCTGCATTACTAATCTTCTTTTCTACATTCCATCTTTGTGATGTTATTCTTTTTATTGTGAAGTTTTCCATATCTGGATGCCTTTGTCTGTATTTATCTTCGAATATCTTTGGGGCTACCTTCTCCACATTGATTAATTTGGCTTTCACCTTTGCATAAATATTGCACCATATCAAATCTCTCTTTCTTTCTCATGTCCATATTTCTTTTTATACTTTTCAAATATCTCTTGGTTTTGTTGTTTATATTTTCACACTTCCTCAGATGCTTCTTTTCCAAACAGGTCGAGGTTTATTGATCTATATATGTTTTTTCCACAAATTTGTTGTATCAGTGAACAGAAATCTTCATTTGAAGCTTTTGACAGTTTTTCTTACGGAAGTATTTTTCTTTCCTCTAATTTCTCTCTTAATTGTTCTGTATATCTTTTGTTTGGAAAGTCTGGGATTTTTGCATAATAGTAGCAATACATAATTTCTTTCTTATTCTCAATAGTCCACTTTATCATCTTTATGGCTCTTCTTTGACCTATCAGTTTTTATGGACTGCTACTTCCTTCTACTACAGGTGGTCCATTCTCCCCCTGGGCCTGGCCTGATTGAAGGAATGTTTCCATATTTTGAGGATTCCACACTGTTGTCTTTTCCCTGGCACCTGTGCACCTACCAGGATTAGGCACTTTATTTATCCTGGGTCTTGTGCACCCAGCTATCTTTTTTAGTTTTTAACCTACTTCTGTCCATGATATATACTATATAAATACAGCCTATATATATCAGTGTCACCTTGGTGAGAGTTTGTAAAAACAGGGTCCACCTCATGAAGGCACTCACCGACTTGAGGATGAATTCAAGTTCAGCACTACTACTCTCCTTTTCTTGCTGACTTTTCATTTCTCCATTCAAACCATTGGAGTGGTGTAATACATGTGATGTAGATGTATTTATATTATAAGACAGTATTAAGAATATAGTAAGAATAATAGGAATTTTTGAGGATGCAATGTGTGTGATGTAGATGTAATTATATTAGAAGACACAAGAATTTTAACAAATAAAAGATTAAAACAGAGGAACTATGGGGAGAAAAGATAATCTGGAATTTATAAAATGAGGGATGTTCTGGAATAACAGTATTCTGTAGAAATACAGTAAAGATATTTCATATGACTTTAGATAAAATGGAAGATTAACCATTGTAGATTTAAAATGGATAGAACAAGTATATAGAATTATAGCATATGCTTATACTAATTGTAAAGAAAGTGAAAGCTTATAAAGCTTGTTCATCATATTTTAGACTATGTAGTGATAAATATGAATATTATAATATCAGGAGATTTTAATTGTGAAGAAGCTCTTTGGTTCGATCTTTGGATGGGGTGTCTTCTATGTGGAGTCTGCATGTCCTCCCTGTGGTCGTGTGGGTTTCCTCAGGGTGCTCCAGTTTCCTCCCAGATCCCCAAAGACATGCTGCAAGTGGATTGGACAAGCTAAAATTGGCCCTAGGCATGAGTGCGTGCGTGTGTGTGCCTTCTGTGGAAGGTTGGGCACTGGGCTGGCAGCTCAACACCGTAGAAACTCCACTGCCAATCATGAGTGGACAAGGTGATCCACTGTGGTGACCCATAACTGGGAAAAGCTGAAAGAGAGAGAGGAGATTTTAATTGTGATTAAAGAGACAAGCATAAAAAGAAAGTTAATGATGTAAGAACAATGTTAGACGTTATAAGATGTGGTAAGTTAAAACTCTGGGACAACAAATCATGGACTCATAAAAGGGGTATGTATAGAACTGTAACAGATTATTTTATAGTATCAGAAGATTTCATTATAAGAGAAAGGTAGTAGTTGAAACAGGATTTTCTGATCATCTTGCAATATAGCTAGAGATAAAGGAAACAAGGACTATATAGAAATAGACAAAGGAATTAAACGGAGAAATGAGAAAGCATGAAATGAAGAAGGAAATAGATTAGTAATAAAGTTATGGAAATATCATATTGCTCTAAAACTATTTTATGAAAATTGGTCTGAAAGGTGGATGATATTTAAGGAGAAATATAAAAATGTTTTTTTTTTACAGTGGCAATATGATGTGAGAAAAGTAGAGAAAGAAAAATATAAAAGAACATATAATGTTGCATTGGAAGATTTAGAACACAATGATAGAAAGTACTTTGAGAAAGAAAAAGAATTACACAAAAGAAATCAAGAAAAAATACAAGAATTGTATAAGCAAAGATATTTTTAACATAAAAAAGAAATATTAGGCTACTTAAGCAGATTAGAAAAGAAAGATATTATTGTAACGAGAGAAATAAAAATGTAAAAGGAGAAATAGAAAGAATTCGGGAAAAATGATGCACAGTGTAGGACGATATGTATAAGACATGTTTAAAGAACAAAGAAGGTGAAGAAAACACATGGAAAGTGAAAAAAGTTAGCAGAAAAAGAGAATAAAGAGTTGAAAATGGGCTTTCTTAAAAAAATGTGATAAAAGTATTAGAACAGGTAAAAAGAAATTCAGCAGCAGGCCCAAATAGAATAAGATATGAAATGTATAAAACATTAAGAGATTGGCTAGGAAAATATTTTTTAAAAAAATTTGAATGAATGGTTAAATGAAGGTTTATATATATATATATATATATATATATATATATATATATATATATATATATATACATACACATATATATATAAAGAATTATGCAGTGGAATACTTAAAATTCATATGGAAGAAAGAAGATAGAAGACAAAAATTGGAGAATGATAGTATTGAATAGCAATGATTAGGAGTTCTTTATTGAAATAATACAGAAGAGATTTAAAACTAAAATGGAAATTATTATGCAAGATAGCATATATGGTATAAAGTGGAAGGGTTGCCAAAAATTATTAATTGTAGTTAAAGAAATTGAGGGTGATATTATGAACAGAAAAGAAAAAGTAAAAATCATGGTAGGAGACCTTAATAAGCCATCTGGCACTATTGTATATGAAATTGTATGGGGAATAATGAAAGAATATAAGTGAGAATGTTAGGAAATGATGTATGTCAGTGTATAGTAATAATAAAGTAAAAATACTTGGAAATGGCTAGTTAAGCCAAGAGGTACATATGAAGAGTGGTGTAAGACAGGGATGTCCAATGAGCTGTATACTCTTTGTGTTAGTTATGAATGTGATAATATGTGAAATAAATTACAAAATGAAGGAGGTGGGGAATATAACAACTGAAGGGTTAAGAATTCCAGTTCTGTTACACTATGCAGATGACATTATAATAACTGCAAAAAATGAATAAAAGAAATAATAATTTACACAAATGAGTGCCTAGTAATGATAAGGATATTTCTAAATAAAGACAAAAGTAGATGTCTAGTAAAGACTGGGGGTATATATTTTTCAATGAGTGAAATGTCTGTGTTAGGTACAAAATTTATGAACAATTATATAGGTAGAATTCAATGGGGAAAACCAGAATGGAAGAAATAAAACAAGCATGTCTTTTCTGGAGAACATATAAACTGTCATTCAGAAAAAAGGCTCATTTGATAAATTCAGTACCGATGGAAAAAAATAACATACTTCGCAAGTGTATTTATGTTGCCAACAGTATTTGAAAATGAATTATTGCGGATGTGTTTTTTTTTTTTGTTTTCATTTATATGGGGTTCTAGATTAAACCCAGTAAAAAGAGGAGTTTTGTATGTAAGTGAAGAAGAAGGGGTTTAGGATTAAATAGCCCAGTGGTATATGATGCTTCCTTAAATTTGTACAACATATTAAAGTAGATAAATGAAAAAGGTGAGAGATTAGTAGTAGTAAAACTGTAAGCATGATAAATTTTTGGGTATAGTAAAAAAAAGTGTGTCATAGAAAAAGAGTGTATAAATGAAGAAATAAATGGTTACACAGAAAGATACGCTGTGGAAAATTTGATGGTATAGAAAAAGATAGAAAAGTATGATATAAGAATTTAATGATAAAACATTACTATGTAAAACCATGGGAAAAAAATCTAACAGATAAAAAAATAAAGCTATAAAATAAGTAGCAAATAGTGCAATCAGAAATTAGAATATTAACATTTTTTGTATAGAACATTAAATGATAAATTGCCAGTAAAAGGAAATATGCCATATAAAAAGAAAAGTGATAGAAAACGTTTACATTTTCAAGAAAAAGAAACTACAGAACATATGTTTTTAAAATAGAAAAGTAAAAATGTTACGGGGAAAACTATGTAAAGACGATTTTTCTAAGATATAAAAAAGTGTATAAAATAAATATGGATATTATCAAATGTGTATAGTATAAGAATAAAAGTAAAGAATACATTAAAAGAATAGATAAAAAGTTATTTTATGTTACAGCAAACAGACTGGGATCTTGTCATCAGACAATAAAGATTACAACATAAAATTAAATATTTAATATATATTCTCTTTCCCTTAAATTCAGTGTTTTCCTCTGCTGCAAGGAAAAAGGAGACACAATACTTCTGGCTAAGAGCAAGCTTAAAGGTCTCTAGGAGAATTTAATAAAACTTACATATAATTTTTTTCCATTTAGGCATTGTGGCACACTGCTTACATGGAAGTGTTTATGTGATGTGCCACAGTGCGCAAACATGCCATTATGAAAAAAAAAAACTTAAAAAGAGTGTAAAAACATAACTTAGTATGTGATAGTAATGCATGATAGGACCCTACATGGAGTATCTAAAATATTGGAATGGTGCTGTTGTGAACAATGCAGACCATGGAACTGTGTAGTTTCCAGTTTGTGTGCACAGATCCCTACATGAATGAGGTGGGGTTACTGAATGGCACAAATGGGTATTCGCATTTGCAGATCCAATCCATGTAGGCACAGAACTGTGTTAGTGTCCAGACAAGAGATAGCTAACATCAATGGGGGTGTGTCTGAGCTCGTTGAAGCTCAGCAGCACCTGTTTATGTGGTGTGGTGCTCTACTGAGCAGGGGGGGTGTTTACACTGACTGCTAAGCTTTGTTTACCTTTAGGGTGCGTGGTTTCCAATGTTTCCACTTGTTTGCATAGCATACCACCATGATTAGCATGATCTTTCATGGGAGTGTGTGGAGTGACTGCTGAGCTTTGCTTACCTTAGCAGCGAGTGTTTGCATGGTGCACTGCAGTGCTGAATGAGGAAGGCTGTCAAAAAAAATTGGCTGAGAAAATCAATGGTATATTAATTACTGATGACTCCTGTTTCACTTAAACAAGGGCCATTAACAGTTCTTAATGATGTACTTGGCAGGTGGAATGCATCATAGGTAGCCAATCACACAGGCTGCACCTACAGCAGAGCAGTCTAAAGGTTGCATACACCATAAAATCTGATTTCACTCAGATATTCTGCACCAGAGGAGTACAGACTTGGGATTTTAACTAAAGGAATGCTATGGACTGCTGCAGGTCTGCTACATCTGTAAGTGCTAGATGCTGAGGTCAATGCTGCCGCTGCTTCTGTGGCTGATAATAGACCTAGACTGAGAAGGAGAAGAGAGTTCAGGCCCAGGGCAACCTTCCAGGAGCTACATAAGCTGTAGATAGTAGAGTGCTACATGGTGGGCAGGGCCATACTACAAGAACTCAATGAGCTCTGCTGCCCTCAACTCAGACCCAGAGTCAACAGAGTGGAACACATACATGTGGAAAAAAAGGTATGTGTAGCTCTTTGGGTACTAGATACAGGTGCTTTCCAAAGACCAACCAGGGACATGATGGGGGGAGGGGGTCTTGCAGGCATCACCATCCAGGGTTTTCTACCAGTTCCTGGATACCATGCTACCACATGCTCATAAAAACATTTGTTTTTTACACACCCCTGAGGAGAGGGCCAACAGTATTCAACACTTTTACTGTGTAGCACACTATCCTGAGGTACTGGGTGCCATAGATTTCACTAATGTACACATCAAGGCACCACCTGGTGAGGAGGGTAGAATGCAAGTCAACTGCAAGGGGTATCACTCCATCAATTGCCAGGTTGTGAGCAATGCCCAAGGCATTATCATGAATGTGTGTGCTGGCAGCCCTGGCAGTTAAGACAACTCTCATGTCTGGCATGCACCACAGCTGTACCAGATGTCTGCTGGGGGGGGGCATCCCACATGACCATTTACTGGGGGATGCTGGCTATGCTTTGGAACCATGGATGATGACACCCATCAGAAATGCACACACACACACACACACACACACACACACACACACACACACACACACACACACACACACACACACACAAACACACACACACAAGAACACCATGATGTGGCACAAGCACAAACTAGGAACATCATAGAGCATGTGTTTTGGCTGCTCAAGTCCCAATACCAGTGCCTCAGTATATCTGGTGCAGCCCTGCAGTACTCTCCAGCCACATGTGCACAGATGTTCAGAGTATATGCCATGCTACACAATTTGATCCTGCAGAAACAGCTGGAGCAGGATCAGCAAAGGGAAGGGATATACAGCGCCCCACCAGTGCCTAGGTCTCCACAGCCACAGCCACAGGGGCCTTGGAGTAGGAACCCCCTGAGGATGTCCTTGTAGCCAGACATAGGCATGCCAAGTATGCCCTGCCCTTGGCCAAGAGACAATGCATAGCACATGCACTGACATTCTAGAGCCCTAGGGTCTGACACTTCACTCTGACTTGCATACATATGGTAAAAATGAAGCCAGCCAGTCCACATGACATGTACCTAACCATGTATTGGCTGTGTACTGCACGCATCAGACAGAATCAGCCCAGAACTACAGGTCTGTCAACTGCTGCATTCACAAGGTAAGTTACTTACCTATATACCACTTATATGGGTTACTGGAATATGGTAGCATATGTATGGACCTGACACATGTATGCAAAAGAATATAGTGGGCTACTGGGCTACTTGGAGAGATCTAACAGCCACTTGGGACAACAGGTACTCTGCCCAATATTATGAGCTCCATAATATTCACTAGGCCACATGGCTGGAAAATCCACTATATTATTCAAGAGAGCAAACAGTGGGGTCACAGCACAGTCACACAACTGTCTATGTCAGAAGAGCATGGGTTGGTTGTCCCCCACCCCCAACATATCAGTGTTACCATACAACTGCTGTAACAGTATGGCTGCAATGATATATCAGCTGACCAACCAATTCCAGGGCTGTGAAATAGAACTTGGCCACAAGCTGTATATTTCACATAACGCAGGGGTGACAATGTATGTCAGTTTGCTGTTGATTGTGTAAAGAATGACACCTCTCTGGTGGCTGGTGTGGTTCACTGGGCTAAGGATGTTAGCATGGATGATGGTGTTGATGGCTTGAATCTGGTAACATCCAAATCTTTTGCAAATGAAGAACTTGTATGGTGGTATTCCCACAGACTGTCATACCCCTCAATCTGTTACTGCAAGAATGCTGGAGAAAGCCAGAAAGAATGGAAACGACAAAGGGCAAAAACTACAGTTATAAATTAAACATGCCCTGATTAACCTAGAAGGTGACTACTATAACAGCAGGATGCAACAGAAGCAAATAGCTGCAGGTTGTAGAGGCTGTCACTTAAATGTGTCAGTGTTTACTACAATTCACTGACTGCATTATACAATATTTTACTGGAACACCACAAATGTATGAGGAACAGACCAGACAGACATATAGGGCAAAATGCTGGACATTCTGCAAAAACATGTAGAGTGAAAGGTATGCAGATTGTCACCCTGTGTGTGGTGTTACATCATGTACCCCATCACATATTCTATACAGCACACAGCCAGGGAATGCCTTGGATAATTTCAGGGAAGAGCTGTACTGCAGAAACAGGTGCAACAGCCAGTGACTGCAGTACACAAAGTCTGGGACGGGAGTACAGTTATCTCTGGCCTGGAGTCACCTTGTAAGTACTGAGAGTCCCACTGGGCATGCTCCTACACTTAGCTAACTTGAGCACAAGTCTGTTGCCTCTTCCTCACAAAGACCTGCTAAGTGGAAATACGTCTGCACATACAGGCAGCTACTTATAAATATCTGTCGGTCCCGATCCTCTTCACCCATGATTAGTGTATCTATCAGTATGTATCACATATACATATGATGCCAAAATATATATATATATATATATATATATATATATATATATATATATATATAGGTATATAAAGTACAATGATAGAGAGACTCTCCACATATATATACATAACACATTTATATAACATGCACATGGTAACATTTAAAGACACATCCCTGTTTTACAAATATATATATAGATATAGATATAAATATAGATATGTGAGTGTGTGTGTGTGCGTGTGTGTGTGTGTGTGTGTGTGTGTGTGTGTGTGTGTTGTGGGGATGTAAGAATGTTCCCACATACCCTCAGAATGCTGAGGTTATCTGCACTTACACATCACAACAGTTGTCCAAAGGAACTAGACCAAAGCCACAACAGTACATAATCCACTCACCCACCCACAGACCCCTGTGCCTGTGGAATTTCACCTTGTATACAGACACAGGTGACCAGGTGTGGTAATGTACAATGGTTTCAACACATGCCTTGGACAAGCCATGTTTCCCTGGCCACGTTTGCCTGTCTAATTGCAACCAGCCACATATGGCCGTGCTGGTAACTGTAGACACATAGCAGGGATATTAACAGGTATCCCATTCCTAGGACACTAGATGCAATAACAGTACAAAGCAATATCACTCCACAGGCCACACATGTTGTCTAACACAAGGCTAGTTTGCATACTCCACAACTATTGTGCCTGCAATCGCATAGACAACAGGTATAGCCTGTGGCTCATGCGATAAGTACTGCGAGCTATAGTGTGCAATAGTAGATAGGTAGCAGTTCCAATCTCACATTAGCCAACTGTGTGTGTGTGTGTGTGTGTGTGTGTGTGTGTGTGTGTGTGTGTGTGTGTGTGTGTGTAAATATAAACCCTTGCAGCACTACAGAAATGTCCATAAGGGCTATCTACATGCAATAGTTATGCATTTTATGGTCCTGTGTCTAATTGCTGGCCTCTACATTGCCATCTTCTACAAGGCCTGCTGATGTCATCCACCTTAAGAGTGCTGGCAGGCAGTCTAATATCAGATAAACTCTGTGACCCATGTGATAAGTACTACAAGCTACAGTGTGCAATAATAAATATTTAGGGCATTTTAATCTCACCTCAACCAACTCTGTGTGTGTGTAAATATATCTCATTGCAGCA
Organism: Protopterus annectens; assembly: GCF_019279795.1. NCBI lineage: Eukaryota > Metazoa > Chordata > Ceratodontiformes > Protopteridae > Protopterus > Protopterus annectens. The sequence continues at coordinate 652,924,661 of NC_056734.1, read as the reverse complement.
CTGCTGACATTCTCATAGGGGCTATCTCCATGCAATGGTTATTCATGTTATTGACCTGTGACTAGATGCTGGCACTAAACTGACCTCCTGTACATAATCATAACTATTGTCTGCCACCTAGGCACAGGATATCTGTAGATGTATCGACTCCATTACCATACCTTCTAGAGTTGTAAGTTCAGAAAACCCAAATGACACATAGCAAGGGTAGCAGACCTTATCACAAAGTATGCATGCATGATTACACTGACTGCCCCCATTGTCCCTGATCAACTGCTTATACATTTGCACCTAGGGAGCCATGTATGTATACTGCTGTACCTTGCTAACATCATACTTCTGTTGTGCTGCCATGCCTTTTTGTGCCACTGTACTGCTGCCATGTGTCCATCATTTGTCCCCTTAGACACATACACAAGCCATGACACACCTGTCATTCTGTAACACTAAAGCCAGTCCAACATCATGCAACAAAGTTACACAAAGTGAGATGTGTAGTTATGACACATGCCAGCATACAGTACCTGTTGTGGCCCACAAGTGGCATAGCAAAACAATACTGCACTACATAAGTACATGTCAAGTAATATAGACACCCTGTGCATCAGACACATAGTAGCATTTCTCTGCAGCGAAGGCACGGATGGCAGGGATGTGGCACAGGTATTATCACATGCACAGGGTCTGGTGTGGGGGTGCTGGAAGCATAGGGTGTGAAAAACAGTTGACAACATGTGTGTGTGTGTGTGTGTGTGTGTGTGTGTGTGTGTGTGTGTGTGTGTGTGTGAGGAACGGGTGCAGGTTATATGGGCCATGGAGAGGTGCTGTGTGTGACCTGCATGTGACAGTGGTGTTTGAGTGTGTGCATGTACACAGTCAAGCCCAGTGCTAGCCCTACACATGTGTTGAGAGCTTTGGACCATACATGATAGAGTGGACAGTTCACTATCTCTGGCCATAAACATGGGAACTGGCTCTGCCAGGAGTAGCACTGGCACCACCATGCCCAAGGTAAGATGTGGTGCTAGCACCTGACAAGAGACTGCTGTCTGTCTGTCTGTGTCCCACATGGGACTGCCTAGGACCACGTGCCCATTACCTGCCAAGTCGAGGTGTGAATAGCACACTTCCCTCTGTAGCACTGTAGGTTCTGCCACCATGAAAGCATGACTGCATGGCCTCATGGACACTCAGCAGATGGTCTATAGCCACATGTCCGATGCCCAACCCCAAGCAGATGTTCCATTACAGACAATGTGCAGTCCATGACAGACAGTGTCTCAGTCCAACATCTGTCCACCACATCAGTGAACTGATCCAGGTTGTTCCCCAATGCAGTGGAGGCAGTCACAGATGTCAGACTGTGCTGCATCCATAACCTTAAGCATCTGTCTGGTGTTGTGTTTAGAACTTGCCTGTGCCTCCATGACAGCCAGAAAGATGCGCCAAGTGACCTGTGATGTGACACCTGCAAAAGGTGGTGAAAGGGCAACAGTCCTCCTACCAGAACCCTTGTGAATCTGCTTGTGTGGACCTTGCCAGCTCTCTGGCTATGACCAGAGTCTACACTTACTGATGCCATAGTTGCCGCTCTGTCCTGTTCAATGCTGCCGCCCTCTGGCTGCCCAATATCTGTCACCTCTGGGGACTGGGTATGTGTGGGCATACTGACTGTGTGTGGTGACAATCGGGGCAGAAAAGGGTTGTCAACATCTGGGACAGATTCAGCCCCCGACAACCCTACCTTTTCCTCACTATGGCCACCATCATCATTAGAGTCTGATGAGACATTGACATCAGGTTGTGGGCGGGATAGACTCAAACCCCTTTGTTCACCAGTGAGAAGCAAAACAAAAGCAGTACATTACTACTTGAACTATTATGTATGGCAACCCACACAGACTCATACAGATGAGGTTCCAGAGCTGCATTGCCAGTTCCACATCTCCTCATCTCCACTGCCATGCACAATAGACAACTTCACACCAACATACACAGACAAGTCCAGCCCTTTATAACATGCACTTCAGCCACATCCAGTTAAATTTGCCGGTACAATCTGCCTGTAAGGTATGCAATATGACACTATAAGTGATTAGAACTACACATAAAACCCAGTACACCTAGTACCTTGAGAATGATATGCCAGTACAAATGTCACTGCCTCGGGTATGTACCATTTCCTTTTTGTGCTTGAACAGGTGTCTTGGAGAAATTGCCTCATGTATATCAGGCTGTGTAGCTGCTTCTAAGTGCAAACTTGTCAATGTCATTCAAATATACACCTGTGATTACCAAGTCTATGAACTGTAGTTAACTGTTCCAGAATGGAGCATACAAATATACTAATATGGCTAAGCACGGCATTTGTACATAGGGCCTATGAAAAGGTGAGGGAGAGGTATTGTCAGCACTGCCAAATGTTGCAGCTCTACAAGGTAATATGTGCATATATTTATTTATTTATTTTATTTATTTTACATTTGTGGACAGGGATAGTCTGACTGGATATATGCCCATTTTCAGCGGAGGGCCAGGGAGAAAAGCTCCAAGGTAGAACATATAGTAAAAATTATAAAATGATTACAAGTTACACACAGTTTACAGGCTCCAGTTGAGCAAGCAGGTGATATAATCATACATTTTTAAAACAGTTTTGACAAATTGACTAGGCAATGTAACATGTTTACAGACTAAAGAGGAGGATCTAGTCAGGTTTTGAGTAAGGACATAGCCAGGGAATTTTAAAGTATAGCTTGAGGATTTTTTTTAACTGAGTAAGAGAGGGTTCAAGAGTAAGATCAACAGGAAGAGCATTCCAAGTTTTGCCAACAGAGTTAGCAAACACAGAGCCCCAGCAGAGTTGTTGATTTTGGATGTTTGAACTAGTAGTTTATTAGAAGAGTGAAGTGATCTCAGGTTGCTATCAGGGTTGAGGATATTTTTAAGTGTAGGTGTATTATCAGGGTGGTTGAACACTTTATGGGCAATTATAAGCTGGTTGTACTGAAGTAGGCTAGGCCATTCTAGCCATCCCAGAAGATTTAGGTTGTGACAGTGATGGGTCCTATAGGCCGTGCCTGTGACAAATTTAGCAATATGGTTATAAAAGCTTGAGAGTTTGCTAAGAGTGGTTTTGTTCAAATTAGTGAGTAGAGGGGAGGCATAGATAAGAGTGGAGAGTAGATGGGAATGAGCAATAGCAGTCCTAGCAAATGGAGTAAGGAAAGGTTTGATCTTAAACAGGGAGCCAAGTTTTTTGTTAATGGTTTTGATAGTTTTATTGAAATGGATATCAAATTTGAGGGTGTTGTCTATTGTGATGCCTAAGAGTTTGATTTACAGATCTGTGGAGATAATGGTACGATTATTAGATTTTATGGTAAAGAGAAGTGAGGAAGACTTACAAGTGGGGAGACAAGAAGCAACTTTGTTTTGTTGGGGTTTAATATCAGCTGATGGTTAGAGAGCCAATTTTCAACTATATTGAAAGTATTCTGGTTTAATGTCATTAGATATGTTGGGGAGATGGCTGAACAAATCAAGGTTGAGTCACCCGCATATTGGATACAGGTAGCATTTGGGATGACAGTGGGAAGGTCATTAGTAAAGATAGAGAAAAGAAGGGGTCCTAGTATGGAGCCCTGGGGGACACCTAGCATGATGGGTAGATGGGGTTGATAGTTTGTCCTGCCATAGGATGGCTTGTTGTCTACCACACAGGTAAGACTGAAACCATTGAAGTGCATGGCTATTTAGTGAGATTGCCTTAAGGGTGTGCATGAGTATTTGGAGGTTGACCTTATCAAAGGCCTTGGAGAGATCTAAAAAGAGGGCTTGGGAAAGCTTGCTATTATTTCGGTTATGGTTTATGGTGTTATAGAAGGATAGGAGGGCTGATGTGGTACTGTGGTGTGGCATAAAACCATGCTGAGAGTTAGCCAACAACTTATTCTGGGTAAGATAACGCATAAGTTGTCTATGGACAAACTTTTCCATAATTTTAGCCAATGGTGACAGAATAGCTATGGGTCTAAAGCTTGACAGTTCAAAGGAGCTGCCTCCTTTAGGGATTGTTATTACATGAGATATTTTCCAACTGGAGGGATGGTGGATTCACATAAGGTTCTGTTGATTATGATGTGAGATGGGGTATGCTATGGCATCTGCTGATTTTTGCAGATACTCTGGTGGGAGGAGATCAGCTGCTAGAGTTGTTGGTTTTCATTTTTTAATTAGAGATCTGATAAGTGATGTAGAAACAGGCTGAAACTAAAGAAAGGAGAGTGGGGTATTAGCTAAAGGAGACTGGAGTATTTAGCTAAAGGAGAGTGGGGTATTGCTGTGACAGAATTTGGGTTGGATCAGTTGGGTGAAAGTTGGCTTGCTAGGGATTGGATAGTCTATGTGAAGAAACTATTGAAGGTATTTGCACTATCCTCTGGGGATTTATGGTTGGAAGCTGATGGAGTAGGAGTGGAGGACTGTCCTGGGTGTAGAAGTGTGTTTATTTCTGCCCAAAACTTTTGAGGTTTGTTGTGATGTTTTTGTTGAAGATGGTAGTAGAAGTTTTTTTGTCTAGTATAATAGATTTTTTGTGTCATTCCTTAGCTGTCAGTATCTGAGTTGATCTCGTAGGTCTTTTGTGGCATGCCATTTGTCACATGCATTATTTCTAGCTATGATTTTAGATTTGGTCTTGTTTGAGAGCCACGGGGCAGTTTTTGTTTTGGTTCTAATGGAGTGAGCAGGAATGTGAGAATCAAGAAAAGTAAGGAATATGGAATTAAAGTGTGCTACCGCATGGTCCAGTGAAAGATGCTTTAGGATTGACCAATTGCAATCTTTATGTTCATATTGAAAATTGGTAGAGTTGACATTCTTGTTAGTTCTGATGGTTTTAAAGGTAATCTGATGGGGGCTGTCCACCTTGTGCTTGATAATGTAAGTAAGTAAGTGGTCACTTAGGTCATCTGGGTGGGTCCCTGACTTGTACATATAGGAGTGGCTGTTGATAAGTATCCAATCTGGGATACTGTCTTTGTTATTGGGTTTGCCTATCCTGGTGGAAGAGGATATGAGCTGGGTAAAACTGTATAGGTTGACATGGGTTGTAAGAGATTCCAAGGAATAGGTGTTCCAATCAATGTTAAAATCTCCAAGCATGATAGTTTCTTGGAGGTAGGTACTGGATAACCAGTGGAGGATGTCCTCTAGGATGTTTGCATTATTACCTGGGGGAATTTAAATGCAGCCAATGTTTATGCATTTGTTACTGTTAATCTGTAGTTTGGTAATAAGAATTTCTACATTATTAAAACTGGGGTGGTTGTAGGGAGACTGTAGTAACATCTAGTGTATTTTTATAGAGTACAGCTACCCCACCACCCTTCCTATTAGCACAATCTAATCTAAGTATGTCGTATCCTGGTGGTATTACTTCATTGTCTTTAGTTACCAGTTTTAGCCAGGTTTCCATAAGACATAATACATTGGGGAGTAAACTGTTAAGAGGGCATGCAGATTTTGGACCTTATAGTTTATGATTCTGATATTTAGTTGGCAGGTCAGGAGAGAATGCGAGGGCCTATTAGCCAGCATGTTAGAAGGAATATTGGTTTGGGAACTGGAATCAGCAGGTGGCGGATGGGCCAGGGTTTGGGTGAATGTCTCCATCCATTGTCAGGATGTAATGTAAGCTAACTATAAATTTTTGGTAATGTTTAGCTTTGGGGCTGATATACCTGGGTCTAATCGGTTGGTATTTTTTAAGAATGGTGGGGTAAGTATGTGGGGAATTATGAAGTGGTCAGTATTGTTTGATATAGATGTAGCGATAGTTTGGGATTCTGGGTAGTGAAAATCTAGGTAGGGCTGATTTTCACAGGTGCTGAGGAGATATGGAATGAGTAAAGAGGTAACAGTGAAAATAGTAGCAGTATTTTGAGGGATAACATAGTGCCTGGCTGGGGCATTATGTTGGAACTGTATTTGGAGCAGGAGTAAATTAAGAAGACTAGGAAGATTAGTGCCAGGTAGTGGGGGTTGTTTGAGCTAGGAGGTTATCTTTGATAGGTTGTAGTGAAGGGGGGTGTGAATTTTAGAGCTTTAAATTTAGCACCACTGGGGGTGGACCACTGGGGGCGGGTGAGATTTTGGGGCAGGGTGAGTGGAGCGGGGCTAAACCAAGCCATGAGGTACCTGATTTCAGTGTATGCAAGGTAAGTAATTGTAAATGTTATATTTTATTTCTCTAGTTTTATACTGCAGATTGATAGTATACTCTTGGGGAGGTAAAAAAGATTATATTTGCCACTAGTAGCTCTTTAACTAGTGACTGTAACTATCCACATGTATAGTAGCTACTGTGATAATGGCTGTATTTCTGACATTCTGAATATGTGTGCACAAGTGAGCATAAACATCAACCCACCCCGCCAATGCAGATAGACCTGACACCCATGTACTGGTATGTACAGCCTGCCACACAATGACTGATACAGTATTACACTGGTGAACACAGTAAGCTTACCTAGATGCTTCTCTGCTGTGGAGACTGTGGCACCCACCTCCATGATGTATGGTCTGATGGATGCCTGGGAGCTGTCAGGTGTTTCTACGTTCACCAGGAATTCCTCTGTGGTCGAGAGTGGTTGTTCTGTCACAGGCCCTCCACCAGTGGTGGCACAGTCCCTGGCAACAGCAGCTGCCCTTTACTGTGCAGCATTCACCATGTCTGCAGCCCAGTGTTAGACCTGCTCATAGGTCCTGTCCTGCTGGCCAGTCTGATTGACATCCCGCACAAGGTCTGCCCACAGCGCTGCCAGCTGTTCCTGATTATGCCTCCCCTTGACAACAAGATCTGATGGTACTGTCTCAGCCCATCCAATATTATGGTATTCTCCACATGTACAAAGGTGGCATGTCTTCTGTGGTACATGGTTCCTGAAAGACAACAAAAGGGGAATACATTACAGGACCAGACACATGGACATCCACTATGTACAGATCCAGCACATCCATAATGGCCTGCACTATCCACTGCTCTCTCACATTTCATACCACACAGTCTGGTAACACACTATGGTTGTGGATACCACAAAGATAGTAGCAATACTGTGATATGTCCCTGTGTGTCATGACAGATTCTGCTGTATGTTCCTACACCCAGAACTGCAGTCTACTGTGGTGAGTCCTCTGTGGACAAACTCTCACTAATACATCATACAGCCATTGCCAGGCAAATAGCAATGTGCTATTACAACAACTATATGGGGAAAGTCCAGCAACACCAGTGTGCCACAATGACAGAAAATATAGACATTGTTCCCCATAACCAGCTGCTTGCCTTTTTAAGGTACTGCTCATTAGCAAGTAATTGCATCTGCACCAATCTGTTGCTCAAAATTGCTAATTGCAGCCAAAACAGCTGACATCCTCAATCATTAGTCAATGACATGCCACCACAGTGCAATATATAAGGCCTTAATGTAGACCTGGGCCCCTTTCTTACCTGTTAAGATGGACATTACTGAGGTGTGGAGACTACAGCATCACAGAGGCTAGATACCATAACTGTAAACTATAGACATTTATGCAGTATGTCCACAGTTTCACCATATATGTGTGGTCAGTGTCCCATGACATTGAGTCATCTGGCAGTTCACTGGCAAACATTGTAAGTTGAGGTCAGTAAGGAAAGAGACACATTTGAACAGCAGATGTCATACCTGTCAGAATATACATGCTAATACAATAATTGCTATCCTATCAACTTACTACCTATATAGCAGCAAACTGTTACACATGTCCCTATCTGTGCGCCTTTAACCCCCTCCCATTAAGTATGGCAGTGTCTGGATCCCTAGTTCTAGGGGGTTGGGAGGAATGGTAGGTGTGTAGCAGCTACCTTTATATTCATCTGTGTATGTTACAGGCTGCAGCTGTTGCTGCAGGCTAAAACACATGGGGGAAGTGTGAACACTTTGGAGGGCAGCAAGCTGTATATAAAACTGTGGCAGCTGGGTCAGCCCTGTCATTATGGCAGAGTCAGTGTAAGGGTACCATTTACAGTCCAATTGCAGCATGTAATTAAGGTACGTCTGCTATGCAACAGTGCCAATAACAGCATAGTAGGCAACATATAGTTAAGCAATACGGATATATGCAGTGTTTTCTCTACCTGCAGGCCTTTGACTTGCAAAAGTGACCAGCAGTTCATTAATAAGCAGTAACCTGTGCAGATTAAGATTGCATGACTCACTCATTACTTGCTGTCATCAAAATAATGTAATTGAACTGCAACACAAAACTTGATTTGAACCCAGGACTGTGTGTGGCAAAATGTACTGCCTGCAAGATATTTAACAGACTGAGCTACTGATTCATTGCTAAAGCAGGTGCATTTGCAAGATATATGTGCACATATATAGGCTGTAACAAACATGTCTACATCCATCAGTATCTGCATGATTTTATATGGCTGTATTTCTGTACCAGGGTCCCAGCTGTACATGTATTTTACCATTGATGCTTTAGCAGATGTTTTTCCACATGTTTCTGATCAAAGGGCACATTTACCTGCTATCACAGGTCTCACTTACATCCATTATCATGTCTTTGGCTGTCTACTGGTGTATTATTGCACCAGAATCCAAGGTACACTCCCATTTTGTCTCACTAGTTTTTATTTCAGCCTAATGACTAAGTGGCAATCAGTCTGTTTTGCTGTGAACACCTGCTTTAATTAAGATCTGTGTGGCATGGTGGGTTAATGCAATGGGCTGTAGGTGTGAGGGGCTGGGGTTTAAAATATGGCAGAGGTGTTTATTTTATACATGTGTCTAACAATGTAATAAACACATTTAATCATTAAAGCTCTATTTTAAGCTAAGCTACTCTAAGAAGTGGTGCAGAGCACTGCACAACGCAGCTCCACTAAAATCTACACTAAAAGTATAATGTAAAGAAAAAAGGGTGATAGGAAAGTGGTGAAGTGGGGCAAGTGGGGGGGCATAGTAAAATGCATGTAGGGATGTGCAGGAAGGGTACAGGAAAGAGCTATTGCTATCCAATTCTTGAATAGCAAGAATAGCAACAGCTGTGCACTTTGATAGATTTTGTACATGAATTTGGATTCTCATACCCCAGAGAGAGGGGTGAGGACAACATATCTGCATTGTCAAGCCACCTGACCAAATTCCTTCTGTCCAATGGACATGTGTGCGTAAAGAAGTGCTATGCATGGGGCAATATTTTTTTTGGGGGGGGGGGTGGGTGCCAATTTTTTTTTTTATTAAGGTGAGAGTGGAATGTTGGGGAAGTGCCATAGGTACATGTGGGGTGGTAAGTTGGGTAGGAGAGGATGCATTAGCAGACAGACAAGACAGACAAGGCAGCAGACAGGGTTGGAGTGTGACACATGAGGTGGGTGAACATCTTGGATAGGGAAGGGGTTGTGAAATCCGAGTCACACGTGCCTCGAGGGAGCAGCAGTGTGACTTACACCCCACCATGTGACTGTTGGCACTGCACCTTCACTGCCCCAAGGGTGGCTGCACTGGAGGTTGTGCACCAGGGCTAGGCTGCCCCACCAGGTCAGCCAGCATGTTCTTAATCTGGAGCAGGCAGCATTCATAGCTGTGATGAACAATCCTGAACACCATGACCGGGAGTTGATCCTGGGTGACAATGGCCCCTCGACTTCTGCTCTCAGGGGGAGGCCCCACCCAATGCCACAGTTGGTGCAGGGTGCCATGGCCAGTTGAGGCAAGTTAGGCAGGTCAGCCGGAACCAACCTATCTTGACGTGCTGTGGTAATGGATGTATAGCAAAAAGGATAGTTTTTTTTTGTGAACAAATCATTATTAGTAATAACAGCATGCTAGAGCATTGGTAATAACCCAATTACATATCAATGCATATTATGTGAAACGCAACAATAAATGACAGAACAGTCAGTATGTTAACTGCATGTCATTAACAGTTACAGCATAGGGCACCAAAATAGGTAATTTAACAAGATATGTTAATATGCAGCCATTATAATACATAACAATAATAAAACATGTCCCAAAAACAGTTAATGTGACAATATATGTTAATAATAAACCATAACCAATGAATAACAATAATAAATAAATAAAGATAAGGGGTGGGGAGAGAGAGAAAAACAGTCCATTAGTAACATTTCAGCTTATTTCCTTGATAACAGTACTACTATCTACTCTACAGGTCAATATTTTCTTTACGTGTACATTGACTACAAGTCTCCTATAGCTGATGTAGCATGTAAATACCTCTCAAACTATTTGCATGGGACACTATGGGCCAAGAAGTAACAACTGCAGGTAGACAACTACACAGAAGACTTGCACATCAGGTGGACCTATATAACTACCAAGGTGTTCTGTGGTCTGATATGGTGATACTTTGCAATCTAAGTACTCATTTCCATGGTAATCCTGTAACAGATGGATTATGCACTATTAATTCCATAGAGTGAATCGTGACACTTAAAAGGCATGTATGTGTACAGTACAGACATTGAACAGCAGTCATGCCTTGGTGGGCAGGCATGGGAATAGAACCCAATAGCAGTGACTGTAGGGGACATTTGCATGGAATGTATTAACTGACTGCAGCAACTTTTAACAGACACTCCAAGCATACAGCCATACCAGAGTTACACGTTTAATTTCTGACTGCACATTGCTGAATTTTCTTGCTAATGATTTTTACAATCTGTGACATATAAACACACAATTATCTACTCATAATATGGGCTACCTCACCCATTTACCTGTAGTTCCTGTGGAGAGAGAATTTGTGAGGAGTATGTGGCTGCTACTGTAATAGTTAGTGCTACATACCACTGGATTTGAACCCTGGTCTGTGTATGACAAAATGCACTATATACAGAGCTGCGGAGTCACTGCTGAATATTGACTGACCGATATTTGCCTAGAGCTCTCCTGTAAACAAAATATGACCTGGTAGTACTACTACAGTGTTATACTAGACTGTAGAACACACATACATGAAATCCAAATGTAATGCAGATGGTAGCTAAGTTAGATATCAGTATATACAATGCTGGTATGCACAATTTATTGTTAGTGGCTGAAATATCTATGAAGTCAACAAGCAATATCAGCTCATCGGGTGGACTAATTCACCCATATACCTTTATTACCTGATGTCTGTGGATGGCAGAGCATTATGTGACCAATATTGGCCTAGTGACAGCCTTGAACAGTACTATATGAGTTAACCAATACAATTTGCAGTCATTAGATTTGCATTCAACAGCTATTATAGTGCTATTCTTGACTGCAGCACCTTGCCTTACAGCCTGAACGCATACAGCTGTACTGCAATGGTTACAGCAAGACAATCTGATGTACACCATTTTCTTTGGTGTTATTAATATTGTTTTATGTTTTTATTGCACAACAGTTAGCATTATTCATTTATTGCATTACAACTCTAATTCCACATTTATTGCACTACAGACTTTATTGTATATACTTTAATGCAGTTATTGATATTGTTTCATGTTTTTATTGCACAACAGTTGGCAGTATTCATTTTTTGCAATACAGCTCTAATTCCACATTTATTGCACTACACACTTTATTGTGCATACTTTAATGCAGTCAGTACTGTACTATGCCTTGCTTATTTGACTACAGTTAGTATAATACATCCATACTCACCACACTCATGGTGCAACCTGACCTAGTGCCCGGCATGCGACTTAACATTGCAAGCCCTCTCAGCTGGAGCTGTTAGAACAGAAGCACACCATTATGCATACCAGTTTTGCAAACATTCAGATTACATATTGGTAAAACAGAGGTAAAATTGCTTACATACTTGTGGGGCATCCCCTGCCCTTGCTTCTTGTACCCAGGTGTCCAAGAGTCCCCTCTTTCACCTTTTCAGGTCGTCATGGTGATGATGACACTGATCACCTGTGCAGGGGATACCAGTAACACTGGTGAATTGTCTGGCCAGCCAGTCCCAGGCCTCTGGCTTATACTCTGAGCCCTGGAAACCACCCTGCAGCAGCCTGTCATCATGTTTTTTGACGAGGAGTCCAACCATGACCCTGGACTCCAGAACTTTCCAATGCTGCGCTCGAAAGCATACACCTTCAGCAACTCCACCAGCCATAGTAAAACATCAGTGATGGAACTCCAGTGGATTCTGCTGTATTCCTGCCTATTGGGCTTAATATAGCCTGTTTTCTAACCCTTATATGTCATTGGGCAACATTTGAAAAAGCACCACATTGTTTAGCAGCTTGTAAATCCATGCAGCTGAGCTGACCAGTGTGAAAACCCACAGAATCACAGTCTTAGTAGAGCTTAGCACAAAGCTGAGCAGCGCATAAACATTGTCAGTCAATGCCATGTTTATGCGGTGCTTAGCAGGTCTACACACAGTTGAGCAGAGCTTAGCACAGCGCAGTGGGGCCATATTTTAAAATAGTCTGCATGATATGTCTATCAAAATTAAATAAATACTTTCCTTCCATGTATTCAAATGCAGGACCTACCAGACATGAATCTGTAAATCTACCCATTTGGCTACGTGAATATTAAGAAATCTGGTATTCCTTCACATATACCACTGAGCTACCTATAAGCAGTGTTGAGCACTGGGCAGTGCCTTGCAAATGCACTCAGACATGCTTAAACACACCTTTAAAATAAATAAATAATTACATCCGGTTTTTATTTTTAGATGTATGGCAAGTGTCTGCTATGTTATACGTGTGCACAGCTTGGCATTGCTGAGCTCCAAGCCATACTGCACAAACATGTTTTTTAAAAAAAATAAAATAAAAATAAAACAAAAGTACAGTGAAGTGAGTCTCTTACTCATCTGCAGACATAGTTAGCACTGTACCTCTCCCTACAATGATTCAATAACCATGTTCTTCAGCTCTCCACTGGCAATGTGCCATCATTAATATGCATGGCTCTCTGCTGAGGGGGAACCATGTACAAGGACATGGTAACTTTCCATGTATGGTCTACACAGTGCCTACACAGACTTTATTAAATCCTGGGAAATGTCTTTTAAGGTATAAAAAGGGTTGTTTTGTCAAAGTTCTGTGGGATCATATTAAGAAAATTCTTGTCCCCCTCCATGAGCTGTAATTTAATAGTATATTTGTATAGCCAAATATTCTGTCTGTCTGTGGATGGTCGATCAGAATATGGTTGACAGCAATGCGGCAAAACCTCAAAAAAGTGAAAGCAATTGTTGTGAATCTCAAAATATCCCCCTCCTTTTTGACCCACGGTAGCACTTGTTTAGGTAGCAGAGTGATCGGAGATGTCACATTCAGTGTTTTGTATGACATTCTGACCATTTGGCAATGAAAAATTTGATAATAAAACTCAGTGTTATAACTGATCGAGCAATGTTAGCTCGAGCAAATGAATGTATTCCTATACATATATATATATATATATATATATATATATATATATATATATATATATATATATATATATATATCAAGGACTGTATACCCCATGATGGTCCCTTGCATGGCTTCCCCTCTTGTAAATACCCCAACCAAGCCTCAGAAAATATTGCTAATGTGATATTTAATAATGGCACGGGTCTTTTTCCACATAGTGGTGGATGAGAAAGTGATGGATGCCACCATAAGACTTTATGTAACTAGTGATTACTGATTATCTGGTTTCTATGTCCTCATGATGCCACACAACATATAATTGAGGTCTGTGATGAATTGTTTACAGACAGTCATGCCTGGTTGATGCTGCAATATCTGCTGATTATTCTTGAGTGCTCTCTACATGTCACAGGCAACTATTAGTTCTCCTGCAAGACTGCAAAATGGTGTGTATACCCACTTCAGATACAGTTCACTCTTCTGCTGTTTCAGCCACAGGGAAGACATCACTGGTGGTCGGATCCATGGGGATCCCTCCTTGAATGGAGATGGTGAGTGTTCAAAGTGGGCAACCTTATGTTCTTGTACAGATAAGGCCACACCATTTGTCTGCATTGACTTTAGATGTTCGTCTGGGATAGGGATGGAGGGCTCCCATGTGTGAACAGACTGTGGTTTTAGTAATTATGTCCAGTCATCATCCCCAGCCCTAATGTAGATGCCAGCATAATCATGTTATCATGTTCCAGCCATTACAGGTGATACTGCCTCAGTGGCCTGCATTGTGAGAGTCAGAAAACACACACACACACACACACACACACACACACACACACACACACACACACACACACACACATATGAACAAATGTCTCAGTGTCAAAAGTGTATTCCTGTAGATTACACATTAAGGGTGCCCAGGTAAGATGGACCTCACAATCACATCCTCCCTCTGCTGCCATTCCAACATGGCTGGATACTTAATGTACTTAAAAGAATAAATAAGCAATGGTTACTGTGATCAGCCTTCAATTTCAGTATGAAGTACGACTGTACAAATATCTGGTGAAATAGGCACTAATCTGTTACAATATCAACAGAGACTTGTGGGGGTGGATGAATTGCAATGTCAGTATCCATTCCTCAGGACATAGTTCCAGAATCATTATCACTCAACAGGGACAAAAAAAAAAAAAAAAAACTCTGGTTCTGTCAGCCTGCTGCTTCTGGGTTGCCCACTTATGACTGACTTATGGAACATGTGATTGCATTGGCAGAGCATAACATATCAGTAATATGCTTAAAACACTGTTATAACATATAATCCCCCTACAAAAATTATATAATGGACCAATGTCTGCCACACTTTGCAAAGTCAAGGTTGGTTAGCACACTAACTCCCCAGCTGGTGTTATCCATATGTCCTAATTTCTTGTAGTAGGGCATAATATCCAACAGGTCTGATTTTTTGTAACCCCTGCTGTCCACCTTATCCACCCGCCATGTAAACCCCTGTAAAATATTAAATAGAGCTAAAGACAATATACTGCTAGGTTTGGTAGAATAACAGCTGCAGACAAAGGGGTAACCTACTTATACCATTCTATAATTAAAGGAGCGGCTTTATTGATATGCCATACAATAACTTTATAAATAGTCATATAACAGGGATATCTGACAACAGTTCTGTAAAGGGTTAGCCAGTCATCCCTGATGCTAGCAGGTCAGGTCACCTTTGAAAGCATCAGTAATAGGATCCTTCTCTAGTACATTATGAGGGGAACCCACGTGTAGGGTATGTAGGCATATGACTGCTGTACTCATCACCATAGACCAAAATGTACATTTGCCAGTCCATAAAGTCACCATGGCAGTGACAGGCATGCATCAAAAATGTTGCCCTGATATTATGAGCTACCTTCTTTAAGTACCATTTATAAAACATGATGCCCATGCAGGCACCCATATTTATGTTGGCACACTTTCAAAATGTGATTGCCAGTCGAAGGGAACAAATCCTTAGAAATGTAGATACATGCAGTTTATTATACAATTTCACAGTACTGTGTGCCTCATGAGACTGCCTGCTGATGAAAAATTGCTGGATTTCCCCCTAATATTGCTGCTCAAACACACAAGATAGCTTTCCATGTTTGTATGACTTAACCGACAAAATGAGGGCATGCCTCTAAGACTGTTCATAAAATAGTCAGCTTAGGACAGGAGACATGAATGTTTGGGAATCAGCTTGCTTTACTGCCATGCACCTGTCTGTACTCACCTTTGACAGATCATAAGCCATGAGCTTGTTCATAGGTTTATGGGTTCATAGATAAATACTAGGCTACAGAACATCAGGGCTTTAAGCCTAGCCACCCATCCCAAACTTATTGGGTCACTATGTATCAATGACATTTATTATGAGGGGGTATGTTAGACAGCAAGTTTCTAAAGGTTATGTGGGGGGGGGGTATGGTAGTTTGGACATGTTATTGTCTGTCTCTGTCTATCAGAAACATGTAGGACAGACCCAGAGTGAATTTCCCATTTCCAATCCATTGGTCAAGATTACATTTAAATAGGGTTAGGGATGGACTCTGCTTCACGTGGATGTGGGGCCTGTTCCAGAGGAAGGGGGTCCTCTCAGACACATATCAGTCTCAACGACATGTCCTACTTGTGTCGCAAGCAAAATTTAAATCCTTGGATCTAGTGTTTCCTGATTGTGTTTGTTTTGTGGATGTGCAAAAGGACCATTTGAGCTAGAGCCGAGGCTGTCTTGTATAGCAGGCTTAGATTGCCTCTTAGTAACTTGTAGAAGACCAAGTATAGAGACAGGGCTTTAAGGCAGTCTATGTAGGACAATGCATTTATACCCTGGATTCTCCTGTTAAGGAACATTTGTTGGTGGTCCAGCTGTTGTATATGTCTGGTCAGGTACATGTGGAAGCAGGCATTATACTTAATGATAAGTCTGATAAGGGCCAAATAAAGTGGTGCTATGACTTATTCAGATCTGGATGTCATGCCCTTACTTTACTTAGAAGTTGGGTAGTATAGAATTACTTTCTTACTAACATGGCCATATGTTAGTCAAAGTCTAGAGTCAAAGCCTGGCTACATATGTTTCCAGATCTCTGACTACCAAATCAACTGTTAGGGGTGTTTTGTTGATGGAGTAATTAGCTTGGCTGGCCATTTTCCCAAAAGGTACTATAATGCACTTATTGGCATTGAATTTGAGTTGGCATCAGTTATTTGTTTGGCTAGACCTTCTTTGAAGATATTTGTGTCATGGGGAAATCTATGATAGCTCCAAAATTCCAGTCATCTGAAAACTTGGTCTTCAAAAGGCCCTTGACATTAGCTTTTACCTTCCAGAAGTATATACCAAATAGGAGTTTTCCCAGTTCAGATCCCTGAGGTACCCCACTGGTGACTAGACTATTAGGAGAGTTAGCCTCACCTATCCTGACTTCCTGGCTCCTGTCTGGGAGCCAGAGGGCAACCCAATGGGTTATGTAGGTGTTTGTGCCCAGTTTGGTGAGTCTGTCAATTATACTCAAGTGGGCTATTGTATCGAATACCTTAGCCAGGTCCAGGTAGGTGGAATGCTCCATTTTCCCTTCATCCATTTCCTAGGTGAACTTCTCAATGAAGTCCACCAGGTTTAGTAGGCATGACCTTTCCTTGACAAAGCCAAACTAGGTTGGATCCATTGTCTGAAACTAGCCTATATATTTGTTGATTATTACAATGAGAACTTGTTCCATGGGTTTGCATATTAGACTAGTTAGGCAAATGGGTCTTTAGTTTCTGAGGTGAGTTGATGGTCCACCCTTGTGAAATGGTAGAACTGTTGTAGTCCTCCATTCTCATATTGCAAAGCTTGTTTTGTTATCCTGACAGGTCATGTTTCAAGCAATTTAGGAAGCCTCCTGGGATATTGTCTAGACCCTTCTGAGGCTGGGTTTTTCACTTTAACGAGTGCCTCCAGGACCTGTTCCCTGCTAATAGTTGAGGAGGTGTGTTATGCTACTTGGTAGTTCATGGGAAGAGGCAGAGGGGGATTAAAGAGATAAATCTGAGAGGAATTTGTCATTCCATACGTCACTCTGCTCAGTGAAAGTGGCATGACTGACCGCCAGTTCAACACACTAATGTGTGCTGCCTTTGAGGTTATGGAAATAGCTGAAGAAGGCCTTATAGCTGTCTTTAACCTGTGAGGCTATTTTGCTCTTGTAATTGGCCTTGATGGGCTTAATTAGCACTCTTAGTTTCCTGTTTAATTTAATTAGAGACTCCTTATCATTGTGTGTGTTGTTCTTCCTGATATTAGCCATAACTTTTTACTTTTTTTATATACCCTATTAATGTTTGGATTCCACCAGTGTAGCTGCTTTTTTTTTTTTTAGTTTGCTTTGGACTTACCTCTAATAGGTACAGTAGGCACTATACAGCCATTTACATGGTTCTACAGGGTCTCTGTGAACAATTCTGCATAGGTGGCTCTGAACTTGGGGTTAGGTGGGGCATTACATTTTGACAAAGTATCATTTTACAGGATGTAGTTTGCTTTGGAATAGATCCTAAATGTTAGCAGGTTTGCTTGGTTTATCCAGCTGATTTTTATTTTGAAGGAGACAGTTTTCAACAAGTGAGCCTGCTACACTGGGGGAAGGGGGGCACAGTACTGTAGACCTGAGTCAGTATGAACATTGCACACTTTTGAGAGTAGACAATGACTATATCACATTATAGGCATGATATATAGGCTGCTATTTTGTTGTTTGTTAAAGGGATACCATTTTTTGGAAGAGATTCTGGAGAAAGTTAGGTTTTGTTAATGGTTGATAGTAATTGTGTGGTGCATGAAGTAGAGCAGAATTATACTTTATCACCTTTGTAGTGCCCACTAGGTGCATGTGATGATATATTCGGGAAAGTAGATACCTGGTAAGACATGGATGAAGCTGTTCTCAACCATGTGTATCACCACAATGAGGGAACAGTGCCATGGCTCTTATGATGACCAGTGGTGCCAGAACCCTAATGATCCCCATGCATGCTAAATCAAAGTTAAGCAACATCACTCAGGATAGTATAGTAAGTGCATTATTTTTATATTTTCAATTTTTGACTCTTCAGGGTCTGTTTTGTTTATGTTGTGCTGGGAAGATCACCACTCAGATACCTGATTTTGCTTTATGCTAGACAAACCTGGAACAAGTAATGTCTTGCTGTCAGCTGACAGCCAGAGTAAGATGAGGATCTGATGGGCCTTTAATAATGGCAAATGTATGTGATCAGTTTGCCATTTCACATGCATTTAATATGCTAGCTCATATTATAAATAGAATTTCCATCCATAATATGCTGGGCAAAGAATAGTCATCAAATGCTACTGTCTAGCCCATTACTGAAAGACCATCTTTATAAAAGAAAGATATATTGAATGGAGGTATGGGTTCATTTCCGCTGAAAGTGGGGATGGTTCCTTTTGAGGAAATCAACATCCTTATTGAATCACACTCACTTTAAGATTGAGATTTTAGAAAATGAACTGAGAGATTATCCCAACAGGCAGGATGTCTTGTTCTTGCTGGGGGTTTTCAGTATGAGATTTCCTATTTCATCAGCTGCTCCTTGACATTATAAATGAGTGAACAACCTATGATCAGTGAAAGGTTAGCAAACAAGTGTGGTATGCATCTCCAGAAAAGGATGCTCATGTTATCAATGAATTTTCTGAACCTGACTTGATAAACTGGTTTATCTCTTCAGCATTTAGGCTACTCCCAATCACAGAACAAGACCATCCTCATTATGTTTTTTGTTTTAAAGGCAAATCCTACTTTGGCAAGGCCCTGCCCATGGGTTGCTCTGCAGCTGGTGCTGTTTTTGTAACATTTAGTGCAGCTCTGCATTGGTGATGCAGAGCAGATCTCCAAAGCAAACTTCCATTCATTACTTGGGTGAAGGTGAAGAAACAGCCAAAAAAAGGTATGAGAATGCTCATCTCTTTATGTCATCAACTGGGTGTCCAATTGGCCAATGACAAAACTTACAGCACATGAAATCTATGATTGAATGGTTTCTGTGAGCAAAAAAAGTCAGGATCAGTGAAGTGATGCAGGTGCTTGAGATCCTCAGCTTTGTATGTCGAGCAATATCACCATGCAGGACTTTTTTCAGGTCAATTTCAAATTTGGTAAAGGAAGGAAAAGCCAAACACTAATTATAGCTAGAATTAAGGATGATTTGAGAATAAAGGGGAACACATTTTTTCAAGTTTAAATCAAGGATGATTTTAGATTAAGGCACACATTTTTGTCAGGTTTGAATTGGATGGCCATCTTGAAGAAACCCTGTATGACAATCAAAGCCCTGCATTTTTTCGCTGATGCAGCTGCTGGATCAGGCGTGGGAGGGCACTTTCAATGACGGTGGTTTTATGCAGCATGGCCACTATTCTGGTCAGAGGATAGGATATGGGGTATAACCTTTTTAGAGATCATGCCTATTTGGTTGACTACATTAGTCTGGAAAGAATATTTCTCTAAGAGTAAGATAATCTTTTTTTCTGACAGCGGAGTTGTGGTTTGTGCTCTTTTCAAGAGGTCTTCCCAGTCTAATTAAGTAAACTCAGTTTTGAGGCTATTGGTTTTGTTAAGTTTAAAATGTAATCTAACTGTCTCAACTAAGCACATCCCAGGAAAGTTCATTGACATTGCTGGCAGCCTGTCAGGCTTTCAGACTTCCAGATTTTGGGAACTGGCTCCAGATTCCAGATAGTCCACCACAACAATACCACCAGAAATTTAGTTAAATGGAGAGGGATAGCACTCAACATCTTATCCACTTCTTGGGCATGAAGTCCAAAAGTACTATGCGGTATCCCTCAACTTATTTAAGGAATTTTATTTTGACTTACCTTTCCAGGAGAAATACTGGTCCATAACAAGTATTGTCAAAATTTTAATTCAATGACGTCTGTAATATGAAGCAAGCAGGGCAGTGCCTATTCATTTAGTGGAAATGAGGTAGTTGTCAAGATCCATTTACCTTCCACTGGGTTGTTTCCAGAGTTATCAACGCTTGGGGGAATGTGAAAGGTACACTTCTGGACTCAAGAAAACCCACCGGTAACTCTCTTTTAAATCCCATAATGTCAGGTCTAATGGCTTCATCAGAAGATTTCCACACCTTCATGGTTTGGGCCTCCCTCTTCTCCTGTTTATATGTACGCACTTTCAAGGTTAGAGAATTATTTCAATCCCTATTACAAGAGGATATTGTATTAGGCAAGCATGGTCTTGCCATTTGGATAAAGACATCAAAATCGATCAACGTAGTAGGGACCAATAAGTTTGTTTAATGAAGTCAGGAGTTTACTAGCATTGTCCAGAGCATTGGTTCAGGGCTCTGCATAGAATGAGATCAGCTATTTCACCTTCCCAAGTGTTTTTAAGCTCCCTTTAGGACACCCAATTTTGTCTAGAGACATGAATGTTATACTCCAGAAACCACTGGCATGCCAAGGATTTTCTCAAGCAGGTTTTTCCCACATATCTTCAGAATTATCAGAATATCAAAACTATCTCAAGAAGGCAGTTCAATACAAGTCTTAAAGAGGATGGGAAGATGATCATCTGATTCCCTTTTAACATACATTAGGAAATAATGTGAAATATTTTCATTTCTAAGAGGGTCACACTGATCAGAGACAATTCATTCATCCATAAAACAGTCTGGGAAGCATCTATCTGTAAAAAAGGTTTAAACCTTTATTTGGATCTAACATCCTAGTCAGCACTGTACCCTGGCTGTCTAGTCAGTCTTGCTTTTGATTTTGGGACATTTGGAAACTGGTTTTAGCAGAGCAACCCCTGCCCCAATTGGTAATTATCCACTTATGTGATAAAGACTTAGTCATCATACCTAAGAAAGTACTCTTAGCTAGAATATTATTGGACTTATCAGCATTAAGGTCAAGTCATCCAAATATGTTAATCATTTGATCTTGCATAGTATCAAACCTTTGCTGGTGCTGGGGCATAAAACCAACAGCTGTGGAATTATCCAAGAGACACATTAACCATCATATTGCTAGATCTGCCATATCTATTGATATTCATGTAATACAGCATTCTGACATAGGGGTACATTTCAATGCTTTTGGTTTTGATTTAGTCAGTCATCAATTTACACTGGAGTTTTTCAAGATAATTTATGCTTAAGGTTCAAATATTTTGTTTAAGCTAGTTCTTATAGTTCATATTCATTACTTTGCATGCAACAGTTGCTTAATATGTTAACATTATTAATTGCATAATCTATTTAAGCAGAGGCCTAGGGGGGACATCATGCAGGGATATGCTGGTGGATGGTCATATCATGGTCTTACCTCCCTTGTATAATCCCTTAGTCTTTATCAGCCCCCTATTAGGGCCAGTGGGGTATAAGGGTTGGGATCTTATGAACTAGACTGCCTCATACAGGGCTTCTGTTAGGAGAAGAAGGTTGCAAGGCCTTAGTTTGAATGGGCAAAAGCAAAGATCTGAGCAGGCATGGTTTATGACACTTGGACAGGTTTGAATAACTGCACTGGTGAGGTTTTTCTGACCTCCACCATGTAAAAGGATTTGTGAATGGATAAACATGGTTTACAATGTTGAAGTACAAAATAACATGTAAGTATCTATTGTTTTGTTGTGATTATATTAAATTGATTGAATAGCAGATTGAAATGGCTATTTTGAGTGGTTTATTGGCTCAGGACATGAAACGATTGCTGTAGACTAAAACCATTTTGCAATATAGGAAAGATGACACCTCTGTTTAAAACAGAGATTTAGCCAAAGACATTCAGAAATAATTTTGGCAGGACTTTTATAACAGATGGAAAATTCCATGGTATTTGTTGCTACTAATAAATTTTAAAAAAAGTCACAGAATAAGATATACTGATGTAACTCATTGGGCGGACAAGGCATGTGTGGCCTTGGATTGTCATTTAATGGGGAATTACAATTTTGGAAAGTTTACAGAATGGCTGTAGAACAAAATTTTTTCAGTATGCAGTTCACATCTTAATATTTTTGTTAATATAGCAAATTATAACATAATATTAATATCTTTGAGAAATTAACAGATATGACCACTGCAAAGAAGATTGAATATGTGAAAAAAACATATTGTTTCACGTCTGCATGGAGCTATTTAGTTCACTGAACATAAAAACAGAAAATGAGATGACAGTCCAGTATAAGGCAGGTATAATCCAGTACAGCTCAAAAGTAGTCAGATATAATGATTAGGCTCATGAGTGATGTTGAAGTCATTTTTTGTCTGAGTGGGTAGTTGCAGTTTGGAATTCATTACAGGCAGAGGTGAAAAAAATGATTTTGTGAAGGGTCTCAAGACACGTCAGATAATGAAAGTGAACTTATGTATGTTTTAGTATGGACCACACAACAGATATTTGAAAAATAAAGCATTGCGGGAGATGATCTGTTCCATTATAATCCCTATGGATGCTGTAGTTTCCTACTAATGAAGTATATTCATTTGTTAATAACTTGTCCATGGCTCTAGGAAGTATTTATTGTAAACACAAGAAAAGACAGTGAAGTGAAAAGAGAATGCCAATATTAGGAACAATGAAGACTGCTCCATTTTTAAACTCTGATATGACAACTTCATTTAGGTTGGTATTAGAAAGAAGCATATTCTGACATTTAGTTTAGGATGGGGTCAGGTGCATAATATCTAATGTAATTTGATAGCTAAGGATATAATATTTCCCCTTCTCTTATTTCTTTTTTATTCCAACATCAGATTAAAACTTCAGCCTGAAATTAATCATTTGGATGAATAAAGTATAAATTCAAAGCAAATCTGTAACATAATGTATAGCTTTTTAATAAATGATTTTGTCATTGGCTGTTGATTTAATTATTCATTCATTCTCCATGTAAATGTTTAATCTTGCTCAGGTCAACAGGGTATGACAGATGCACAGACTCTATAGTTAAAAATCTGTATGTGGAGCTAAGCACTTTAAGGTAACAATGTTAACTGTTACACCAAAATGTCACTCAGCTAACAGTTGATGTTTTCATAAAAGCTGCTTATGACTTTTGCTACTGAAATAATTCAAGTGATACTTATTTCCATATTTGACGTAGGACCTATAGTTTCTTTGAAGTGTTTATATTTCCTGTTAGGTGTTGCCTCATGTTAAGATGTCGTTTAAAAATGATGATGTAACATTTTGGGCAAAATATGCAAATAATTACTCCAGCACCAGATGCTATGATAGCAAATATCTCTACAGCCACCATATAATTTCCTGTTGTGCTGAGGTATGCTGGTATAAATGACAGCCAAACACTAACAAATACAATCATGCTGAAGCTGATAAATTTAGCTTAATTAAAATTATCAGGCAATGTTCTCACTAGAAAAGCCACAATAAAACTAACACTGGCCAACATGCCTAGGTATCCCAGTATACAGTAGAACATGATTACTGAACCCTCATTGCATTCAAGTATAATTTTACCCTCTTCAGTTTTCATATTCTGGTACAGAAATGGTGGAAAAATTTCCAACCAAATGATGCATATGATAACCTGCACCAGGGTGCCAAAGAAGACAATAAAGTAGGGAGTTTTTGGTCCTGCATATTTCCTTAACTTGCTGTCAGGCTTTGTTGCTTTAAAAGCAATGACCACTGTAACAGTTTTAGCCAGTATCCCAGAAACAGAGAAGGAAAATACTATCCCAAATACAGTCTGTCGGAGCAAACAGGTCAGTGTCTGTGGCTGACCAATGAACATCAAGGGACACAGGAAGCAGAAGAACAGGGAAACAAGAATAAGAAAACTGAGTTCATGGCTGTTTGCTTTCACAACTGGAGTGTATCTATACTAAGAGAGATAAGTACACAGGGCAAAAACTGTAATTATTGAAGAAAATATTGTTAAACTCATCAGAGATGACCCAAGTGCTCCTTCATAAGAAAGAAAGTCAACGGATTTCTGGATACATGTATTCTGTTTCTCATTTGACCGCTGGTCTTCAGGACATCTGAAGCAGTTATCAGCATCAAGAAAATATATATATATATATATATATATATATATATATATAGAGAGAGAGAGAGAGAGAGTCGTACAAATTATTAAAGGAAATAAACCTTTCGTTAAACATTTATCAATAGTCATGACTGCATACTTATCAATACACGTGTACATGGATGATTTTTCAAGCTTTTTATGTAAAACATGAATCAAATAAGAAGCTGTAACATAACAGCAATATTTCAAATACATGTATTCACCTTGTCCTCCAATACATGTCAAATAGCAACTATGCTCATAAATGTCAGTTTAACTAAAACTAAATTGCTAACAACTCATATTAAATAAAAATTGCAAAGAAGTTGGAAGGTATAGTTGGGGGTGTAGAAGTGTTTAACTGCCCCTGATTTTGCTCATATTTTAGTTTCAAAAAACAATAAAAATGTGACAACATGGTGCAAGGATGCAGAGGTATCAACCAAATAACTAAGACATTCAATAACACTGTTTTTATTTAAAACCGTAAACCATTAAGCTCTTTCGTCCATGTTATTGAACTTCTTAGTTATTTGGTTGATACCTCTGCCTCCTTATACAATGGTTTCAACTTCTCATTGATTTTTTGTTTATTTTTGGTGACTTTAAAGCCTTTGGAATTCATATTTTAGGTTTATTTTTGAAAAATTTGTGGTACTACGGCAAACCATTGAGGACTGCAATTACTAAATAATGAAAGACATTTCAGTTACAGACTTAATAACTGTCAAAAAAAGCATGCTGATGCAAAGCTTGCTGATGTAAAGAAATCTATCCTTGATTTTAATCTTTTGTCCCTCATTTTTTAGTAATTTCTTTGATTCTTGAACTAAGATGTTGACAGTTGTGGGTCACACACTATATTCTGACAGTTGTGAGCTGTGTTACAGTTATCTGTTTAGTGTGCATATATATGTGTGTGTGTGTGTATGTGTGATGAAATTGTCTATGAGTGAGTGGTTGGGGGTGATGAAGTGTAGTATCACATTGGCCACATTGGGACAGCTGGAAGGTTGAAAACAAAACATTTGGACTACATTTTGTATCCAGGGATGTATCTTTAAACTACATTTAAAATACTGCAGTTATATAGATCAGCTTTGTGTGTTTCCTGTTGAGCATTTGTTCTGTATCTGAATTCAAAGCTATTAATTGAAGGCATTTTTACAATTGCAGTGATTTATAGCATAGTATTTTTAAATAGTGTCTGCTCTCTGCCTTGGTGTTTAAATCATTTCTGAGTGGGATCTCATTTTATTGCATTTTTACTATATTTTTTCTGAAATTTTTCCATACACTCACCCCTTTCTTGCTGTGCTTTTAAACTTGGAGACTTTGACCTGTCTTTCATTAATGTGTATCTAGCCTTGGTAGCTGAGCTGCCTGTCCTTACTGTGTATCTAGCCTTGGTAGCTGAGCTGCCTGTCCTGGGTCTGTATTATAACATTGAACTTTTAAAAGTTCGAATCACTAAAGATCGAACTTTAGTGATTGAATGTTTAAAAGTTTGAAAGTAAAAAAAAATGTAAAAAAGAAAGAAATTAAAAATAAACAGGTGTAAACAGGGGGCAAGCCCCCCTGCACCCCTAACACCCCCTGCTACTTAAATATATCAACTCCAAAATCACACTTCAGTGCACTATAGTGCGGAAACAGAAGATTCCCATTTCCTACACTGTAGCACAATCTCAGAGTTGGTATATTTAAAGAGTGGGGGTGGGGGGTACAGGGGGGCTTGCCCCCCTGCTTACATCTGTTTATTTTTGATTTTTTTTGGTTTTTACATTTTGTATTAACATTCAAACTTTTAAACGTTCAGTCACTAAAGTTCGATCGTTAGTGATTCAAACTTTTAAAAGTTTGATGTTATAATATAGATCTGCTTGTCCTTACTGTTTATTTAGCATTGGTGCTGCTCCCAGTCTCATCTTCTGATTACCTGGACCTAGAAGCTCTGCACAGTCTTATCTCCTCTCGTCATCCTACTAGATACTGACAGATGAAATAGGGAAGGCTCTGTCTTTACAACATCAGTGTACTTTGAAATTGCCTTCAGTTTTCTGTGTGAGCTTGCGTGTGTGTGTGTGTGTGTGTGTGTGTGTGTGTGTGTGTGTGTGTGTGTGTGGGTGTGGGTGTGGGTGTGGGTGTGTGTGGGTGTGGGTGTGTGTTTGTGTGTTCCTCATTGCTGGCTTGCCATCTTTTGTTGTTAGATTTGTTTCTGGTACCTTTTCATTTTTGTGTAACTAATGTGTGTTTTTACATTAAAAAGACTGGGACTGCAATTTTAGTTGGAGTAGAAAGGTAGCCAGGTTTTTCCATGCTGGAAAACACGGAGGTAGGCTCAAAGTGAGAATTACTTCTTGTAACTAGTTATTTGATTTGTTTCAGATGCCTTTTCAATTTAGGAGTACTAAAATGTGTTTTTACAATACAAAAAACTAGAACTGCAATTCTAGTTAGAGTAGAAAGGAAAGGTAGCCTGGTCTGTCTGAGATGGGATCACACACACAGGGGCTTAAAAGTGAAAATTACTTCTTGTAGCTAGTTGGTGCCTTTTCAATTTTGGCTAACAAAAGTGTGTTTTTACATTAAGAAGACTTGAACTGATTTTTTTGTGGAAGTAGGAATGCAGTCTGGACTGTCTGAGTTGGAAAATACACAAGAAGGCTTAAAATGAGATTGTTTCATCAGCCAGATGCCTTTTTAGGGACTTCGTTTTTTTGGAGTTAATCTGCACATCAGAGGTACTTCTGCTGTGCTTTTACATTAATAAATTGTAGGAAGGATCATCCATCTTGCAGAAGAAGGAATTTATGTGGTCTCTCAAGGTGCTCAAAGTGCAGTTGTTTATTAGCCAGTGGTTGTTGGAGTTAGCATTCAACTTTTTTTCTGTCTGCTATAAATTAGGCATGTTTGTGCGGAGCTGCTCACCACACAGAGTCTATAAGCAGTGCCCTGTATAGTACCAAATGGTTTTCAAAATTTGCCTATAAATATAATATTTAGGAATTTAACCTGCAACACAGAAAGGCTTTGCACAAAGCTAAGCTTAGGGCAGCTAGGTTGCACATTGAACAGTAGTAGTATCAGATTGTAATGATATCTAATACCTAGCCATAACCCTAGACACCACTCTGGTGAACCCTGTAAAACCAGGTCGCTAAACTATAATAGCACAACCCTTCTACAGGTTCTGCCAACATGGATATGCAATTTCCTAATGTCTCTGTGGCCAGCTTGATAGATGTGGGCATTCTGATACAATGCAGCTATTGTCTCATGTACTCATTCAACTATCTAATCATTAAAGAAACTAACACAGTATGATAGAGATGTATATACATAACTTCCTCAGAGGCAAATAAAACAAGGTTGTCAAGAACACACATACTTTACATCCTTCACACAAACCACTCAACACACACATAGACCTTCCTACACTGGGGCACTTAAAAGAAACCTTCCCAAACTTCAAAGACATCTTAATCTGTCAAACAGAAACACCTATCCTCAGCAATCACTAAAGCACACAACAAAGCAACACATAACAACATATATAAACCTACATCCAATGATCCCCCAGAAACAAAGACTATAAGGCAAGCAAACACTTTACTTAGTATTCTAGGCATAGTGGACTCGATTGTATAACACACAGATGCCCCTCTCACCAGCCTGGACAAGAAAAATCAGAATCCAGCAGTCAGTCCCAGAACCGTTCAGTGATATGTTGAATAAGTTGTTTATTTTGTTTTGTTTTGGGTTTTTTTTGACAAGTTTATAAAGATTTTTGAAATAAATGTGGAATTTAGGAGCCCTTGTGTTGGAACTGACTGCTGGAGTCTGTTTTTTCTTGGATTTATTGTGTATTCAGTGCTCTGGCTTTTTTCAAGCTGGACAAGGAGACAATAATGGTTAGTTGCCTATAGAGGTAGAATCTGCAATACCTCACACACACTCATGTCACTGCACTACAGGTACCAATATAATTCTAATATAGTCCATATGGATGTAAATGACCTCAGACACACCTCAATGGGCTATATAAAAAGAGATATTATCAGTCTCATTGAACATGTGTCACAGACAGGCACGTGCCTTACAATGAGCAGCATGCTACCTCCACCAAGGATGATGCCACAAGTATGAGCAGAAAATGATTGACTTTAATAATTGGCTTAGTTTCTGGTGCCACTCTGGGTGCATCCAATATCTATTAGCATGAGATGATATAGTGAACAGTCTACATTGCTATGCTAAAGAAGGTCCACACCCCCCGGGGGGTTTTGGATATTGGATAAAACTTTATCTGTTCCCTAATAGCCTGTTTTAAGAAATGCCAAAATGACAGCACTACCAACACAGCCAAAAACTCAAAGTAGCCTAGTAGCCTTAAGGGGTTTCTTCTCAATGCTAGAAGCTTAAACGAAATTTAACACCCTACAAACTCTCCTCACTCTGGAAAATGTAAACATCTGTACTGTTACGCAGACTTGGTCTAAAGCCAAAGAAGGTACTCCATCAGTGCGAGGCAACAGTGCCTTCCAAACATTTACGCCAAAAGCAGCAAGGATATAAGCTAAATGTAGAGGTGCCTTGATCTACATTAGCAACAAATACACCTCCAGCTTGGTTAAGTAATACCGTATTCCCATAACCATAAGCTTCAGGAAATTTCTAAGGCTCTCTTTTTCTGGAACACATTATCAGTTCTCTGCAGTACCCTTTGGTTTAACTACAACTGCAAAGTTATTCTCACAATGTCAAGCCTTATTCATAATGTATTGCCAAGTGAATGGCATTCATATTTTTCTTTATATAGATGACTTACTTATCTTTGCAGAGTCTTTATCTTGATGTCAAGAGTCATTAATATGGGCAATGTCTCTTTTGACCAACCTGGGCTTCCAGATAAATACTGCAAAATCGTCCTTGACTCCATCTCACAAGATTGTTGTTTCTGGGATGCTTTATAGATTCTTGTCTTTAAATGAACTTGTTAACACAAGACAAAGTGGATCTTTATCTAGATTTTTCCTGAAATGCTCGAATCAGTCTCAGACCTCTGTTAAGAGAATTACTCAGGATTCTAGGGTTCATGCTTTGATGAGTCTCATGATATGTCTTGCCAGATTACACAATCAAAAAATATAGATCAATATTTGCATTCTCTGGAATATCAAATTCCAGTTTTATGACTTATGAAAAAAGAACTGCAGTGGTGGAGACAACAAATCCATCTGAACTCAGGTCTCCCCTTTTATCCTCAGACCTCAAACCAATTTGTCAACACAGATGCATAAGCTTTTTGTTGGAGAGCAATTTCCAGAGGGGTGAAGGTACAAAACCTGTGGAATCCTTCAGGCAGAATATAGGTGAACTAACCCCTCACCTAAACACACCATTTAAACTCAGCTTCTCCACAGGCTATGTGCCCACAAAGTGGCGCACAGCAATGGTTATTTTGCTCCACAAAGGTGGAGCCACAACGGACCCCAGGCACTATCACCCTATAAGCCTGACTATCTTGGTCTGCAAAGCTATGGAGTGCATCATCATGGATCTCATTAAGAGAGACATTGGGAACCTCCAAACACTGGACCCTACCCAGTTTGGCTTTGTTAGGGGCAGATCATGCCTCCTAAACCTGGTGGACTTCTTTGAGACAGTTACCAAGGCTATAGATGAGGGAAAGGTGGTCCACACAGCCTACCTAGACCTCGCAAAGGCCTTCGACACCATTCCCCACTCAGGTATTATAGACAAGCTCACCAGCCTGAACATAAACCCCTACATCACGAGATGGGTTGCCAACTGGCTCACAAACAGAACACACATGGTAAGAGTTGCAGGAGCTAGGAATGACTCTAAACCAGTTACAAGTGGCATTCCCCAGGGCTCAGTCCTAGGACCCCTTCTGTTCGGCATATAATTCTCAGAGGTACAGGCAAGCACAGGAGGACTATGGCTGACCAAGTTCACAGACGACTGCAAACTAGGGGCTATAATTGACTCTCTGGCTGACACAGACATCCTCCAAAAGGGTCTCACTGAGACAGAGTCAAAACCATGGCCTCAAGCAAAATGCCAAAAAGTGCATAGTCATCCCCTTTGGAAAAAACAAAGTACTCATAAACTATCACATAGGTGGTAGCCCCCTAAATATGGAAGATGTAATAAGGGATCTGGGGACCCAAGTAGATAGTAATCTCACCTTTGATAATCACATTGCCAAAGTGGTTAGAAAATCCTTCTGTGTAGCCCACCTAATCACAAAAGAGTTTGTATCCAGATTGAAAGAGGTTATTGTGCCCCTCTACGCATCACTCATTAGACCCATCATAGAGTACAATGCCCTATTTGGGATGTACTTTACAAGACACGTGCAACAACTGGAAAGACCACAGAAGTACCTCACCAAGAGGATCACTGGCCTCAAGCAGATGCCCTATGCAGCTCGACTGAAGAAACTCCAGCTGTACTCGGTTGCATACCACTTACTCAGAGGCAATCTCTGCCTGACATACAAGGCCATGTCCAACCCAGAATTGATGGACATACTCCACCTAAAGAAAACCATATCCCCTCGAGCCACATGCTACAGGGATCTAAACCTTACCACAACAATAAATGGGACGTGCTGGAGGGATAGATTCCTGTCCCAGAGACTTCCCATGCACTGGAACAAGATTCCAGTCTACATTAGGCAGAGCTCCTCGCTAACCCTCTTCAAGAGAAACCTTGATGAGTGGATGGGAAACAGAAAGTTTACCCCAGGGATCACTTCAATGGCTCTGCTGGACAGAGGCACAGGGAACTAATCTAAGGGGGTGGCGAAAGGCAACACATTTCGGCTAGGCTTATAAATGCTTTCGGGCTGATAGCCCAGTACCTACCTATGAACCTATGAACCTATAGCACATCAACTTAAAAAGATGTCTGTGATACATGCCTTAAAGTCTCTCTATCATCTTAGGTCCCCAGGACCTCTTCAAATGATTGCAGACAATACCACAGTCATGTGGTACGTAAACAAGCAGGGAGATATGAGGACATATCCCCTATGCAGGCTGGCAAGGATAGCTTGGGAGTCAGCTCTTCAGCATTCCTTATCCCTCCAAGCTGCTTACAATCTGACAGAATCTGACAGAGCAAAACTTGTTTGTCACTAAGTTTTGATCTTGCATTCCTTCAGAGCAAACTTAGTTGTAGACAAGCTGAGCACAATTACAGCAGGACCTCACAGATGGAATCGATTGGAAGATCTACTAAGAATTGATCCAGGGGCAGGGAAATCCTCAAGTGGATCTGCTTACTTCTTTTGAAAATAGACAAACAAGTTTTGTTACAGTGCTCATTGCAAGCAAGCCTGGAAGATGGATGCATTCTTCATTCCCTTAAAAGGGAATGTTCCTTTCATGCATTTCTACACTTTTCAGTGATATCCAGTGTAATTCTGTAGATAAAAAAGCATATTCCAAAAATAACTGAGGTGACACCATTTTGAAGCAGGAAATATTGATTCTCATTTCTTATGGAACTGGCCAAGGGCAATTACCATAAGCTTCCTCACAGACTAGATGTACTTACACAAGACAGGGGGAGTTGGATACACCTAAATATCAAACAACTTCAATTGACTGCATGGGTGATTCAATTTTAATACCTTTTAAGCACTTATTTCATGAGGACCTGCACTGAGTAGTAAATGACTCAATAAAGCCCACTAATAGAATATCCTGTGTTGGCAAGTGGAAGCAATTTTCTTATTGGTGCATAACCAACACCCAGGGATCCATCAGGGAGTTTGTATCTCAGGTGCTCAAGTATTTATGTGGTTCACTTTCCTCTTGCCTCACTTATTCCTTTATAAATGTTCATCTTGCAACCATTTTTCAACATGCCAAATCTTCTTCTGTCTTTTTTGTTTGTTGAGAAATAGTTTCTTGAAAGGAGTTTTACAGCTGAGGCCTCCTAGTAAACAGTCTGCTCCTCCCTGTGATCCAAACTATGTGATGAAGGAATTGTCTCTATCACCTTATAAACCGATTTAAGGTTCATGACTTGGGGAGCAGTTTCCAAAGGAGTGAATGTGCAAGACCTGTGGAATCCATCAGACAGCTAAAGCATATTATCTTAAAAGAGTTTTTGGTTGCAACCCATGCCTTATAGTCTTTCTATCACCTTAGGTCCCTAGGACATCTTCAAATCATTGTAGACAATACCACAGTCATGTAATATATAAACAACCAGACAGGTTAAGGGTTGTACCTCCATGCAGGCTAGCAATGATAGCTTGGGAGTTAGCTCTTCAGCAGATACTCTTTTTGCAGGAAGTCAAAACAGTGATGAGTACAGTTGTCTGAGTTGTAACATCTAATGGTTGGTGAACAATACCTGATTTTCCATTGGGTGTGGTCTCTTGAAGGACAAGCTCATTCGTGCTGAAAGTGGTTTCAGAATTTACATTGAATCAAGCCACCAGGGAGAACAGGTTCTGCACACCCTGGATGTGCATAGGCAGCTCAGTTACTTTCTTGAGAGAACTAAGCCATTTAGAAAAGATGATCAACTCTTTATTTCTTATCAAGTGGAAAAAAGTGACACTCTATATTCAAACACACAATTTCCAGGCAGTTGTCCTCAAGTATTATTTTTTAGTTATTCCCTCTATAACAAATCCATTCTATGCCGTATCAAGACACATTCCACAAGAGCCTTGTCTTCTTTGAGGATGTAATAAATGAGGTGGAGTCTGGAAGCATTCTAGAGCCACCCGCTTGGTCCTCTGTACATGCATTTATGAAACATTACAAATTGAATTCCATATCTTGGTGCAAGTCAAACTTTGCTAGAACCAATTTCCAGGGGCTCCTGGATCTGCATCCTTCCTTCTCCCAGGATGGATAGGCTTTGGCATTTAACCTACATAGACTAAAGGCTACTGCAGCAGTGAAAATGATGAACATAGTACAGTTGTGTAAGTTATACTTACCCATAATAGTAGATATTTGAATTACTCACTGCAGCGGTAGCAGTGCCCAACCTCCACCCCCTTACTCTTGCTTGTCTATAATTGCAGTTGGGATAAAAAGTATGGCAGTGTTTTTTTTTTTTTATCATTATACATTTTATTATTATCGGGTTGCTATTTCAGGATTGTTAGGCTCTTCTCTCATTGTGTGGTCAAGAAAGTCCTGAAGAAAGTTTCTGTCTGTCAACAGGTGTGTATACAGTAAGGTAGGGTTCCTATTATGTGATCGCAGACGCATTTTGTCAAATGTGTCTTGATCGAATGTAAAATAACGAAAAGACAAAATAGTGAAGAGGCTTTTAAGTGAATTCTTTCCCTGGGAAAGCATTTGCTTGGCCGCTTCTGTTACTTGGCTATGTTGGCACTGTAGTGCGATCTCGGAGTTGGTATATTTAAGTAGGGGGGTGTGGGGGGGGTGAAGCCTCCCCACTTTATGTAATGTTTTAAAGTTTTTTTTTTTGTGGAACAGTGATTTTTTTCCCCTTGGAAAAAAATTGCTGTTCTGAAGTTTTGACATTGCAAGCGTTCGCTTACATGGGGTCGATTAAGCATTGTTCGCTTTTGTAAGTGTTCAATGATATAATATAGACCCATAAGGTATTCATCTCTATTCTTAGTAGATGGGCTACCTTGCTAATCATCAGTCATATGACCCTTTCATTGTACCTTGTGAGTGGGATATGTATGTAGGCACATGGCTGCTGTATTTGCCACCATTGGTACAAGTGTACATTAGACAGACCATAAGAACAGAATGACAGTGGCAGGCAGGTGCAGGTATAGCTGGTCTTAATATTGTGGGGTACCTTATCAACTGTTCCATCTAAAACCATGTAACAATTGTGATGCCCGTGCCCTAGCCCAGCAATCAAGGAGCCTCATTCCTCACCAATAACACCAGAGAGGGCGTCTCATATATGAGGAAAGGATAACAAATACACAGAGTAAAGTGTAATTTCCCTTAAGAGCACACAGAGATCACAGTCATCCCGGGGCTGCTCAATCCCTTGCTACCATGGTCCCCAATAAGACTCCCCACTGGCACAGCTATAGGCTCCAGATCTCAGCCTAGCTGGGCAAGCTAAAATCTCTAGCACCCTCTCTGTCTAACCAGTGCTTCGTGTCCCTGCCCAAGTAGTTTATTTATTTATTTATTTATTTTATTTATTTAACATTTGTTGACCGGGAATGTTGACACACACACTTTGAGATAAGTTCATACAACCACACAGACACTCCTGTGGAAGGCTGGCACAGGTTCTCCAGCTGTTCCCCTTTTATCCAGACTATACAGTAGTAATTACTGCCACCAACCAGCTAATATTATCAGCTACCAAAAGACCCTAAAAGGGTGTCCAATTATTACTGTGCAATATTATTATCCAATTGGTAAGTGTGACTAATCAATCAAGACTTATAAGAGTGGCTTTGTACAATAAACTCTATAAACATGCAATGTACTCTAGAGCTTAACTTATCTCTACACAAACCAGCAAAAGTTAAAAGGTTTTAAAATATTTAATAATAAATAATTAAAACCGCAATACATTACTTTCTACTACACAGTGCTAGTCAAACGAGTTCAAAGATCATACAGAAATACTTAAAATAAATCAGTAGTACAGTTCTGACATCACAGAAAAACACAAGTCTAATCTTTATAATTCCTGGCTACTCCTAGGAGAAAACACAGTTCTAACATACTGCTTACATAAAGAGAGAATAAGGCAGTGCTGAGTTGGATATCAAGACAAAAATTGTCAATAATCTTTGGTTCTCTCTGTTTAAATTGAAATTCGAGTTTTGCTAAACATTACATCATCTTTTACACCTTCCTGGTGTTCCCAGGCTGACAGAATCTGCATTTACATTCTTTTACACTTAGAGCAATAAAGGACAGTCCACATGTAAATTCTGGTCATTAACTTTAGCCTTAAAACAATAGGCAGGAAGCCTTCATCTAGCCGGACTGGAGCCAACTTTTAAAACATCAAAGGCAGTGATGAAATAATTTTAATTTCAAAGGACCAACAAGAAATGCTTGACTTAGCTTTCTTTACAGCAAATGGCAATGCTGCCACATTGTTTTAAGTTCAACATTCATATTTACAAATGATAGACTTATCTGCACAATTCTATCTGGCTAGGCTGGCAGCCTTCACCCATCTATACCAGTCTTCACATTTCTCCTTCCCAGAGAACTCACGCTAGTTTTTCAAGTGACCCTTGAGAAACACCGCTTGAGAGGGCTAGGTCTATCTGAGTGTACCTCACCCCATTCCCTGTCTTGAGAGCCCATTTGCATTGGCATTGCTACTCCCACTGCGGTGCTGCACTGACATATCATATGCTTGCAACCCCAGGCTCCATCTTAGCAACTTGGCAGTTTGCTGGCTGGCTCTGTTTAACCATGTTAGGGGGTTGTGATCTGTCATAACAGTGAATTTCCTTCTATACAGATAAGGCTGGAGTTTCTGCATTGCCCACACTATCACTAGACATTCCTTCTCTACAGCTGCATAGCATTCCTCCCTGGGTTGGAGACTACAACTGAGATAAACCACTGGGTGCTCTTCTCCTTCTGAAGAAAGCTGGCTAAGTACAGCCCCCACCCCATGATTCGAAGCATCCATCTGTACAACAAACTATTTGCTGTAATCTGGACTGGCTAACACAGGGGGTCCTCCCAAAGCTTCTTTAAGCTTCTGGAATGCGTACTCACATGCTGGGGTCCATGCTACCTTATCTGGCCTGTTCTTCCTTGTCAGGTCTGTGAGGGGAGCAGCTATTGTACTATAACTGGGGATGAACTTTCTGTAGTAGCCTGCTGTCCCTAAAAATGACCTCACCTGCTTTTTAGTAACATGTGCAGGCCATGCCTGAATGGCTTCCAATTTGGAAGGTTCTGGCCTTATCTTACTACCCCCCACTCTATGTCCTAGGTAGGAGACCTCTGCCATACCCATCTGACATTTTCTCGGCTTAATGGTCAACCCTGCCCTCTGTAGTCTGCCCAGCACCTCCCTGACATGCAGAAGGTGCTCTGGCCAAGAATGGCTGTAGATGGCAATATCATCCAGGTAAGCAAGAGCAAACTCGCCTGCTCCTACAAGGATATGATCTACCAGAATCCAGAAAGTTGCTGGGGCATTCTTCATCCCAAAGGGCATCTTTGTGAATGCATACAAGCCAAAAGGAGTCGCAAAGGCTGACTTATCTCTAGCACTGGGAGTCAAGGCCACCTGCCAGTAACCCTTGATAAGATCAATGGTTGTAAGATACTTAGCCCCACCCAGCTGCTCTAGGGCCTCCTCTGTCCTAGGCATGGGGTAAGCATCCAACTCTGTGTGACTATTTAATTTCCTGTAGTCCACACAGAACCTGGAGCTGCCATCCTTCTTTGGCAACAGCACCACTGGGGAGGCCCAGGGACTGTTGGACTCTTGAATCACCCCTAGTTCCAACATCTCCTGTACCTCCTCCCTCAGAGCCTGTCTGACTCTCTCAGGCACCCTATAAGGGGCCTGCCTAATAGGCCTTAGGGGTCCTGTATCCACCTGGTGCTGCACTAGGTGGGTGCACTCTGGTTTCCCGGTGAACATGTCCCCAAAGTCCTGCAACACTGCTCTGATTTCTCAAACCTGGGCAGGAGATAGCTGCTGGGACATTGCTGCCCCTTCCACTGAGGAGTCAGCCTGAGCCTCACTGAGGAGATCAGTCCCCAGATCTCCCTCAGACTCCTCCTGCAATCCACTCCAAATGCTCAGCACAAGGGCCTCCCTATCATGGTAAGATTTCATCATGCTAACATGGTGCATATTGTGCCCTTGCCTTCTGCCCAGCAGTTTCACCATGTAGTCAGCATCACTTACCTTTCTTACCACCTTGTAGGGTCCCTCCCAATCTGCTTGCATTTTGTTGTGTCTGATAGGAATGAGAACCATTACCTGCTGCCCCACAGCACACTCTCTAGCTTGAGCATTCCTGTCATACCACACCATTTTCTGTTGTTGAGCTTCTTCCAGGCACTCCTGGGCCAAGCCCATAAGTTCCATGAGCCTTTTCCTGAGGCTTAGGACTTACGCCACAATAGACTCCATGTGAGACTCGCACTCACCTTCCCACTCATCTCAAATCAAATCTAGAGGTCCCCTCACCCTATGCCCATACAGCAACTCAAAGGGTGAAAAACCTGTGGACTCCTGGGGAACCTCTCTGTAAGCAAATGACAGATGGGGCAAATATCCGAGCCACCCCCTCCCAAACTGATCTGCAAATGCCTGCAGCATGGACTTGATCCTCTCGACAAGACCATTAGTCTGGGAATGATAGGGGGTGGTCTTCATGTGCTTTACCCACAGGACTTCCACAGACAAGCCAGCAGGTCTCACATGAAATTGGCACCTCTGTCAGACAGTATTTCTTTTGGGAATCCTACCCTGCTCAAAATCTCTAACAAAGCTTTTGCCACCTTCTCTGCCTCAATGGAGGACAAAGCCACTGCCTCAGGATATCGAGTAGCATAATCCACTACCACTAGGATATACTTTTTTCCATGTGGAACATGGAGAGGACCCACAATATCCATAGCTACCTGCTGAAATGGCTCCTCAATCACAGTCAAAGGCATCAAAGAAGCTCTCACCTTGTCTCCTGCCTTGCCTACCTTTTAGCACTTCTTACAGGTCCTGCAGTATCCTGTTACATCTCTGGAAATTACAGGCCAATAGAAGTTTTGCATAATATGCCTCTTTGTATGTTTTATGCCCATATGGTCTGCAAAGGGAATATCATGGGCTATGACTAGAAGTGCCAGATTGTAGGTTCTAGACAGTACCAACTGCTGTACTCTCTCACCTTCTAGCCCTCCCTCAGGGATCCATTCTCTGTATAGTAACCCTTCGCCCAAGTATACAGATTCCCCTTTTCCTTGAGAATTAGGTGCCTCCCTAGCTACCTGCCTCAGGCCTTGCAATGTAGGGTCTGAGAGCTGAGCATGTCTCAATTCTCTCCTTGTAACCCTTCCCAGCTCCCCTTCCACAGGATGTCTGGCATCTTCTGACAGTGGTGCCTCACTGTCAGCCTGGGTACTACTACTCACCTCTACCTTTGCAGTCACTCTGTCCAAGGGACCATCAGTACTCACAAGCAGCTGTGTCTCGCATTCAGTTTCACTGCTACAGAGTAGCTCCTTCCCTGAAGTAACCATTTCACCAGTCCTGGCTGCAAGTATGCAGTCTGTCTGGGTCT
This sequence comes from Protopterus annectens, assembly GCF_019279795.1. Classification (NCBI taxonomy): domain Eukaryota; kingdom Metazoa; phylum Chordata; order Ceratodontiformes; family Protopteridae; genus Protopterus; species Protopterus annectens. Next base: position 652,885,816 of record NC_056734.1, on the reverse strand, counting down.
CCCCTAGGCTAACAGACCCATATGCTTGTCTCCTAGCCTGACTGCGTATAACTGCATAACCACATGGTACTGCCTCATCCAAATTATTCCCTCTCAGGACATCTGCAGGATCATAGTTTAGTATCCCTGTTGTCTCAAGACAACATACTATTGGCATTTTGTCTTTCCCACTTACTGGCTCCCTCACCTTGCCTCTGTGGATACCCGTATGTCACACGGCCCCACTGGTTGCATTCAAAACATTTAACCCTAGCTCCTGGATGTGTACCTGGACTAGTGGCTTCCCCGGCTACTGGCAGATTCTGTTGTGGTAGTCTGTGCTGCCCACCATGGGTTCCTTTAGACCCATGAGTAGTACTTTGGGTCCCCTTCCTGTGCAGGGCTGCCCTGCTTGCCAGGTATAGGTCACCCTTCTTGCCCAATTCATTTGAAGTAGCACATTGTCTATCCACTAACCGGATCCTCATGTCCTCAGGCAAAGTGCTAATGGCTTGTTCCCTCACCAAAAGGTCTGCCAGCCCATCAAAAGTGGTAACCTGACATCCACTCACCCACCTATGGAAATAAGTGCTCAATTCAGCAACATATTCACACACACTTTCATCTGCCTTACGTCTATGCTCATGACATGTTTTCCTATACATTTCAGGTGTTAACTTAAACAGTTCTAAAAGACATATCTTAACAGCAGTATAATCAAAACATGCCAAGTCAGACATTTTAGCTAATGCAGTTACAGCTTTACCATGGAGTAAAGGGGTCAGTAACCGTACCCAGAGCCCTTGGTCAGCTTCATACTGTTTACATACCTCTCAAACATATGAATGAAACTATCAAAATTATCCTCCTCTTTAAACAGCAGAATAAATGTACTGACCTGTTGTGCTTCTGGGGTCCAGTTGCTCCCTTCCCCATTACTTCCATGACTCTGGTGAAGAGTCATCATCTCCTTCTCATGCTACCTCTGTCTTTCTTGTTCCTCAGCTTGGAGACATAACAGTTCCTCATTCTCCTCAGCCTGCAAACATCACAGTCTTTCATTTGCTTCCAATTCCACATGCCTAGCCTCCAACTCAAGTCTCTTTAGCTCCAGCTGGATTTTTAAGTCCAGTGCAGAAAGGTTGAGCTGTCCATTCTCTGAGGGAATTATATCTCCACTGCCAGTCTGATTGTCCTCCTGGTTGCTGTTTTCTGATGCAGCTGTAACCAAGGCTGCAATCAGGCCTGCCTTAGTCAGGTTTCCGTGCACCAGTCCCCTAGCCTAGCACATCTGTGCCAGCTGGCTCCTGGTCAGCTTTCCATACTCCTGTGCTGACATGCTGCCTGCTCACCCTGACTAACTAAGCTAACAAAAGAAATAAAACAGCTGTGATCTGAACTCTGAGTGCACTGTGTGAGTGTTTTAGAGTACAAAACACCTTCAAAGCTCACTGTACACAAGCTACAGGATTCATTTAACCCACGCCACTACAAGCCAATTAGTATTTACCAACTAATTAATATGTGATGTGGATATTCCACCGCTGCCAAACAATTAATATGTGAAGATATCCCAACCACTGCCACCTATTAATATGTGATGCCCGAGCCCTGGTCCAGCAATCAAGGAGCCTCAGTCCTCACCAATAACACCAGAGAGGATGTCTCATATATGAGGAAATGATAACAAATACACACAGTAGAGTGCAATTTCCCTTAAGAGCACACAGAGATCACAGTCAGTCCAGGGCTGGTTGATCCCTTGCTCCCCATGTATCCAGTAAGACTCCCCACTGGCACAACTATAGGGTCCAGATCTCAACCTAGCTAGGCAAGTTAAATTCTCCAGCACCCTCTCTGTCCAATCAGTGCTTAGTGTCCCTACCCAAGTAGCTGACACACACACTTTGAGATAAGTTCATACTACCACACAGACGCTCCTGGGGAAGGCTGGCACAGGTTCTCCAGCTGTGCCCCTTTTACCCAGACTATACCGTAGTAATTACTGCAACCACACAGCTAATATTATTAGCTACCCAAAGGCCCTTAAAGGAGTGCCAGTTATTACTGTGCAATATTATTATCCAATTGGTAAGTTTGACTAATCTGTCAAGGCTTATTAGAGTTGCATTGTGCAATAAATTCTATAAATATGCAATGTACTCTAGAGTTTAACTTATCTCTACACAAACCAGAAACAGTTAAAACATTTTAAAATATTTAATAATAAATAATTAAAACCGCAAGACAACACTTTCTACTACATAATGCTGGTCAAAAGAGTTCAGAGATCACACAGAAATACTTAAAATAAATCAGTAGTACAGTTCTGACATCACAGAAAAACACAGTCTAATCTTTATAATTCCTGGCTACGTCTAGGAGAAAACACAGTTCTAACATACTACTTACATAAAGAGAGCATAAGGCAGTGCTGAGTTGGATATCAAGACAAAAATGGTCAATAATCTCTGGTTCTCACTGTTTAAATTGAAACTCCAGTTCTGTTAAACATTACATCATCTTTTACATTTTCCTGGTGTTCCCAGGCTGACAGAAACTATATTTACATTATTTTACACTTAGAGCAATAAAGGACATTCCACATGTAAATTCTGGTCATTAACTTTAGCCTTAAAACAATAGCAGGAAGCCTTCATCTAGCTGGACTGGAGCCAACTTGCAAAACATCAAAGGCAGTGATGAAATAATTTTAATTTCAAAGGACCAACAATAAATGCTTGACTTAGCTTTCTTTACAGCAGATGGCAATGTCACCACATTGTTTTAAGTTCAACATTCATATTTACAAATGATAGACTTATCTGCACAATGCTATCTGGCTAGGCTGGCAGCCTTCACCCATCTCTACCAGTCTTCATAACAATGCACACACATATATCCTGTTGCAGGACATTTGGAATGTGAATACCAGTGGAAGAGTACACATCCTTTGGAATGTAGTCAAAACAGCTGATCAGTTATGGAGTATTGTATGTCTTATTTGTCTTATTGACTGTCCATAAATCCAAACAATGCAGCTATTCTGTTTACTAGTGATGCCTAAATATGCAAGATAGTTTCTTAAATCTGCACAACTTAGCTTATGAAACGAGTTCACACTCCTCTATTACTCTGCCAGTTTATAACTATTTGTGTTACACACAGACAAATTAGGTCAGGAAGTATGAATGTTTATGAAATGCTTTTCTTTTCTGTCACAGACCTGTGAAATAAGGTGCCGTCTGCTGCCTGTGCTTATGTCTGACAGTATTTGGTCATGAGCTTATGCCGGAGACCTTTAAGAGTATGAATATTGTGCAAGTTTACAGGTAGCAGCAATGCAGAAATCACATTATAGGTAATATTCAACAGGTGCATGCTGTCCTTCATGAAAGGATTACCATTTTTAGAGGAGATTCAAGATAATGGCAACTTTTGCTAGTGTTATCAGCATAGTGCATGAAGGAGAGCAATGTCTTATCTCCTTCATTGTCATATCAGGAAGTCTCTTTGATGGTCTGATCAGGAAAGTGAATGCCTAGTGTGACATAATTGAAAAGATGTCATCCATGAGCTTCAATAGGATTAAAGAACAGTGCAAACTTTGCATTGATGCCCTGCAGCATAGCAACTGTGATGATCTGCTGGCATAGATTGAGGAGGTTAGGCAACAGTGCTCTGAATGGCATGATAAGTGTTTTTTTAATATTCTTCTATTTCATAGGATCATAGAATCATAGGAGATTACTAGGCTATCGACAAGGAGGTAATTTTAAGCCTAGCCATTAAAAACCCAATTTAATATCGTAAAAGCACTAGTCAATGCCCAAGATTGCATTTAGTGAAGAGTGTGCATGTCCAGGAGGTTTCTCTTGAATAGTGTCATAGAGGTGCTGTGTTTCACATGAATTGATAGCATGTTCCAAAGACGTGGCCATCACTGGGAGATAAATCTGTCCCTCCAGCATGCCCTATTTAAGTCGTAGGCCATATTTCAGTTGCTGGAATGGGTAGCCCTAGACCCATTTGATTTATGGATATGCAATAAGTTCATTAGGATTGGTTTTGGGTTGCTTTGTAGGCCAGGCAGAAGTCACCCCTAAGAACACTTTATGATACGGAGTATAGTGATAAGGATTTTAGTCGGTCCATGTAAGGATATGCTGGAGGCCTTTAATCTTTTTTGTTAGAAACATTTGAAGTCTTTCTAATTTTGGTAGCTGCTTAGTATGGTACATACTGAATGGGGAGTTATACTCAATTATGGGCCGGATAAGTGCCGAGTATAGGAGGGTTATAACTTCTTTTGCTCTCAAGGTGATGTCTTTACTAATTAAGTGAGTTATGTGGAAGGCTTTCCTTACAATGGTAGACACATGGTGGTTGAAGTTAAGGTCATAGTCAACCTGTAATCCCAGGTCCCTTACTACTTCATGGGTACTTAGAGTATTGTTATTGATTTGATAGTGTAAAGGGACATAGTCTGTGCCAAAGGGAATGATGATGCATTTCTTTGCATTCAGTTTGAGACAGTAACTAATACACCAGTTGTTGGTCTGTGTGAGACCATCCGGGAGTATACTGACATAATTTGGGGATTCAATGATTCACCTAGTTTACAGTCGTTTGCAAACTTGATCAGCCACAACCCTTTAGTTTTGACCTGAACTTCTGAGAAGTATATACGGAACAGTAGGTGACCCAGTACTGACCCCTGTGACATTCTGCTGATAACAGGTCTGCTGGTTGATGTGGAGTCACCCACTTTGATAGTGTGTGCCCAGTATGTGAGCCAGTTGGCAACCCATCTTAAAATGAAGGGTTTGCATTCAGTTTGCTAAATTATTGGTAATGCCTGAAGGCGGGACTGTGTCAAAGACCTTTGCCAAGTAAAGGTATTCTGTGTGCACAGATTAGCCCTCATCAATGGCCTTGGTCACATTTTCAAAGAAATCCACCAGATTTAACAAGCAAGATCTGTCTTCACAAAGCCAAATTGGGTAGGATCCAGGGTTTGGAGGTCACCTATGTCTTTATTTATGAGATCCATAATGATACACTCCATGGCCTTACAGATGAGGCTGGTCAGGCTTATGAGTCTGTAATTCCCTGCGTCTGTTGTTAGGTGACTGTTGTGAAGGGGAATAACTGTAGCTGTTCTTCATTCCGCAGGAACAAATAATGTTGTTAGGCTATGATTGAAAAGAGTACTTATTGGTGATGCAGGTTCATGTTTTAGCCTGTTTACAAGACAGTCTGGCATGTCATCTGATCCCATAGAGGCCATGTTATTTGCCTTGGACAGGGCTTTGAGGACCAGCTCTTCAGATATGTTAGGTGGTGGTGGGGAGTTTGGAGGAGGGTTTGTTGTAAGTTAGGAGGGGTTAAGGAAGCAAGCTTTTCACCAAACCTATCCACTAGCAGGTTTGCTATCGCTGTGGGGTTAGTGAGTGTGATACCATTAGCTACCAGTTCTGCACATGCTTGGGTCATACCCTTTAGGTTATATACATAGCTGTAAAAAGCCTTATGGTTATCCTTGGCAGTACTTCTTAGGTTTCTCTCAAAGTAGCTCTTGGAGGATTTGACACGTTGTCTTATTTGCATGTTAAGGCTGAGGAGGGTGGTTTTCCATTGTTGAGTCCTTGTCTTTGTTTTCTTGGACAGCAGCCTTTTGAGTTTATTGTAGAGTTTGTTGATGCTGTAACTACTCCATGGCAGACTGATTTTACTTGGGGCTCTGGCTTTGATTGTTTCTGGTACAGCCAAGTTTATACACTTATGCAAGTGGTTGTATAGGGCTTTAGTGCAAGCTTCAGTGTAGTTACCAGTTTCAGCTTGGGGTGGGGCTTGGGATGCATTTATGCCTTCACCTAGGAGGGTATAGTTTGCCTTGGTGAAATTTTTTAGTCTGATCTCACCCTTTGTAAGTTCTGATGTTAGTGTAATTTCAAAGGTGACGAATTTGTGGTCAGTTTTAACTAACGAAGGTACAACAGTTGCAGCAGTGCACCTATTTGACATGTTGGTAAGGACCAGACCTAGAATGTTTGATCATCTTGTTAGAGTGTGGACAATTTGCTCCAGGGCATTTGAATTCATAAAGTCAAGAAACTTTTGTGCTAGCGAGTTTGGGCTAGAGTAGGCTTCCCAGTTGAGGGTGATATAATTGAATTCCACTATAACCAGTGTGTCTGTAAAATTTGAATTGTCTTCAGTTTGTTTAAGTAGGCTTCATGGGTGCTGTGATCAAAAGAGAGGGATCTATAACTGGCTAAAACTTGAATAGGAGTCTTATCCACCATAGCCTGTACCTGGAGTAACTCTGTGGAGTTGTCCAATCTAACTAGCCGTGAGGCAAATTTATCTCTAATATAAATTGAAACACTGCCTCCTTTGGTTTTCACATGTCTATTTTGTAGTCTAAAGGTGTGAAAGACATTCTAACCATGCAGGGCCGGGGTATTCCCTGAAGCCTAGAACCAGGTTTCTGTGACTACACAGACATCTACATCTTCTAGTGATAGAAGTGCTTCCAGGAAGTGCAGTTTTTGGTTTTAAGCTACTAGCAGCATGACCATTATTTTGTTCTGATCGGTTAATTTCATGTTGGTAATGTTGCTTTTGAGATCTTGCCTAAAAAGGCACTATATGGGAGGCAAGAGCTTTTGCCAGCAGCCAAAAGCCTAGGGGTGCCAGGTGCAAACCGTCTCTGGTAAAGCAGTGAGATTTGTCGACTATGGCTTTCTAGGCAGACAAAAACTGGATCCCCTTGGAATGATACCAAAAACTAAGCCGATTATTGAAATCAATCATTTTTGCTTATACTGTGGCATCATTCTAGGTGAGGTTAGTATTTAGATTAAGGCTATGGACATACCTGGCTGGGACACTTACCCAGAAAGCTCGACCATGTCTCTCTTCATATAGTCCAGTGAGGTATCTTTGGTTATTTACACCAACATGAACTATGACAGAGTCATAACTGTACTTGTTGCTGAGAGACCTGAGTGCTTGCATGATTTGGTGTATCCTGGCACGGGGAAGGCAGCTGACTGTGAGTTTCTCCTTGTCCAGCCTGGTGAGTGGGACATCTGTGTGTCTCACTATTAAGTCTCCAATGGCAAGAAACTTTCTTTTTGAGTGTTATGCCTTACAGGCTTGGTGGGTGAGACATTGGTGTTGCTATGTGTTATGGATGCTGTGGAGACTGCGTTAGCTATAGCAGACTTGTGTTATTGATGTCTCTAGTGTTTTGGTAAGTTTTTGAGAGAACCTCTGAGTATGTGGATTTTTATGCTTGATGCATACTATGTGTATGAGTAGTGGTATGTGTAGTAGTGAGTGAGTGAGTTGGCAACCTTCTCTATGTTACCATTTTGAGTGAGAGAACATGGATTCTAGATTCTTGGTGTAAATACATCTATCACACTCTGTACTAGACTGTGTTATTAGTAGAAGGTTGTCTGTGTACATGAGGCAATTGCCACATTGCCTCAAGAGAACCAAGTTAACAAGGTTGGCAGAAAAAACAAGGGTAGTCTAACTGTCCGTAATGCTATGTTGAAGAGTGTTGTCACTAGGGATGGCTTTTCAGAAACAATCACAGAGGAGCTCAGTGAATGGATATTTCTGCCTGGGTTTTAAGGAAAAATTTGTTGAATTTACCTGTCTGGCTTTGGCACACAATTGTGCGGTAGTGCGTGGTGCTGCATGACTCGCAAACAAGCAGAAACCTGCTCAGATGCAGGGCCTAAATACCAAAAGCTAAATCTTAAAAAAACAAACAAACAAAAAAAAAACAACGCTAACAAAATTCAGAAGGACCAATGAGGATGTCTATTCCAAGCCCTAGACTGGTCTCCCTTTACCAGTCAGGTGCCAATCAAACACTATTCTCTCACAATAATGCAGATAGGCCCCTTCCAATCAAAGATGGCCTGGAAAACATGCTCAGAACAAACAAACCACTACAAACGGTTCCAGAAGCAGCAGATCTGGACCTGGACTATGCTACAGCTGCTAGATATTCTAGTTTCAACAGGAAACACTAGAGAATATTTAATGCAACAGAAAAATAGCAGTGAGACACTGAAAAAAACATTTAAAACAGCAGAAAATCAGCCAGGAGGTTGTAAAGAATGATTTAAACAATTAACAGATCAGTTAATTAATACTGCTTGGTGGGAAAATCAGAGCAGGCAGAGCAAATAACTTTAAAACAGTGACAAAATACCAGTAAATACGTAAACAGTGGAAACAACAAAAAGGTTTGCTAAACAGTGAAAACAGCAATACAATTTGATTTTACAGGCACAGTGTAGCAGGTAATTGCAGTGTAACATTGCAGTTTAGTATACAGTAAATGAATACAGTACAAAAGTAGGTGGTAGGCAATAAAAACGTGCAGTAAATAGTACAAATAAGGGAAAAAAAGGCAATTTATGTTTTTTTTTAAAGTCAGAAGCCTCTAGTCATCTGATATCTTAGGTCAGAGTTGTGGCTGGTAGGGTCCCTCAGTTCAGCTTGGAACAAACAAGCAGAAACCTACTCGGATGCAGGACCTAAATACCAGAAGCTAAAACTTGAAAAAAAAAAAAAAAAACTCTAACAAAATTCAAGTGGACCAATGAGGATGCTTATTCCAAGCACTAGACCATCTGCCAGTCAAACAGAATTCTCTCACAAAAGTGCAGATAGGCCCCTTCCAAACAAAGATGGCCTGGAAATCGTGTTGAGAACAAACAAACCACTACAAACAATTCCAAAAGCAGTAGGCTAATCTGGCTTTAGGGATAGGCAAACAAGACAGCCACCTGGGGCTCCTCTCTAACAGATGCACTTTTGTAGTAATCTGGATGGTGTAGATAGACCAGGATGAGGGCACCGGGTGGTGTTGGAGGGGTGCTGTGGAGATGTTTTGTCTATGGCACCAGTTGACCAAAGACTGGCCCTGGCAGCAGGTCTGGATCTGGACTATGCTACAGCTACTAGCTACCCTAGTTTCAGCAGGAAACACTAGAGAATATTTAAAACAGCAGAAAAATGGGAATTAGGTGTCTGAAGCTGTTTGAAACATCTGTGTTAGATGAGGACTGTAATGGTGGCACTGCATTTGATTAGCTTACTTCATTTTGTGAGGGTTTTCTCAAGGGTCTGTTCTTAGCTGGAGTTAATCTGCATCATATCAAAGTGACTGTCATAAATTAGTCTAACTTGACATTAGAATACATCCGTTAACACAGTGTCTCAGGTAATCATGCTACCATATTCTATGTGTGCCTGTATCTCAACCACAAATGCAAATGACTCATGCTTTCCTGCTGTCATGCAGCAAATGGAAAATGTATAAGGGGTTGTATTTTTTGTTCCAGAACTTTGCCTTACAATTATCATGGTTCTTTGACATTCACATTATCTTTTGGGGTATACAGAGCACTACTGCAATTGTTTCACCTTCTGCAGAATGCAGATGAGAATTGCAGCCAGCCCTGGTTAGATCCCCCTTACAAGTGCTGTCATGTCTATTAACATAGTCTAATATGAAGATAGACTGACTTATGGCCAGTTTTCTATTTTTATCTCCTCACTGCAGGTGTTACTCACCCCATACCCTGTGTGTTGTCCAACCTTCTCTTTACCAATTGTGTAACCTCTGTTTGTCTTTATTTTATGTTTGTCGACTCCTGCCAGTTATAAAATCAGTACTGTGAGGTAAAAAATCAGCACTACAACTGTTATAATCTATATGTAATTAATAATTTTTATGTTCATACTTTTTTGTATGACTCTTAGTGTTCAACACTTCCATATTTATTGACCACTGTACACATGCAAATGTTAATCCCCCGGATTCACTAATCTTTCATGCAGGACTAGCTTAGTCCTGCATGGAAGTGCCCATTTAGGAGCAGAATGGCAGTGCAACATGCATATTAATGAAGGTGCACTGCCTGAGCCCCTAGGCTTACACGGAGTGTGTACGAGTTCAAGGGGCATGTCTGAGAGCAGAGCTCTTAGAATAAACATGCCCCTGCAATGTAGAACAGCAGAAAGTGGTAAGAAATGAGCAAGACTACTCATAGGTGTCTGCATACCCCCACCAACAGTCCCCCATATGTACAACAGCAGCATTACATTGAAATGAAATGAAGAAACCCATGTTTTTATTTTGTTTAAAATCCAAGTACTGCTAACTGTAGGTGTGTGAGTGTGCCCATCACTTAGCTACAGTTAAAGCAGCTTAAATATGCAAGTGAAGCAGCACAGCAATAGTGTAGTGGGCAGAGCATTTGCCTAATGAGCAGGCATTCCTGGTTCAAGTCCCACTGCAGCACAGCCTATTTTACATGGCAAAGCATGTTATAACCAATAGTTTTGTTGCAAAACCCACTAGATAACACATATTTATGGACTAGAGTACTGCATGCACATGTGAAGTATCAGTGTCATAATGAATAAGGCACTAATAAGCAGGTTTACGCACAAATAAGCAGTAATAAGCATAAGTAAGCACTAGTAAGTGTGTTTAAGTGCATTTGTGCAGGGGTAAGCACTGCTTATACAGATTAAGCAATGTGGAAGCTAACTGAGTATAAGAAACTGCAATTGGAAGGTAGCAGTGCTTACCGCTACACAAACACGCGCACACCCGCTTACAACTTCTGTAAAGTGCCTTAACCACTCAGTATCCTGTGTTCTGCCCAGCAACAAAATAAACAACCTAAGGCTCAAACCCAGGACCTTGCACACTATAGTCACAGTAGTTAACCACTAAGTCATCACAGCAGTACATACAACTGAGGTTTTAACAAACAAATCCTCACCATAGGAAAATCAAACTGAACATGTGAAAGGAATCTATGTACAGTGTGATGTTGTATAACCTGCTACATAACATAAATATGTGAACAGGAGTACTGTAGTAAGGTCAAATGTGAGGTGTAATTATAATAAAGTGTCGAAGTCCCCAGGACCTCATACAGTGTACGTACACATGAATCACAGATACCAGACACAGATATAACATGTAACAAATAATTAGAAAAACACCTTCCTGCCAGTCAGACCAATAGTGCAAATAACAAACGAACTTGCAGTTGTCCAAAATCAGTTTAATTCAACAATAATCACAGGGCTCTCAGTATAAAGCGGAGGCCTGGGACAGTCTCGCCTGTGACCTCACCAGTGCCACTGCTATCACCTGGACTGGTGAGCAGGTCAGGCATCACCATGCTGACCTGAAGTGGCAGAGAGGGGATCTCTTGGAGCAGTGGATCAAAGAATCAAGGCAGATGGCCAATGCCCCAGCACTGAGTAAGTACCCATTCTACGACATAGATAATGATTGCCTAGCTTGTGTATACTATGGATAAGTAATGGCTAAACATCACTGTATTTCTCTGACAGCTGTAGATGAGCGGGCTGCGAACCAGCAAGCCCATGCTGCTAGGCTGAAAAGGTTGCATCGCGAAACAGGTTAGTACTAATCCTGCATATATTGTCATAACAAATAAATATAACAGTTCTAGAAAGTGTTGTACCAGCATAAAAATGTATTTTGCATGGGATGTACTGAATAAACAAGACAATATGGCGAGAAGACTGTCATATAGGTTGTGTGGAAATAAAGGTGTAATATCTTGTGAATAAAAGTATAACCGCTGGAGTGCTTATGTACATTCTGCTTTCATATGTTGTTGTAGTGTTGCATTCTACAAATAGTACTGTTGTATTAAGCAGTGTTACCCACACTAGTGAATGCAGATAAAATGTGTAGGACGTTCAGTATAACAATGTTGGAAGTCCCAAGAGATCAGTCATATTGTACAACTGAGGGAGACTTAGAAAACATTGGCATGATTCACACCAATTCCCTGATAGCACAGTGTACTGTGATGTCAACTGTGACAGTTTTACCACACACAGCAGGGGTTTGAATCCCGGGAGTGGTAGTAAGTTGTATGCATAACCATACCCCACAACTGTACAGTTTATAAGAATGCTCACATAGAAAGCTGTATGCATAATTAGACCCAACAACTGTACAGAATCCACTAGAATGTTCAGATAGTAAGCTGTAAGTATAATCACAACCATCAACTGTACAGACTGTGGCAGAATGTTCAGGTAGTAAGCTGTATGCATAGTCGTACCCCTCAACTGTTCTGATCTGTCCAGCATGTCCAGATAAATGACCCAAATTTGCTGCCCAGTAACCTTTTCCCCTGACATATCAGTGTGATGATCCAAGAAATGTAGGCAGCTTTTACTGACATATAACTGACAGTCAGACCTGTACATAGTCAGAGAATGTATATGAAAACAAACCTGTCATTGCAGCATCTCACCCAAAGTTTATGACAGCTATTCTCAAAATATGTCACATTAACACTTGCATCCTGTCAAGCCGTGACCAGAGTGTGTGCAATAACAGATTGTTAGGTATGTGTATAACATCAACATGGAATCTGGGAGTATGTGTACAATGTGTCAGGTAGTGTTAACAAAGATTTTCTCCACAGCTATGACAAGTAAGAGGTGTAGACTGTAGGTACAACACAGTTCACGTACATACTTGTCTGCAAGCATGGAATCTGGGAGTATGTGTAGAAATTGACAGGTAGTGTTAACAGTGATTTTTCTCAACAGCTATAACATGTAAGAGGTGTAGACTATATGTAAGACACAGTCCACATAGATACTAATCTACAAACATACCATTGTACAAAGTAAGGACATCAGGTAGTGTAATAATACATGTAAGGGACAGATCACTGCAGTGACTAAGAAATTTGTGAATACTACATGGATATATTACTTGTTAATGGACCTCTCTCTCAACCCCACCATATGTGCTATGATAACCTAATTACACACCTCAATGGGTACGTGTACACTTCAAACTTCTGTCGGGATATATGTCCTGTCGGTTTATAAATATTCACATTTGGTTCTATGCATGTGCCATGTTAAAATACTCCCATATTGGTGGCCTGTTGCCATCAGTGAAACCTGCATGTTGTTGTAATGGCCACTGTTGTCTCATATATGCATGTGGTCTGCTCGCTCTGCAACTGTTGTAAATCTGGTGTATTGGCTTAATGGGAATACCTATGCATGCTGTTATAACTAATTCTGAATGCTGTCTATTATTAACTGATATCTTTCTTAGAACTGCAACACCATAGCTCATATGGGAAGGCCGGTCCCAGTGGACCCACCTGTCCCACCTCAGCTGGCCATGGCACTGGGCACCAGCACATCTGGGGCCCAACCTGGGACCTCCTCCTCCATTGGCCCTGCATCACCTTGTGGTGGGACCACAGCAGGAGATGGGAATTGCCCCCAGGAGTGGGGGCAGAGAGGTACCAGTCACCCTGTGTCAGGTCCAGGCAGTGGTGCGTAGCGAGCTTGACAAGGAGATTCAAGACAATCTATGCCAGCTTGAGGGCCATGTAGTGCAATTAGAGGGTGAGCCTGCCCCTCCTACCCAGCACAGCCATCTTTGGGGCTGTGAAGGTGCAGTGGTGACTGCCTATGGGTGGGGACCTCAGTCTCACTGTTTCCATTTGGGGACTCATGAGCTTGCGACTTCCAAAGTCCTCTCCCCGTCCAAGGTGTTTAACCCCACGTGTCATATATGCACCTGTATGCATCTTGTTCATCTTGTCTGTTAACCTACCCAAACTACCTCCTCAAGTATACCTACTACCCCTCCCCAACATCCCACTCTCACCTGAAAAAGAAAAAGGGCAATCTGTTACCACAAAAAAATCTCGCCCCATGCATAGCTGTCCATTTCGCACATGTGTCCACTGGACACATGTAATCAGGTCTAATTGGCATCGCAACTAATTATTATTGTCCTCACCCCCACTCAGGGGTTTGAATGTCCAAATCTACCTCCAAATTCAGTGTATAAGCACAGCTGTTTCTGTAGAAGAAATGGACAACTATGGACTTTCCCTACACCCTTCGTGCACATCCCTGGCTATTTCCTCTACTGTCTTTCCTCTTTGTGCCCCTTTTTTCACCACTTTCCTATCAGCCCCTTATTCTTTTCTTTTAAAGAAATTAGCATGGGGGTAAGTGGGAGTAAGCACATTTAAACAGCAGTAAGTGGGTTTAAGCATGTTTGCTCAGGGGTAAGCTATGTCTACATACATTAAGCAATTGAGAAGTTAACTGAGTGTAGGGACCTGTAACAAGAAGTCAGCAGTACTTACCTCCACACAAACCCGCTTACAACTGTTTTAAAATGCCTTAATCACTCTGTATCCAATGGCCTGTGTTCTGCCCAACAACAAAATAAACAGCCTCTGCAAGGCTAAAACCCAGGACAATGCACACCATACAAAAGTAGTTTGCCAATAAGCCATGCCAGATATACATAATTCTGATGTTTTCAGTAACATAACATCCAGCCCAGTCATGCAACAGTGCAGAGAATGTATACCAACATGTAGATGTATGTGTGTGTGTGTGTAAATATATATGTAGATATCTATATATATATATATATATATATATATATATATATATATATATATATAGTCAGAAATATATACATAGATATAAATATATATGAACATATATACATGCAAATGCTGACGTATACACATATATATGTCAACACCTATATGTCCACATATACACAGCAAGTTACATATATGTATGCAGATATATATCTCCGTACGTACATACGGACATAGTTATAAATATGTAAGCAAATATATATACCTATATAGGTATATATGGGCATACATCTGTAGATAGGAATAGTAGATTAACAGAAATATATATGTCCACATGCACAGTTAATGGGGTTGGGAGGCCCCAAACAATATACGTCTTGTACTAATTGGCATACCCCCCCACAGCTAAACACGTCCGCCCTGCAATACACTACCAAGTTTATTGTATTTTGTTTGTTTTATATAAATAGGGATTTAAATATATTTTCATTTATCTGTTATTTTCTTGTATTTCATTTCCCTCTCCCCCACCCACTAGGTGGACCAACTAGTACAGGTCCATCCAACCCAGACTCTCCTCAACCCATATTTTCTTTACCCACATTTTTGCACCCCCCCCCCCCACTGCACACACGCAGCCACCATCCCTTCTTTGGTTACCGGCCAGTTGCTACCACACCACCACACTTTGCCCACCATCTACTACTCCTCCTCCCCTCGGGACTCATCTTGTACATTGTCCTGACCCAAGTATCTTCGGTCTTCCACACGCTGTAGTCCACGTATATATGAACACAGCCATGCTTACCTGTGTAGACATAGCGTTACTGCAAAGAACGTCATCAAATTTTTTGGGATGTTCCATATGGGATGAATGTTTTCCTGGTAATAACAATAGACTTCACGTATGACTTTGTTTACACCAACGGTTTTATTTGTAGGTATCGCAAAGCATACGTGGTACACAAGGTTGCCCGGTAAGCGCACAATACCTAATATATACCCAATAATTCAGGTATACAGGAAACACAAGACCCTGGCATACACACGGCACTACAGGTTCCCCTCCTGATAACTAAATTATTGTCTAATGAAGATGCACTGCTATAAAGTGCGTTAATCACTCTGTACCCAATGGCCCATGTTCTGCCCAGCAACAAAATAAACAGCCTCTGCAAGGCTCAAACCCAGGACCCTACACACCATACACAAAGTGATTCATCAATAAGCCATGGCAGATATACATAACCTTGATGTTTTCACAAACATATAATCCGGCACAATCATTCAACAGTACAGGAAATGTAGTAATATCATACCACACAACCTCTTAATGCAAGAATTCTGGGCAAAGTGTGCCAAAATGTGGGTACAAATAGGGATATATGTCAAATATTGTTCTTATATACTTAAAACATTGCTAGTTAAACAGTTATATGTATTAAAACATATATTTTGAAGGAGTTGAAGTCTGAAACACAAATGTGTTGTCATTAGTTACTGACTTCAATCCTGAGATCATCCATGTCAATTGCCAAGAGAATGAGGTACAGGCCAAAATTATGATCCAAACATACATGGACATATGGACAAATATATATCTGTAAATGTAGACAGATAGACATCTCTCTCTATATATATATATATATATATATATATATATATATATATAGATATAGATATATAGGACTCACAAATAATCATATAACAATTGTATATAGATAGATAAATATGTTCATATGTATATATATATATATATATATATATATATATATATTTATATATATATATATATATATATATATATATATATATATATATATATATGGGTCTACTTTACATTACCGACACGACACTTCACCGACACACAAAACACCGACCCCAAATAACCGAAGCCACACAACACCGACAACTCACAAAACCGAACACAATTACACCGACACAAACAACGTAAACTACACATGGCACACAATGACATATCCACTAACCCTAACCCAAACCCTAACCCTAAGGTCCGACACTACCGCACAGTTACACTACCCGCTCCCTAACCCTAACTCACTTAACCCACCTCTACACCTAAAGACTGTCACTATCGCACACTTAACCTACCTGCACCCTAACCCTAACTCACTTAACCCACCCTAAAACATAAAGCCCGTCACTATTGCACACTCACCCTACCCGCACTCTAAACCTAACTCACTTAACCCGTCCCTAAACTACAGTCCATCACTATCACACACTTACCTTACCCAAACCCTAACTCCGACACTACCACACACTCACCTTTCCCACACCCTAACCCAAAATCCCACAATATCGCACACTTACCTGACCGCTCCTAACTCCGTCACTATCGCACACTTACCGAGTCGCGCTCACACGTTACCCTTGTTGGTCTTTCGGCTGTCGGCAAATCACCTTTTCGGTCAACTTACCTGTCGGTCGTTTCTTCTCGGTCTTCCGCGTGTCGGTCAAGTGTCGTTTCGGTAATGTAAAGGGGACCCATATATATATATATATATATATATATATATATATATATATATATATATATAGTGGTTTATGTATATAATTATGTAGATATACATTATATACATATATATATATATATATATATATATATAGAGAGAGAGAGAGAGATACATACATGCATACAGATAGAAATGTGTATAGCATTTCCACATGGGAACAACATCCTGAACCACTCACTACAACATAACTGATCATATGCACTGTTAATGGGGATGGGGGCTCAAATGAGGGATACCTAGTAATTAGTACTATGTTACCCCCCTACACAGCCTAACAGATATGCTGTGCAATCCAATATCCAGCACATGCAGTTCTTGACTCCAGGACCATCCACAACAGAGCTACAATGGTTTAACAGTAAGCCAATTTACCTGTAATATGTCAGGCAATATCTGTAACATATCATGCAGAAAAGTCATTCTACTGTAGGGAATGTACAATGTGGAAGGAGTACACATTACAATGGTGCAGATATGCACACACATCTATACATTGACAAACATATTCAGGTATATATATATATATATATATATATATATATATATATATATATATATATATATATATATATATATATATATATATATATATATATATATACACATATACACAGACAAAAGGTATTAGTAGCCATACATATGTAGAAGTATTGTGGAAGTACTGGGTGCAAAGTATATCCCTCAGACACAAGCCCTGTAATTGGCACCTGTGAAATGTGTAGTGTGGCAACCATTTCCACAAATGAGACACTAAACATATACCCACTCACAATTCAAAGGACATGACACCACACACAGGTATACATACACAGAAAAGCTTTAATTTGTGTACTATACAATAAGGTATGCCATTATTTACAGCACATATATTTTGAAATATATAATCAGTGATGAATGCAAGGCCCACACAAAACAATAGATGCAAACAATGTGGATACATAACATACTATGCTGTCCAAGCCAAGGCCTTCAATTAGTACAACAGTAGACAAAGGATTTGCCTTCAAGATAAGTAACAATTAACAATTACAGATATAGTTCAGCAGCCTCCACTTACACCATGTAGTCAAGTCCTAGGGGGGAAATGTATTAGTTGTGGTAATGTCAATGTATCTGTCACATAACATTGCTCAACCTAACATCTCACAATCACACTGACTAACTGAACTGTGTTTGACATTGTAAGCTGTAGCCCACCACTGTTCCCATGGAGGAATGTATGAAAGTGTACAGTCACATACCTTGATGTGTGTTAACACTGATATCCATGACATGTTGTCACAGCCTAAGTTGATAGCATTGAATACCCCTCCCCCATAAAAGGTTGTACCAGGGCAAAGAACACTGTGTACCACACACTGACCACTGGAATGTACAAAGGCACACATATGTTGTCCAGCTGTTGCATCCATATGTATGGACCCTGACCAACATATTTTGTGGGAGTCCACGATATGACTGGGATGATAGCAGGAATGCTAGCAGTAAATAATGATAGGCCATTACCTAACAACCCTAACTGTATCAAAGCAGGACAAAGCCTGCCATATATGTGGAGTACAGAGGCAGGCACTCGGGGCCATATTTGCGATATTGCTGTTACACACCCTGGAAATTGCTGGTGCTGCATGATTTGTTGCAACATACCCTTATGCAGGAATAAGACATCAGAAACACAAATGGATGTGGCAATGTATTGACAGCACGCAACAGACAGACTGCCAATGATATATCTAGGACAAGACCTGTGTGGTGCACAGACAAAACCTAACAGACAATCCACTGGCCAACATGTGGATAGGCCCACAGTTGAGAGCTATGCAGGCAGACTGCATTCCATCCTAAACTACTATGTACACACAAACACTGTAAGACCAGCAATATACAATGCACTTAACAACACTACTTACGCTGTTTGTAGGTCTGGAAACCTATACAAATGTGTAGTTGGCCTGTGTCTGCAAGTCCTGCTCTAAGAGGTATTGCTACCAGCTGTCTGTAACACTGCTGCTTACATACAGGAAGGATGCCCTCCATACTGGAAAGGTTAAGGGACAACATCCACATGAGTCAGTATTTTACAGTACTGGGTTGCCGTGACAGTGGTTATCCAAAGTACTACACAGCAGGCTGCATGTAGTTAGCAACTGGTGCACACTGATTGGTGCAGAGCCCATCACCTAATCATGTGCATCACCTACAAAAGCTATGCTGCAATCTATTCAAACCAGCTCAATCCTCTAGTGGAGAGAGAGAGAGAGACAGAGACAGAGAAAGAGAGAGAGAGAAAAACATAACAAACAACCGAAAACTGTCACAGCTGTCAAAAAAAACATTAACAGGTATGTAAAACATATATGCATTTAACTGAATGCAGTATGTGATATAGGATAATAGGATATATGATGTGGAATGATTTATATGTGCTATCAATAGTTGTTCCTGTAATGATGTTCTGCTGAACAACTGCTCTGGACAAGGCTGTCTGTCCCTGTAGGCAGTGGGACATACCTGTCAACTGTGCAGATCAGCAATGAATGACAAAGATGTAAGACATAATATCTGTGTTTAGTATATTAGTGTGGGCAATAGCTGGTGGTGGAAGTACTGCCGTCATGAAAGACACATGAGTGTCAGAGCACACCATTTGCAGGACAGTCATGTTAATGTGCAATGTAACATGCACAAATGCCATAGGTGTATAATAGGCTTACCTGCAATCTGTCACCATATGACACCTGTCTGTGTTGCAGCAAAGCAGAACAGTGCAGCTGTGAAGGAAAGACAGTTACATAGCGTGGATGTCTGTATGCACCCCACATATAGATAAATATATGTGTGATATATAATTAGACGTGTATGTCTACAGATATACAGACACTCATATAGATATAGGTATATAAACAACTCACAATATATATCTACACATATATAGGTTCATAGGTTCATAGGTTTATACTAGACTATCTGCCCTAAGGCATTTATAAGCCTAGCCCAAAGTTTTGTGGCTTACACCACCCCTTATATGAAAAAATACTGTACCCATTAGTTTGTTGTGCCTCTGTCCAGCAGTGACACAGAGATGATTCCCGGGGTAAACCTACGATCTCCCATCCACAGGTCAAGATTTCTCTTGAACAGAGCCAGCGAGGTGCTCTGCCTCACATGGACTGGGATTTTATTCCACAGCATAGGGAGTCTCTGAGTGATAAATCTATCCCTCCAGCATGTCCTATTTATATCCGTGCTAAGGTTTAAGTCGCTTGCTCTGGTGGTTTTGGTGGATTTGGATTTTTTGAGGTGGAGCATGTCCATTAATTCCGGGTTGGACATGGCCTTGTATGTCAGGCACATGTCACCTCTGAGCAGACGGTATGCGACTGAATAGAGCTGGAGTTTCTTCAATCTGGCAGCATATGACAGATTTTGGAGTCCCTTTATCCTTTTGGTGAGGAACTTTTGGGGTCTCTCCAATTGCTGCAGATGTTGGGTGAGATACATCCCAAATGGGGCATTGTACTTGATCATTGGTCTGATAAGTGAAGAGTACAGGGGAACAATGACCTCACTAGATCTGGATGTGAATCCCTTCATGATCAGTTGGGCAATGTAGAAGGTCTTTCTACCCACTTTAGCAACGTGAGTGTCAAAAGAAAGGCCACTGTCAACCAGGCATATGTATGTGTATCTATATATATATATATATATATATATATATATATATATAGATATAGATATATATACAAACACACACATGACATAATTATTCTACATATTTATACATATATATATATATATATATATATATATATATATATATATATATACACACATATATATGTAAATACATGTTCTCTTCCATGATATGTGTGAGAGAACATCACACATATCAATACACAACATATATATATATATATATATATATATATATATATATATATATATATATATATATATATATATATATAGCAGTACATGGTTGCAAAATATACTTTGATGTGTGGTATGTAACCCATGTTGGGAACACATTGCATTTGTTTGTGAATGTGGGATTTGTATGTTGGTGAAGGCTAGTAGACAAATTGTGGTGTGTAGGTTGGGTCTGAAGACAGAAAAGACAGTATTCAGGGCTGGTATATGACCCATGTGGTGTGTAAACACCATGGATGGGGAGTGTTGTTTGGAATGTGTATGCCATTGTGCCCCCATATGGAATTAATGGGACCAAGGTCCTCACCCATGGACAGTCACGACAGCATCTACATTGTCATAAAGGTGCCTGGGCTATGGGCTGTGCAGGAGGGGCAAGCATGCCCACCCTGTGTATGTGTACTACAGAGCTCCAGGTGATGTAGCAAATCCCCCATGTCTCTGTGGAGCTCCATATGCACCAGACCTTGGACCTGACTTTGGGTGACAGGGTTCTGTCTGTGTGTGCTCATGGGGGGTGGGACACCATCTCCTGAGGTGGTTCCACCTAAAGGTAGTGCAGGACTAGTAGATGATAAGGTCCCATGGTGGGTTCCAGATGCAATGTGGCCTGGTAACATGGCCAGATGAGGTAAGAGAGGTTGTTTTGCTGGCAACTAACCCCTACACATTCTATTGTGTAAGTGTTACGGAGCATTTGTTGGCTGTAATAGTCTACATAATCCCAGAACATGTCCAACAGCATGCATAGCTATCCCCAATAACACAAAATGGCAGATGTGCAGCAATCACAAAGCATGCATACCACATGCACATGTGGAACCATAATGGCACTGTCAATGGCATGCAGGTGAAATAGTCTGTGACAGGCCAGCAAAGATAGTGTCCCCACAGGGAACATGGCTACAAACACATAGAACAAAGTGTGGTGCAAACACATAGCACAAAGCGTGGTGCAATACAACATATGTCACAACGGGTAGGTAAGCTGCCGACATACCAATTACACTGTGTGAATGGTTTGTTGTAGTTGATATGGTGGGGGGAGACAGGCATGTGTTTTTAGAACTATGGTGACCCTGCTGTATGAGTTGCTCAGACCTGTTTCCATCTTTATGTCTTTCAGGGAAGATGTCTTATGCCAGATTACCAGCTTTCACTACCCACTATTTTTTGACAGGACAGCCCATGATCAACAGGAGAGGACCACCCTGTGGAACGATCTAGTCTACAGGGTCAATGATGTTGGCCTGCAGAACTACAGTTATGAGCCGGTCCGGCATCATTGTAGTGACCTGCTTCACCATGTATGTCAGCGTGCAGCTGCCGTATAGGGGGACCACCTCACAACAGGGGGGGGGGCATGCCATCCATCCACCCCTGACTCATGCGGATGAGCTTCTCAGCAGCCTTGTGGCACCTGCCCATTCACAAAACCAACAACTGGCAGGGAGCATTGTGGAGGTGGGTGCCACCAACACACCGGCTGAGGAGTGCGCAGGTAAGGCCGCAGGGCACATAATTAGACCACTGTTGTGTATGTGTCTGCATCTGTACAGGTAGATCATGCATATCTGATATGTCATATACATAGTCTATTGCTGTGTAGTAGTAATAAACAGTTGTGCATAAGCTGTAGTATTGTGGACTTCTACTGTTGATGTACCGTAATGCTGCACTAAATGCCACAGCTGTGGCCACTGACATCAACTCTCTCACAATCTTAAATAGGTCCCTCCAGGATACCACCAAGGCAGCAGCCTGTAGCCAGTGAGTTATGTTTATGTTCATGCTTGCCAATACACCTGGCAATGAAATAGCTATGGGATATTCCATGCACATATCTAACACACCTACCCATACTGCATGCTGTACATGTTCATGTTTTCTTGTTGTGAAATGTATCACATCACAGTGGAGACCATGATGGGGTATCGGAAGGGTACATCAGACACATGCAAGATAACTAACATCCTGTCATTGTGAAATGTGTCCACAGGGATGAGAAGAATGGTGGGGCATGTGGCCTACTGTAGTGACATGTGTGAAACAACACCCTCATACAGTGCTACAACAGTAAATATACCTGTATTACAATAGCAGCCATTGTAGATCGACACTATGGCATAACATAGTACTGTGGTCCACATAATTAGCTGGTAGTAGGCTGTTGCACATACTGTCCCATTCTTGGGACACTGAAAACTGACACCTGTGTAGGCTGGGTCTATATTATAAGCACGAAGGTGTACTTACCCAAATACGTAAACATTGACACGTCTTCCTTGAACCGTGAAAACATCGATCGTCCTGAAGCGGGAAATCTGAAACGTCGAATCGTCATGGTTGGCCCTTCTGTTGTATAGCTCCATAAGGTAAGTATGCGATAGTTATGGACCTTAGGGTTAGGGTTAAGGTAAGTGCATACATGGTGGTATATGCAAGATTTAGTGTAGGGTTAGAAGTAGGGTTTAGTTTAGGGTTAGAAGTAGGGTTTTGGTTAGTGTATGTATAAGGTTTATTTAGTTTGTTTGGGTAGGTAGTATGTAGTGGGTGGTGGGATGGGACAACTATGATGGTTCGAGTTTTTGAATTTCCCGGATTAGGGTGTTTGGTGTATTCGCAGTTCGCGGAATATGTTTCGGAGTTTTAGTATTCGGTTAATAAGGCTTTCGTGCTTATAATATAGATGCCTGTAGGCCATAGCTGTCAAGCATCTGCAAAAGGCTGGAGGTGAGGAGGGTGTGTCATCATGACACAGCAGTGTACTGCAGCAGGGATCCTATGCATGCTAAGAATGGCTGTATTTGTACACAATCAGGTTCAGTAACTGTGGCAGACATAACCCTAACTCCACAGCAATAATGATGGCAGTGTGTGAACTCCAAGGGATGTGCACATGAGTAGACCTTGCAACCATGCAGAGCTGTGGGACATGTGTAAGGCACCCCTCCATAGCCAAGGTAAGGTCTGGCGGTTGTCAGTGTAATAGTCTTGTATTGGTCATACATGCACTGCTGATATTGTGATCTGTAAACCAGACTTAAGGCATTCACAAATGACATCTGCCCATATATCATTCCAGGTATGTATCGCTCAAACATATAGGGGCTGTGAGCATTGCAGCTGACATAACTGATACAGTACTACACATGCAGCAATGGTTTGTACACCTGTGAGGTATGGTGCACAGTACAAGGCAGGGTGCAGAACAGGTCCACAGTAACACTGTTTACATGGGTGCATTATTATCAAGGGGAAGGGCCATCATCTACCAACACAGCCTATGCATCACACACATGTATACCGGCGCTAGCATGAAGTCACTATAGCTACACTCCATGCTGTTGATTACCATATGTAATGTATGCTGGCAGAAGGGTAATGGGAGGACTGTGTGTACAAAAGTTGTGCAACCTCACGTGTGTGTGTGTGTGTGTGTGTGTGTGTGTGTGGGGGGGGGGTGTTTATTGTGTCTGTACGTGCAATCTGGCGGAGTGTGGTCAATGCATGTCAGATTTGTGTGTACATGTGTGTCTGTTTGTGTGGGTGTCCATATATGCACAAGTGATTGTGGGGTTGATCACATGGCAGTACCTCTCTTTGGAATCATGCCATACATGGAAATGGAGTGACACATGAGACACCAGGAAAACTTGTCTGATATGTGATCACAGACAGCTGATAGTATAACAAGGTCTGTAGCATGGAACATGCATTGGGAGGAAAAGTACACACCAGGTATACACATCATATTGCCATCAGCATATAGATAACCGGCTATCCACTTATGCAGCACTACTGATGCAATGTAGAATTACCAGAGCATACCAGTGAGTGTATCCAGATATTACTGTTGTCCACATGATAGGTTGATTGTGCAGCAGATGTGGCATGGACTGAGCAAAATGAGACTCCGGTGTGTGAAATATGTAGTGAATGTTGCAGCCCCTACCATATAGGGGCCATGTACATAATGACCGGACATACACAGGGTTAACACTGGATGACAGCAGCGAGGCCATGTACAACCTACTCCACTCAAGCAGGGAGGTGATGGAGTAAAAGGTCATGTGTTGTGATCACACGTGTAGGCATGGAGAGGAATGATACGTTAAAGGGTAGTATTAATGAGTGTATGTTAGCAAGTGCCATGCAGGATGGGGAACATATGTCACTGAATGTGGGACTGTCCGTAAACCTAGGGACAGGGCGGTAGTAAGGTGGACTGTCAATGTTTGTGTGTGTGTGTGTGTGTGTGTGTGTGTGTGTGTGTGTGTGTGTGTGTGTGTGTGTGTGTGTGAGTAAATGTGGGTACTGTTATGCAATGCTATACAGGTCTTAAAGTGTGTGTTGGTTTCCCCCACAGGTGGCGAGGTGGGTCAAGGTTCCTCATGCATGCAATTTGAGGTTGGTGTCCGTACAGACACTGATGATGATGATGATGATGATGGTACTGTTGAGGCACAAGGTGGGGTTGTCAGAGCCCGACACTGCGCCATCATTTGTCATCACCCTCCTAGCCACTCCAAGCCCACACACAGCTACAGTGCCTATACACACCCCATCATCAGTGGCCATAGCAGAGGGACAGTTGGAAGTTTGTGCCAGTGACCAAGAGAGTATGATTTCCATGCCAACTGCATTGGGTCACAGTCGGTATAGCCAGATGTCCGGCAGGGGCACCACATAGGCAGATGTACTGTGGTGCTTGTGTGAGGGCCACTGGTCATCAATCCCCTGGCAGAGTCACCACAACTGGTACCAACAGGAGCATGTTTCAGGCTGTCATGGAGGCACAGGCACATATGGAAATTCACACCAGACAGGACCTGAGGCTGAAGAGAGCTGCTTTCTTATCTGTAAGTGACAACATCTGTGAACTTGCTGCTACCCTCTGTGAACAGAATGAGATCATGGATAGGTGGTAGGCCTCCTCGACCATGGTATGTCTGTGCTTAAAAACATGGTGGGAGTGGTGTGACGGTCACGTGGACATAGGCCAGACACACCAGTAGCTGGTGGTCAATGTGGATATGCTAGGATGAAAAGCCACTCCTGTAGTGGCAGTACCATACCCAGCACATCATTGGGGGTGCTGTCCACATCACACAGCAGCAGGCATCATGCAGGCATTGCTGTATTCTGGGCTGTGGTGTAGTTCTTGTGTTGTCCATTACCTTACTTGGATAGAAGGAAGTTTCTTTGCTCACCAGTGGGAGTGGGGAGCCTTGAGCAGCCTACCTGTCCTTGGGGGAAGTGACCTCAGCACAAGAAGCTGTAGTAATTGTTTGTTTGGGACCATTTCCAGCTCTTTTGTAGTTCACTGTTTAAAATCCGCCTCTGGGCATTTTTTTCTGGCTATACTGCTCAGACAAGCTCCACGTGGGTTTACAGAGAGGTCCTAGCAGCAGGGAACTCAGAAAAGCGACTACCTTCTGGATTTAAGTATCTTTGCTTTTTTTCACTTGAAATAGCTTCTGTAGCTTACCTTGAACTAGCCTGAACTGTTTTTTAACTGATTGCTGCATTATTTTAAAATCTGCACTTAAAGTTACATTTTAGTCAAATTTGATCGAAAGTTTGCTTGTTTGTTTGTTTGTTTAATTTAATTGTGGAGGCTGCCCACTAAAGTGTGCTAGCCTGTGTAACTAATTTATCACTGTTTCTGCATTTTCTGTGTGTTTCTACCAAAAAAAAAACAAAAAAACAAAAAATAATCCTTGTTTTCCCACCTTCCTCGACTAGTTTAGACCAGTTTACAGGCATTGCTGTATTCTGGGCTGTGGTGTAGTTCCTGTGTTGTCCATTACCTTACTTGAATAGAAGGAAGTTTCTTTGCTCACCAGTGGGAGTGGGGAGCCTTGAGCAGCCTACCTGTCCTTGGGGGAAGTGACCTCAGCACAAGAAGCTATAGTAATTGTTTGTTTGGGACCATTTCCAGCTCTTTTGTAGTTCACTGTTTAAAATCCGCCTCTGGGCATTTTTTCTGGCTATACTGCTCAGACAAGCTCCACGTGGGTTTACAGAGTGGTCATAGCAGCAGGGAACTCAGAAAAGTGACTACCTTCTGGATTTAAGTATCTTTGTTTTTTTTTTCACTTGAAATAGCTTCTGCAGCTTACCTCGAACTAGCCTGAACTTTTTTTTAACTGATTGCTGCATTATTTTAAAATCTGCACTTAAAGTTACATTTTAGTCAAATTTGATCGAAAGTTTGCTTGTTTGTTTGTTTAATTTAACTGTGGAGGCTGCCCACTAAAGTGTGCTAGCCTGTGTAACTAATTTATCACTGTTTCTGCATTTTCTGTGTGTTTCTACCAAAAAACCAAAAAATAATCCTTGTTTTCCCGCCTTCCTCGACTAGTTTAGACCAGTTTACAGGCATTGCTGTATTCTGGGCTGTGGTGTAGTTCCTGTGTTGTCCATTACCTTACTTGGATAGAAGGAAGTTTCTTTGCTCACCAGTGGGAGTGGGGAGCCTTGAGCAGCCTACCTGTCCTTGGGGGAAGTGACCTCAGCACAAGAAGCGGTAGTAATTGGTTGTTTGGGACCATTTCCAGCTCTTTTGTAGTTCACTGTTTAAAATCCGCGTTTGCATGGCTTTGCGTGGTTGTACGCATAGCGCAGCGCCGGTTAAACAAGGTTAAACTTTTTCTGGCTCCGCGAAGTCTGTTCTTCAAATTTTCCCTTAAGGAAGCTCTACTATGAGTATAACCAGACTACTCACTGTATTAAAAGTCTAGCACTTGTTCTCAATACTTCTCTACTAAGTAAGCACTCTCGTACTAAGTAAAGCACTACATCTACTTACCACACCTGTGAATACCCACTTCCCTTAAAGGTATACCACTCCCTTATACTGTTCTAGCATGTCGAGTGGTAGATTACTGGCGTCGTCTCCAGTTCAGCTGGTCAATCTGGGCATCTTGAGACAATGCTACAATTGTCTCATGTACACAGACAACTCTCTCCTCCTCCTCCCAACAAGCACATATACATGTGAGAGATGCAACTATATAGCCAAACTGGAGGCTGAACTCTCTCAACTCAGGGCTGGCATGACCAGACAGGAGGACATGGCAACCACACACACAACAATCCCAGTCCCACATAGACCTACAACAACTGCAAACCAAACACATAAAAACACAAAGACATACTCGGAGGCTCAAATAAAAAACTTACCAAAA
This sequence comes from Protopterus annectens, assembly GCF_019279795.1. Taxonomy (NCBI): domain Eukaryota; kingdom Metazoa; phylum Chordata; order Ceratodontiformes; family Protopteridae; genus Protopterus; species Protopterus annectens. The sequence continues at coordinate 652,857,697 of NC_056734.1, read as the reverse complement.
CAACAGAGGCTCCCAAAGCAGACATCCAAAAATCCACCACCTCAAAACAAAACACATGCAACACATACTTCAATAAATCAGTGTGTCAACCAATCGCAGCCCTTAAGGCCAAACAACTTGCCTGATACACTAGTAATAGGTGAATCCATAGTCAGACACACTGATGTCCCACTGACCAGGCTGAACAAGGAGAAGGTGACTGTGAGCTGTCTATCGGGAGCTAGGATCCGCCACATAACACACGCACTCAGGTCACTCCAAAGCAAGTACAAATATGACTCCGTCATTGTCCATGCTGGTGTGAATGACCTGAGACGTACCTCCCTGGACTACATGAAAAGAGACATAGAGGAGCTCTCCGATTATGTAGCCCAGGCTGGTATGACCCTGACCCTGAGCAGCATCTTGCCCTCACCAAGAATGATACCACAATACAAAGACAAGATGATCAGCTTTAACAATTGGCTCAAGTACTGGTGTCATTCTAAGAGGATCCAATGTCTGTCTGCCTGGGATGATATGTTGGACAAGCCACGCTGCTTTGCAAGGGATGGCTTACACCTGTCACCACTGGGCTTCCGGATATTGGCTAAGGCTCTTGCCACCCCCATAGTGCCTTTTTTAGGCAAGGCTCAAAAGACAAACCCACCTCCTTAGAAAACAAAAATGGAAAAAAACTAAGGGTAATGCTGCTCAACACCAGAAGTCTAAATCCCAAGATGCAGACACTTGATGCCCTCCTCAGCATGGAGAACATCGACGTCTGTGCAGTAACTGAAACCTGGTTCAAGGCTCCTGAGAGCACCCCAGTGCTACCAGGCTATACCTCGTATCATGCTTTTCGGCCCCAAAACCCGGGCCGAACCACAAAGGGAGGGGGAGTGTCCATATTCATAAAGGACACCCACACCTCCAGGTTAGTAGCAACACATGAAGCAACAGAGACCATACAGGTGCAACTAACCATAGGCAAAACTGCTATACAACTGGTAGCATGTTACAGACCACCCTCCCAATCTCAAGAACCCCACTCAGCCTTCCTGAAGACATTGGAGGATATGAATGTATCACAAAATACCATCATACTGGGAGACTTCAACTACCCAAACATAGATTAGGTACATTATTCTAGCCCTAATACCCTAGCCCAAAGGTTCCTGGAATTCATAAATTCAAATGCACTGGAACAACTAGTCACCTCTCCCACAAGGGGAGATAATATACTAGACCTGATCATCACAAACATGGGGACAAAATGCTCCACACCTGAAGTATACCCCTCACTAGTGAGATCTGACCACAAACTAATCACCCTGGATATACATATCCCACCTCCACCCCCAGCACAAAAGACTACAGTGAAAAAACTTCTCAAAAGCAGACTTCACTCTTCTTAAGACTGAGATGGTATCCTTTAAGCCCACTGTGCCAGTGGAAACCACATCCCACAATGCTGAATCCTTCACAAATGCTTTCTATGGACATCTCCAAGAATGCATGGATCATGCAATCCCAAACAAATCCAAGTCCCTCTCCATCAAATGTAAGCATCCTGTCTGGTAGACCTCAGCCATAAACAAATTGTATAACAAAAGAAGGAAGCTACTGCACGTCAGAGCGAAATCACATGAAGGGAAGACATCTCTGATCAACATTAGCAGAAAACTACGTTCTCTCATAAAAACATCCAAGGCAAACTTTGAGAGAAAAATCGCTAAGGACACTAAAGATAAACACAAAGCCTTCTTCAGCTATGTTAGAAACCTGGGTGGAAACCCTCAGATATGCTCAGAGTTGATTCACAACAACAAAAAATACACTGAACCCACAGATATTGCTAACATTCTGGCTGACAGGTTCAGTGCAAATTTCTCGCTTCCTTCACCCCCAAAAGAAGAAATACTTATCCCAGCTGAATGTAATCTCCCTGTCATCTCAGATGTCCAAGTAAGAACCGCCCTAAACAAAGCAAAAAACACAGCATCAATGGGACCTGACGGTATCCCGGGGTGCGTGTTACGTGAACTCCAAGAGGAGCTAAACCCACACATAAAAATGCTATTTAACCTTAGCCTTACTTTGGGATATGTGCCTGAACACTGGCGTACAGCAACACTGGTCCCACTCCACAAGGGGGGTGCCTCTACAGACCCTGGAAACTACTGCCCCATAAGCTTGACTAGCCTGGTCTGCAAAGCTATGGAAAGAATCATTATGGAACTCATAAACGGAGACATAGGGGCCTACAGACACTTGACCCCACCCAGTTCGGCTTTGTAAAGGGCAGATCCTTCCTTTTAAACCTGGTTGACTTTTTCAAAACAGTCACTAGAGCCATTGATGAGGGCAAAGCAGTCCATACAGCATACCTGGACTTGGCTAAGGCCTTCGACACAATACCCCACTCAGGCATCATAGATAAGCTAAACAGCCTAAAAGTAAACCCTTATGTCACTAGATGGGTTGCAAACTGGCTAAAGGACAGAACCCATAAAGTTAAAATCGCTGGAGCAATGTCAGACTCAAAGCCAGTCACAAGTGGTGTCCCACAGGGATCTGTCATGGGACCCCTCTTGTTCGGCATTTATTTCTCAGATGTTAAAGCAAACATGGCAGGGCTGTGGCTGACAAAGTTCGCAGATGACTGCAAACTAGGCGCCATAGTCGATCCACCAGCAGATACACACATCCTACAAAAAGGCCACACTGAAACGGACAACTGGTGCCGTAGTCACGGCCTTAAACTAAATGCCAAAAAATGTATAGTCATCCATTTTGGAAAAAACAAAGTACCCACAAATTATCCACATAGACAGCAACCCACTGAGTATGGAAAAAGTAATCAGAGACCTAGGGACCCAAGTAGACAGCGACCTCTCATTTGACACCCATGTTGCCAAAGTGGTTAGAAAAACATTCTACCTTGCACACCTCATCCTGAAGGGTTTCACATACAGATCCAAGGATGTCATTGTACCCCTATATTCCTCCCTCATCAGACCCATGATTGAGTACAATGCCCCATTTGGTATGTACCTCACCCGGCACTTGCAACAGCTGGAGAGACCACAAAAGTACCTCACCAAAAGGATCAAGGGTCTCCAACATATGTCTTATTCTGCCAGACTAAAGAAACTTCAGCTCTATTCAGTAGCATACCGCCTGCTCAGAGGTGATCTCTGCCTGACGTACAAGGCCATGTCCAATCAGGATCTGATGGACATGCTCCACCTCAAAAAATCCAAATCCATCAGGACCACGAGAGCTAAAGACTTAAACCTCGGCACAAGTATGAATAGGACATGCTGGAGGGATAGATTCATAACCCAGAGGCTTCCCATGCTTTGGAACAGGATCCCAGTTCGTATTAGGCAGAGCACCTCACTGACTCTCTTCAAGAGAAATCTTGATGAGTGGATGGGAGATCGTAAGTTTACCCCAGGGGTCACATCTGTGTCACTGCTAGACAGGGGCACAGTAAATACATTCTATTATATAAGGGGACCTTCTCTGTGTCACTACTAGACAGAGGCACAGTATTCTAGATTTATTCTGTACATTTTTGTACCATTTCATGGGGTGGCAAAAGCCACATCACTATGGCTAGGCTTACAAATGCCCCAGGGCAGATAGCCTAGTACTATACTATGAAACTAAAAAACTACTATGTGCCCCTGGTCAGTCCCAGGAGGGACATGGTTCCTGCGGACATCTGTCATCATCAGGGGAGATTAGCACATCAAAGTCTGTACCTGCACGTGCCCATGGAACCCCTGGCAGGAACAGTCAGCATGTCTGTGGTTAGAGACGGTGAACTGCACACCCTGCCAGGTATGGTCTGCAGCTGTCCAAAATCACCTGTATAGGGCAGCCAGATGGCAAAACTGTGTACATGCATACCAACACACTATGCAAACACTCTTAGGGCAACCCCAAACCAACACACACCACATCACCATGCCCCACTCAAAGAGTTAAACCCCTCACCGACACACATGGTGCCAAATGTATGGACCACCCTTAGTCTCTGGCAAACCAGCCACACACTCTGTGCATATGATACCTCTGCCACATCCCTGTCATCCATAACATGATGCAGGGACAGGCTAATATGGTTCTGATGCACACAGTGACTGTAATAGAGCAGCACTGCACTGCAGTGTAGGATGTTGTCACATACACGCACATCCTTACTTGGCAACACTGTGACTAGACCCCTACCTAGGTATGTAGTGCTACTGAACTGTGTGGCTTTCATTGCACACACCACACAACATGTAGGGTGAGGTGTGTACCAGGTTACATGTTACATGCAGAACATCCACAGACATGTACAATATGGTAATGGGAGATGTAATGGTTGTATATGGACAATACATAGTGTGTCATACCATCATATACACCTTGACAGACACATAACAGGCAGACACACATCTTAGAGATCTGGACTAATTGGTGCTAACTAACTAGTCCATGTGTCCAATGTTTTACAGGTAGGCTGCACACAGCGCATGCATAACTGGGCTGTATTGTGGTATCAGTTAGCTGTATTGTTGATGGTGACAGTGGTCACCAGAAAGTGGTATGTGGGACATATACTGGATGTACCATGGTGTAATGACAGTGTACACAGCACCCACATCCTCCAGTGGATATTGTATGCACTGGAACCCATTATGACACTCTGACATACCCACTATCACACATTGTCCACGACGGCAATACAACCCATTGTATATCACAACAGTGGTATTACAGGGATATGCATCTAATGCACATGCCACAAGCATAGTAGGGTATTGCATTGCCATGCCTCACCTATGAGCAGCGACAACACTATCTGTACTACTTTGTGGCAATGTGTAGTGTAATAGGAGTTTATGGCCTTGGAATTGTATACCTTACAGATATGCAGACATGCACACATACACATACTTGGCAGACCTCAGTGGGTTTCCCATGCCTATTGACACATTTGTACAACACTGTTGTGCTGGCACTGCAAGGCACATGTAGCCATTAGGGAGAGGAGTGTAACAGGGTACATGTCATGTCCGATACAACAGCGGCCACATCTGACTATGGCAATGGGTGTTGAGGTGGTTGTGAAGGTCGTCATGGAATTCCCAACTAAAGGTGTACTAATACACAAGCACTGCTATCCTCAGTAATGCACAAGTACACGTGTCAGTACTGTTGAGCATTGCTGCAGGTAATCATAGCTGTGTACCTGGCTATTGTCCATGGAGAGACTGGTTGTGTAGGGGGTGTGTGTACATTGGTATCATGCCACCTGCCATGTGCCAGCAGGCAATCTCTTGATAGACACCACATTAGTGACTGTTAGGGTGAGACTGACATGCATCAGCCAATAAGCTGGGTGTCTTCTGCACATGGCCACTGAGATGATCCAGTTGACATGTATGCAACATGTATTACAGCACATGGTTAGTGTCTGTGATGGAGACCTGCACCCAAGCATATTCTGTTGACTGTGGTAGTGTAGTGTAGGTACCCATGACATGTGGCTCATACAGGGTGTTGAGCCCTATATGTGACACATAGTACACAGCTAGCCAGACAAGTCAGTGTCAATCAAGCAAAGGTTGTCTGTACATATCCCAGCTGGATACCTGCCATCTGCACATCTGTAGAGGGACTGACAGACATTGGTTTGGCAAGTAGCTATGCAGTAGGATGAATGTGTCGAAAGATGGATGTTTGACAACAATATGTATGCCATTACTACATGTTGTAAGTCCTCACTAACATGTGCTGTACAGACAGTACTCTACAGTTACATTCCATATGTCTGATTATTATCCAGTAGGGGATATATACCATGACACAGCCCACACACCAGGAACACAACAGTGAGGCCTCAGAATGCAGATATGGCCACAGGTGTTCTTGTCGTCAGTAGTAATGTTAGCACTCTACCCTTGCCTGGGACAGCACTATCAACAGCAGTAACACCATGTTACACTACATGCCAGTGTGACAGCACATACCCTGGGTTGCTACCCCTGCATGTAACACATTCACATGGATAACAGTGCTGTGCAGGTCTCCTATACTTATGTGTTCCAGACATGACACTCAAAACCCTTTGCTACTGTAATGACAGCACATAGACGCATGTACTGTACATGGCATTGCATACACTCATTACAGATGTCATTTCCCAGGGTTTGACATAGCCTTGTATGTTAAGCAGAGATAGCCTCTGAGTAGATGATATGCCACAGAGTATAGCTGGAGGTTTTCTAGACGGTCAGCATAGGGCATCTTCTTTAGGCCTGTGATTCTTATAGTGAGGTATTTCCGTGGCTTTCCCAGTTGTCGCAGATGTCTTGTGAGGTACATACCAAATGGGGCATTGTAATCTATACTGGGTGTAATGATTAATGAGTGCAGTGGGACAATTACCTCCTTTTGTCTGGATAAAAAACCTGCAGTGATGAGGTGTGCCACATAGAAGTATTTCCGTACTGTTGCGGCAATGTGGTTAATGAAGGTGGGACCACTGTCCACCTGTGTCCCTATGTCTGTCATCAGACTTTCGGTGTTTAGTGTACTGACACCTATGTGGTAATTCATGAGTACATGATATTTCCAAAGGGGATAACTATACATTACTTGGCATTAAGCTTGAGCCCATGGATCTGTCACCAAGCATCTGTTTCTGTAAGGCCCTGCTGTAGAATATCTACATCATTTGGGGATTCAATAATGGCTCCCAGTTTGCAGTCATCTGTGAACTTTGTTAGCCAAAGTTTCATAGTGTTGGCCTGTACTTCAGAGACTTAGATGCCAAACAAGAGTGGTCCCAGGACCCTGAGGTACTCCACTTGTCACTTGTCTGGAGCTGGGATTAGAGTTGGCTACTTTTACATTCTGGGTTCCATCAGTAAGTCAGTTGGCAACCCATCAAGTGACGCAGGAGTTTATGGCCAGCTTCGTAGGTTTGACTATGTCTCCAGAGTGGGGGATGGTTTTGAAGACCTTGAAATAGTCCAGATATGCTGTGTGGACTGCCTTACCCTCTTCCACAGCTCCGGAGACTGATTCAAAGTAGTCAATCAGGTTCAGGAGACATGATTGTCCCTTCACAAGCCCAACCTGGGTGGGGTCCAGTGTTTGCTGGTTGCCAATGTCTTTGTTTATAAGTTCCATGATAATGCATTTCATGCCCTTGCAGATTAGGCTTGTCAGACTAATGGGACAGTAGTTCCCAGGATCCAAAGTGAATCCCTCTTTGTGGAGAGTGATAACTGCAGCTGTGTGCCACTCAGTGGAATTGAAGCCTGAGATGAGGCTATGATTAAACATGACACTTATTTTGTAGTTCGTGTAGTACACAGCCCGGGATGTCATCTGGTCTCATGGATGCTGTATTTCTAGCTGTGAAGAGTGCAGTTTCTACCTGTGTGGCCATGATTACCGAAATTGGCAATCTTTTGGTAGTGAGATGGGCCCTGTGGGGGTGAGAGGAGGGTGAATGTGGCACTAAATCTATCTGCCCGGATATTGGCAAACTCCTTGGAATCAGTATATTTAATGCCATTCTGTAGTAGCTCAGACCAGTTCTGGGCATTGCCGTTTAAATTCTGGACATAACTATAGAATGCTTTGTGGTTGTCTTTGGAATCTCTGGCAATTATATTTACATAACAAGCTTTGGAGGATTTTGAGGGATCTCAACTTCTTACTGAGGCTGGTAAGGGAGAAGTTTGCATTTTTGGATTATCCTTTTTTCTTCAACAATTTCTTCCTTTTATTGTATAGTTTGTTTATGGCAGTGGAGCACCAGATTGGCTTCCTTTTTTGGAAGATAGCATCTTGGTTCTATTTGAGATGGCACAGTTCATGCACGAGTGGATGTGCTCATACCATGCCTTAGTGTTGGATTATCCAGTTGCACATTCAGCTCCTGTCTCCATGGGTATCATGAAGTTTGTCACTTCTGACTTGAGTAGCATGACGGCTTTGGAGATTTCCTTACTGGCAGGTGGGGATGGGATGTGGATGTCAACAGTAATTACCTTATGGTCAGACTTGACCAATGAGGGGGTGACCACTGGTGTGGAGCATATTTCTCCCATGTTGGTAATGACCAGGTCTAGGATATTGGAGCCCCTTTTTGGACAATGGATTAGTTTATCCAGGGGGTTGAAATGTATGAATTCCAGGAACCGTTGGTGAAAGGTGTTGGTATCCGAGTAGTTTTCCCAGTTAATGGTAGGGTAGTTGAAATCACCCAGTATTATGGTGTTTGGTTGTATCTTAATATTGTCCAATATGTTTATAAAGGTGTAGTGAGAATCTTGTGGCATGGTGGGGGGATCTGTAGCAAGCTACAACTTGGATTGCAGTCTTACCTAGTGTTAGTTGCACCTGGAGATTCTCAGATGCATTGTGTTGGGAACTAGGCTGGAGGTGTGAAGAACCTTGGTGAATATGGACATTCCTCCACCTGTACTATTGTGGTCTTGGTTTGGTGTCCAAAATGTGTGATAAGAGTTCTAGCCTGGTATTACAGGTCTGCTTTCTGGAGAGTTGAACCAGGTCCCATTTACTGCACTGATATTGATGTTCCCCATTTGTAGGTGTGCCTCAAGAGAGTGCGTTTTTAGGTTTAGACTTCTAACATTGAGTTGCATTACCTTCAGTTTTGCATGCTTGTATCTGTTACGGTGGTTGTTTTGTCCTTTGAACCTTGCCTAGATAAGGCACTATGAGGGTGCAAAAAGCTGTAGCCAGTAACCTGAATCCCAGGGGCAACAGGTGCAGACCATCTCTGGCAAAGCATCGTGGTTTATCAATCATGTCATCCCAGGCAGACAGATACTGGATCCCCTTTGAATGACATCAGAAGCTTAGCCACTTGTTGAAGTCATTGATATAGATATATATCTATATCTATATATATTATGCTGCAGTGGTGGTGCTGCAGTAGAGTTGTTGCCTCACAGTAAGACATTGCCCTGTTCGATTCTCAGCTAACTTCTGTGTGGAGACATGCATCAATGGGCGCACCTTCATTGAAGGTTGTGCATCAGGGCTGGCAATTCGGTCCATAAAAATCTACTGCCAATCATTAGCGGACCGGAGTTCCGCTGTGGCGACCACTAACTGGGAAAAGCCGAAAGATACAACAACAACATATATAGCTCCATATATGTATGTGGATATGTATATGTGTATATATCTATATAGATATGTGGATATATGCGTACACATATATGTTTACCATATGTCCAGAACATGGAGTGGAGTCCTACCTCAGCACCAGTAGTCCCAACCCCTTAGTGCAAGGGGATGTCATAGATGTATTTCAGGTATATATGTAGACTATTGCTACTGTCATAGGGGTGTCTTAACAGACATGTTGGTTGTGGGAGGTCACATCTGTTGTAGACATGTGCACCATTGGCTATGGACAGACATCCTAAAAGCATCATAGTACAGTACCACTGCTAGCACAGTAATGATCCTGTGGACTACAGCAGGGATATGATTAATATATGTGGATAGTCTGGCACTCTGTGGTCAGTCCAGAAGTGTACACATGTCCCCTTCATGCGATGCATGTGGACCACGCCTCCCACTGTGAATGTTACTAGCCATGTACATGGGTATATCACGACAATACTGGAGTACGTATGCCCACACAGTGTTTGAATGCACATACGCCAGACTGTCCTGACACATAATATGTGGTGGTGCTGAGTTCACATGGCCACATACTACCCAGTAGATAGTGACATACATCTGTACAGTATACCACTGCTTTGTCAGAAATACACAACGTTAATGCTGGCCTGGCAGCTGTATGTCTTGCAAATAACTGGACATAACAGCACACTGGGTAATTACAGTAGACTGTTAGGCATGTCACAAAACCCTGGGCAAACTACAGGCAGACTGCCACAATACTGGACAACATATTGTATAGGGGAATACACATGTACCTGCTATTATAGTGGGCTCAACATGCAGGTCACAGCACAGCATAGCAGACACCTGTGAGAAAATGCATAATCACATCCAATGTCAATGCAGCCACAGCCACATATGATACACAAGCTTAATATGACACTATAACAACTGTCTGATAAAAACCATCCTTATATGTGCCACTCATACACTAACCCTACATACACTGGTCATGGCACAGTGCGGTCTGATGGCTGTCTGAGGTATGAGACACGTGTGTGTCTGGCCCTATAGACATGTGAGCCAACAGGGTACCATACACTGGAGAAGCATGTAACATCAGATAGAACAGGACCGAGAACAATGGCATCTACCACAGTCTGTACAGAGCCCAAGGTTCATAAGTGCAATACACATACTGTCGTCAGTCATCCTAACTCAGGGGTTTGCAACCTGTGGCTCTGGAGCCACATGTGTCTCTTCCACCCTGCTGTAGTGGCTCCCTGTACTTCTGAGGATTAATGGACACTCTATCGCACAACACACACACTCTGTATCCAATGGCCTGTGTTCTGCCCAGCAACAAAATGAACAGTCTCTGCAAGGCTCGAACCCAGGACCCCACACACAATAAACAAAGTGATTTATCACTAAGCAATGAATATATACATCACTCTGATGATTTCAGAAACATATCATTCAGCCCAGTCATGCAACAGTCCAGAGAATGTATACCAACATCTAGATGTGTGTCTGTGTAAATATATTAATATCTAAACAGATGCAACATATCTCTATATGTAGATATATAAATAAATATATATATATATATATATATATATATATATATATATATATATATATTTAGAAATATATAGATATATATATATAAATATATATGAACATATATACATGCAAATGCCTACATTGACACATATATACATCTACACCTATATGTCTACATATACATAGCAAGGTTCATATATGTACACATATAGATATCTATGTAGGTATATACGGACATAGTCATATATATGTAAGTATATATATATATATATATATATATATATATATATATATATATATATAGGCATATGTGGCCATACATCTGTAGATAGCAATGGCAGATTAACAAAAACAAATATGTCCACATGCACCGTTAATGGGGTTGAGAGGCCCCAAACAATATACATCTTGTACGAATAGGCATACCCCCCCCCCCACAGCCAGACATGTCTGCCCTGCAATACACTAGCAAGTGTTGCAGATTCCATAATCAGGATCTGACATGACATGGGCACAAGATGTTAACAGTACTACATTCCACCTGTATGATGTCAGGTTGGTATTGTTAACATATCATGCAGTACAGTCTGGCTCCCTTAGGAAATGTAAAATGTGGAAGCTATCAGCATCCCCAGGATACATATATACAGACACATATATGCAGATACAGATATACATATATATATATATATATATATTTATATATATATATATATATATATATATATATATATATACATGTGACTACACATACACACGCAGAGATATGTACAGTAAGATACATATGTAGAAGGTGCACAAAATAAGGAACAGCCACTATGCCTACAGTTCACACCTGAACAACTGGACACTGTATGGGCCACCCATACAAATGACAATCATTGCATGCAACATATTCCCACAGAGATGTCATAGGAAAAAACACCAAACACAGGTTTGCAGAAATGGAAAACCTTTATTTTTGTACTATTACAATTCTATATACTATTGTTACTGCAACTGGGATTGCATTCACAGGCATGGTGTGTGTGGGAGGTCACATCTGCTTTCCACATGTGTGCCATTGCCCGCAGACAGACATCCTAAGGACATCATAGTAAAGTACCGCTGCTAGCATGTACTGCCCCTGTCAACTGCAGCAGAGATATTGGCCAAAATGTGTGGACATTCTGACACACTTTGTACAGTCCAGAGGTATACACAGAACCCCTTAGTGCAAACCATGTGTACCATGCCTGACAATATGCATGTTAACATCCATGTAGATGGGTATAACACATAATGACTGGTATACATATGCCACCATAGGTTATGCATTCACACACCCCTGTCTGGCCTGACACGTAATAACCACTGGTACAGGGGTGCCATGGCCACATACTACCTACTAGATATTGACATACATCTGTACAGCATCTCACTGCTCTGTCTGACATACATGACTGTTAAGGGAGGCCTGGCAGCAGTACATCTGGCAAGTATCTGCACATGACATCTCACTGGGTAAGTACACTAAGCTGATAGGCATGTAACAATGCACTGTGCAGGCTACAGGCAGACTGGCTCAACACTGGCCTACATCTCCTATGGGGGAATGCACATGTACCTACATATATAGCAGGCTGTACAGGCATGTCACAGCACAGGGTAAGATACACCTGTGTGAAAATGCATAACCACATCCAATGAGAGCACAGCCACAGCCACATATGGCAAGCTAGCATAATATTACAGTATACGGACTATCTGTTCAACACCATCCTCATATATGCCACTCACACACTAACCCTACATATACTGGGCTGCTACACAGCTTGGTCTGATGGCTGACTGTGGTATGGGACATGTGTGTGTATGGCCCTACAAACATGTAAGCCAATATGGTAACATACATTGGAGCAGCATGTAACATCAGATAGGATGGCCCATAGGATGATGACAACTACCACAGTCTGTACACAGGCCAAGGTACATATTAACAATACACACACTGTTGACATTCACCATAAGTACACAGACCTCAGTACTGTACAAACAACCACAATATGTCCAGGTTATGTCATCAAATATACCCCCTACTGTACATAACATGTGTAGCAGTCTGATATCTCACTGACTTGTTATCAGATATGATGACACTAATTACGGTGTACAGCACATATGCACCTCTTAATGCATGACATATGTACAAAGATTGACTGAGTTGTGGCTGAAAGCACATACACAGGGCCAATATTGACACGTTGCTATGATAACATCATACATTTACTGTTGTAACAGGGTTTGTTGCAACATATGTCCTATGAGGGATATGAAGTCAGTAACTGTCATGGCTTTCACCATCTACATACTGCAATCCTCACACTACCTTCTGCAGTTCACAGATACATGTTCTGTGGGTAACACATAACACCAAAGGCACAACACACTGCCCAGTCTGCAGATGACACTACAGATGGAGAGTCCTCATAAACATACAACTGACATGGCAGGTATTAATACATGTAGGACAGCCATATCCGCACACACCCTGTTAAACCAACATTACTCTGAATGCAGTATAACAGCACTTACAGTCTGCAGTCAGGTCAGGCACATCCCCCTCCTGTGTGTTGGCCTGATTCCACAGTGTATGTTGTCAGAGGTAAATCCCCACTCCATCTGATATGTTGTTTGCCAAATAACAGAAAGAGTTCCTGCTCAAAGGGAATGAAAAGGACCAACACAAACATGATGTTCCTAGATATTGGAGTGTGTTTCCATGCATTTGGCTATGGAAATGTTACCACAGCTGTTCCACATGCAATCAGCTAGGGGAGGGCTGCAATTTGTGCAGAGGCCATCAGCTGATCATGAGTATTGCCTAAAATACGCATGCTGCTGCCAAAGAAAAGCAGGTATAGGTCACCACATCCACCAGTGAGGGAGTGAGAGAGGCAGGCAGAAGCATCAAGAAGTCAGGGAGGGGTGGGAGAGTAAAACTTAAGCATGTTTGTGTCACAAACCTACCAGCACAGGGTATCAAACCCCTGATGACTATGTAGTGGTATCACAGTCCTATGCAGTTGTTGGATGTGCCACATAGGTTGCCTGCTGTGGAGTCCACAGAACATATATGTGATGGTGATTGACATCTGCAACAGGGATATGGTAGCTATACAGTAGGTGATGTACATGTGCCTGTCTGCATGAACAGGTACCAACATCAACACAGCCACACTCCCACAGGGACACACACACACATTGACACACTTGCCACAGCCAGGTATACATCTCATCACTAGTGAGATTGCCACAACACATTACTGTGTAGGTATCACATGCACCACATGGGTCATATGGAGGTTATACAGGCAAAGGGTATGGGGAGGTGTCTGACATCAGATAGCATGATTCAGTATGCCACTGGGGGTTGTAGTGAGTGTAGATGTGATCAAATGCATCATACACTACACACACAAACACACAGGGTGCCAGTACTGACATGCATGGGCGCATTTCTGCATGGGTATGTGGTAGTTGACTGTGCCAGATGGCTATACAAGGCTAGGTGATGGGTATACCTTGGCATCAAGCCACATATCAATGGTCTGCATTGTGGCTCAAGCCTGTGGTTTCTACATTTGCCCACACAGGTGGTTATTACATCCACCATCCAGTCACCTGGGTGGCTATTGCATGTGGCCAATGCTGTGCATCGCTTACCATGTATGTGTTCCCTCATCCATGACATGGACAGTTTCTGGGATGTGCACACCTCCCACATGCATGTACAGTGACATGTGGAACTGTACCTAGGGTGGCGGGCCCATGTTGTGTACACAGATTATCATCAGATGTGCCAGACTTGGCCACCTGTGGCAGGAACTGGTAATGGACAGCAGGTTAACCCTGTGCCTACATTGATAGCATGCTAATGGCATTCCCTGGCGTCAGTGGCATCTGTCCATACAGGGCATGTTTTCAGGCATGGTATGTCCTTTGTAGGTCACATGTGATGGCACTACAGGTGTTGCAGGTGTCCAGTGGGAAACATGGGGAAGGTACACTGTCTGCATGTATGTGCCTATTGGACAGATGGACAGGATGCCATGCCCTCTGTAGGCCACTGCAATCACTCCACAGTTACTATCAGTCGCCAATATGCAGTGTACTACACACATATTGGCTGTTGCCTCGGCATATGTGGATGTGTATGTGACATGGGTTGAGCGTGTGCTCTGGGTAATACTGGGGTTGCTAACTGTGAGTGCCTGGCCATGATGTCACATGTATAAGTATGGATTTGCACCCCAGCCTCTCGGCTATTTCACATGTGTTATCCCTGTGGATATTGTGATATAGGTCCACCATAAAAGACATTTGCAAAACCCACCCCACATTGGGCCCAGGTGTCTCACTCACACACACACACACACACACACACACACACACACACACACACACACACACACACACACAAACACACACACACACACACACCTGTCATGTCTGGGAGTTGAACCCTTAACTAACTAATTTATTACACTACAGCACTACACAGTTATAGTACACACCATGGAGATTACTGGAATGCTCCTTCCCCAAAGGTGTATTTCACATCGGATGACATCAGCAGGACTGCCAAAGTAGGCCATTGGACATGTCCTGAGTGTGACTAGCCTAAAATGCATTGTTCCCCACACAGACATTTGAAACACACACAAAACATCCACAACTGACATGTGTGGGTATAGTACCCCTAACAGATGTCAATATCATACTACAGCAATACACAGTTATGGCACGCACTACAGAGATTACTGGGCTACATCCTTCCCAGAGGTGTATTTCAAGGTGGATAACATCAGCAGCCTTGCCAAAGTAGAGCATACAAATTGTATGGAGTGTGACTACCCTAAAAAGCATTGCTGTCTACACAGACTGGGTCAGACAGACACACACACACACTTGCCATGTCTGGGAAAAGAACAGCTACATGTCTAATTTATCACACTAGAGTAGTACACAGTTAGAGGACATGCTACAGAGATTACTGGGCTATAGTTTCCCAGAGATGTATTTCTAGATGGATGACAGCACCCTTGCCAAAGATGAGCATCTCAATTGCAGGCAGTGTGACTACCGTAAAACACATTGCTCTCTACACAGACACACTCACACATACTTACCATGTCTGGGATTAGAACAGCTACCAACCTAATTTATCACACTATAGCAGTATGCAATTACAGGACATGTTATGGAGACTGTTGGGGTGCTAATTCCTAGAGGGATATTTCTAGGTGGATGACATCAGCAGCGTTGCCAAAGATGAGCATTTGAATTGTAGGGAGTGTGACTACCCTAAAAAGCATTTCTCTCTTCACATACAGACATACCTGCCATGTATGGGATTAGAACAGCTACTTAACTCTTGTATTACACGACAGCAGGTCACAGTTATATGACGCGCTTTAGAGATTACTAGGCTGCAGCTACCCAGAGGTGTATTTCTAGGTGGATGACATCAGCAGTCTTACCAAAGTAAAGCATTTCAATTGTGGGGAGTGTGACCACCCAAAAAAGTATTGTGTTCTAAACAGTCAGACAGACACACACACACACACACACACACACACACACACACACACACACACACACACACACACACACACACAGTTGCCAAGGCTGGGGTTAGAACTCCTACCTAACTAATTTATCACACTACAGCAGTATGGACATGCCACAGAAATTAGTGGGGTACAACTCTCCCAAAAGTATATTTCACAGTAGATGACCTCAGCAAGCTTGTCATAGTGGGGCTATGGGGAGGGCAGCATGTGTGCATGGGCCATAACCCATTCATCTAGGGGTTGAAACGTCACTTGCGAGCACAACCTGGGTCATATTCCACAGGTACATGTATACAGCTGCTAGATGACTACTTCCTTGAACAGTCATGTTGCACAGCTGGCACGTGCACCACATATTCTGTAATGCTGACAGATACCAGTGGCTAGTATCTGCAGTGTGTGACATTAGACCCTACTGTGGTTGTAGCCCTTTGGCTGTGTGCTGGGTGGGAGAGCCCTGGATGGCTCCTTCTCACAGTCACCCTCTTCCACACATCTATGTATGTCTACCTTTGGCTTATTATAGTGTGTTTTCCTTACATATATGTCTGTATTCCTATCCACTGTGTGTGCAAAGCATGTGTGGTGCATACTGAGGAGTGTCTGCACTAACATCTGCAACTGCCAGATATGTCTGGTCCACTGGTGTTTGCTGACATGGCCTTCATGTGTTTAAGTGTGTGAGCATGCCCAGTATGATCTTTCAGTATGTTGTTGACTGACATTGCCTTCATTATTGTGTGAGTGGGCATGCCCAGTATGGCCATCTGTATTGAATGTGTGGATCGAGTCCAGGTAGTTTGTACTGCAGTGCTGACTTTTGTGTTGTACATCTACAGGTAGCATGCTGTCTCTGCAGGGTATCCGTTGGTCATTTGGCATGCACTATTACTACATTTCTGCATAGGATGGGGGGGCACATCTGACTATTTCTACATTTCTACACAGGATTGTGTGGGGGGCACACCTGACTGTTACTATATTTCTACATAGGATGGGGTGGGCACACCTGACTATTTCTACATTTCTACACAGGATTGGGGGGGCACACCTGACTGTTACTATATTTCTGCATAGGATGGGGGGCACACATGACTATTTCTACATTTCTACACAGGATTGGGAGGGCACACCTGACTGTTACTACGTTTCCACATAGGATGGGGGGCACACCGGACTATTTCTACATTTCTACACAGGATTGGGGGGCACACCTGACTGTTACTACAGTTCTATATTGGAGGGGGGCACACTGAACTATTTCTACATTTCTACACAGGATTGGGGGCGAGGCACACCTGACTGTTACTACAGTTCTATATTGGAGGGGGGCACACTGAACTATTTCTACATTTCTACACAGGATTGGGGGCGAGGCACACCTGACTGTGACTACATTTCTATGATTGGGGGGCACACCTGATACTTGTACACATTTGCTAGGACTGTACTGGTATGTCGGGTACTCCATTTCAGTCTGTAGTCTTATCTAGCATGCTGGCTAGAGGCATACCAGTGTACTACAGATCTTAGCTTTTAATTACATACATCTTAGTTTCTGACTTCCTACCCTTCAGAATTGACATCCCACTGCCTGACCTGCTGTAGTTTGTCTGTGGAGGCCTGGGGGGTTACCCAAAGGCCTCATTCAGAGGCCATAGCATAGCCCTTGTTTGTGTTTGTCTACACCTGTTCCTGCTGGCTGTGACTGTTGTTGGGTATGTGATCCTCCCCCTGACTGGCATGTGTGAGTCACTTACCTTATGGGTGTCCCAGTATTGAAGGTGGTGTTGCAGGGCTGCCTATGTCAGATGCACATAGTACACTTCCTACACATGGTTAGGTAAAGGTAGTGTAATGTTTGGCATCCTTTATACTGTATGTGAGAGGTTGAGAGTGGTGTTATTCCCTGGGTCCCTCCTGTATCAGTGTATGTGCTATGCATTGCTTCTTTGCCTCTTTGCCAAGGCCAGGGCATACTGGGCATGCCTCATTCTGCCTACTGGAGCAGGCTTAGGTTGTTCCTCCTTCGAGTCACTCTGTGCCTGTGCAGGCCTTGGCAATGGTGGGGGCTGTGTGGCCCTGCCCCATGCTGTTCATGCTGCAGCTGTTTCTGCAGGATCATATTGTGTAGTATGGCACATAAGAGGACAATTTGGGTACATGTAGCTGGTGAGTACTGCAAGGCTCCACCTGATGTTTCCAGGCACCAGAACTGTGACTTGAGCATCCCAAACACATGTCCTACTATAATTCTGGTCTGTGCGTGTGCCTCATTATGGAGTTCTTGTTCGGGTGTGTGTGCATTTCTGATGGGTGTCATCAGCCACGGCTCCAGTGCGTATCCAGCATCCCCCACTAGGTGACCGTGAGGGATATCCCCATTAGCAAATCTCTGGTACATCTGTGTCAGATGCCAGATGTGGGAATCGTGATAGCTTCTGGGGCAGCCAGCACTCACATTCATTATTACGTCCTGGGCATCGCATACGACCTGGCAGTTGATGGAGGGGAAGCCCTTGAGGTTGATGTAGACCCTACCCCACTCACCGGGTGGTACTTTGATGTGTAGGTGCATGCAGTCTATTGCACCCACTACCTCAAGGTATTCTGCTATTTGGTGGAACAGTTGCATATTGCTGGCAAACGCCTTACAGGTGTTGGGGAAATATACGTGCTCTCCGACATGTGCTGACATGGCATCCAGGAACTGGTGGAGTACCCTGGATGCTGATGCCTGTGAAATCCCCATCATATCCCCAGTTGGCCTTTGGAAGGTACCTGTACCTAGTATTCTTAGGCCTACACATACCTTGGTATCCACTGGAATGGGTTCCCCCTCTGTTAGTTCTATGCATCAGGTGTGGCCGGCACACCCCAACAATTTGCTGTAGGAGGTCCCTGTCCACCCTATAGCACTCCATTATCTCCAGCTCATGTAGCCCCTGGTAGGTTACTCTGGGCCTGTACACTCTTCTCCATCTCCACACTGTGGTTTGGTCAATGGCGTTCACATCCTCACCACCCTCAGCCTCTTCCACAAATTGTATTATAGCTATTGCAGCCCCTATCATTTTGCTATTGTGAGTGTTAAAAGTTCCCCGCTTGTTTACACCGGTGGTGTAGAGTGTGGGAAAAACCAGAGGGGAAGGTGTTTGCTTAGTTTATAGTAGTGTTCTGAGCTGGGCTGGTCTGCTGCATGTGTAATTGGCTGATTCTGATACATTTCACCTGCCAGCTAAGCTAGTTCTCCTTGTTTACCTTCTTACTGCTGTTTTCTCTTCTGATTGCCTTTCTGTTTAAGCCCATGTGCACGCCATGCAAACAGAGTGCTCAAATGTGCATACTGCTGCTATTTCCTGATTTAACCTCTTTTTTCTTTCTGTAAAACCTGGTGTGTGGCACGCACACCCACGTAGGCTTTGTAAAGAGTGCTAAGCAAGTTTAGACACACTCCCTAGATTAGCTGTGCTAAGCTAGGAGCAAACACAAGCTATTCCTACTCTTACACTGTTGGGACCTGATCACATGCTGGGGAAAACTGTGATTCACTATCCTTCCCCTCATTTGCATAGTATTGCCTGCTAAGGCATAGTTACATGTTTCACATTGAGCCTCCCCCCTTAGCAACCACTACTCATTGGCCAGGTTGTCTTCTGCCTGCCATTGACTTGCATGGCAGAATAGTGATTTTAGTTAGACTGCTTATTTTAGGTTTATTTTATTATTTTCCCCCGATCCTGTTTGCACGCCACTGCCCTACTCTTAAACAGCCGAGATAGTCTAAAAAGAAATTCAAGTTGATTTTTGTATTTTTTTTTTATGTTTGCAATGCCAGTGGCCTTATACTTGGCCATTGGCATGCTTACTACATGATATGCAGCCTTTATTTGGAGCTGTCATAGCTCCGTTTTGGATTTTGCAGAAATGTATTTGGTTACTAACCAAGTACATTTCTGTAGATAGCACTAGTCTTGCATGGACTGCTGCAAGCTTCCTGGACTGCAAAATCACCTCATTTGCATGAATTTCACCTGCAAATGGGGTGATTTGCATACCAGGGCTTAGTCCGTGCAAGATTAGTGCAGGAGCACTCATGCATGCCCCTACAGGCTGTTCCTGGATCGCACGGCAGGCATATTGCCTACTTGAGCTTCTGCACCAATATTGCACTCTGTGCAAGCTTTTGAAAATCCAGGGGAATGTGTTATACTTAAAATAGGCTTCAAAACTGTAGTAATATTATATAGCTGTGGAAGGTCATTACATGGTCAACAAATTTGGGACACATTGAGCTACAATACAGGACATTATACTAAGCATTGTTACTTTTTAAATTTGAGTCACTTAGTGGCATTACTTACAAATGATACTATGTAAAGTTCCTTTTAGTGCCATAGTGTACTGCATGCGCAGATGCATTCATTTTAAATGATTTTATATATATATATATATATATATATATATATATATATATATATATATATATAAAAACACATATGTAGTTTCACTTTATAATCTCGAAATACTAAAATACTGAATTTTAGTATCTCAAGACTATAAAGCCGAAAGTACGGTTATGTGAAACTGCATAATATCGAATACAGAAATGTGTAATCCGCAGTTGTGTTGGTGCATTTGTAATGTGAGGTGTGGTTTATGGATTTAGCTGTGGATTCAGGTAAGTGGAGTTTTTATAAGGGTATTGGGTAGGGATTTTAGTGTGTGTGAGTGTGTGTAGTGGTGGGTTTTATGTGTTTGTGTGTTTAGTGCAACCACGGATTTAGTATATATAGGTAGTGGGGGTGTAGGGGGCAACTGCAACTCAGGGTCTTTATCATTAATTATATAGTTATGGTGCAATCAAAACATAAAGCAAGATGTCAGTGTACCTTATCGATTTCAAAAATAGTCTTCAACTTTAAAATGATGTGGAGAAAAGCGTCTTGTTTTTTTCATCAGCATAATCTTTCTATTTTTTTTTCATAGGTGCACGACTTCTTAAGATTAGGTTATCACAGGACTTTTGTGTTTAAAAACAGTTTTTAATAAAGTTTTGTCTGTTGAGATGTATGATATTGCATTTACTTCCTTATAAAGACTGGGAATTGCTGATTCTAAAACATAATTTGTAATGAGCTGTTCTAAAGGAATTGCCTAAGGTTAGCATCAGTCTTACAGAAAGTCCATTGGCCTGTGACACAGTGGTGTCACATAAGTGTTTAAAACACAAGTATCTTACAAGAAACATACATCAGTGACTAAAAAATGAAGGTTCATTTTTGGTTCTTAGGACTTGAAGACTGACAGACTGAATATCTTTAGTCATTAATTTAAATAATTGTGTTAACACATGGGGTAGTAAATGGTTCAACAAAGAGTCACCTGTCTTTCTTTCTATCTCTGTCTTACTTATGTCCTTGTCAGTGATGCACTCTGATTGTTCTTGTGCACAAGTTGCATTATTTCAGCTAATTGTTTCCATAGTATCCATTTTGTTTTTTGCAGCAAAAACTTACAATCAGAGAAAACCATAAGGCCATTTGGAAGTTTGTAGACTTTCTCAGAATGGAATCATAAAACATTTTTTCAGTGATTTTGTATCATATACTTGAGTAGAAAAATGATATAGACTAGGGCTACTACAAAATGATATAGAATTGATGCATTCCTCTAATAACCCGGCTTTCTATCAGAATTTACAGTAAGGCAGAAGTTATTGCATTTTACCTTTTAATTCTTTGTTGACCTGGTGGGTTAGATGCTCTTTGGACTTTTATTGTCAAAGTCCCGAATACTGAAGGCACAAAAGTAGAAGCAAATGGTTTAATTATAGTATTTCTAGGATTATACAAGTAAACAAAATTTAGGTTATACAACTTTTGGATAGGGTAAGGTCTCTTGTTGACTGACAGTTTAAATCCATTTAAAGTGCATAGGATTCATATAAAAGCACTGATTCTTTTTCAGCAAAATTTCTAAGGCACAGAAACTGGAGTCAGGATATGAAAGGGAAGTATGGCCCAAAGACCGAGTACAAATTTACAAAGGAAGGGTTAGTGATTAGTGGAGTGTGAAGAGTTGTCTAGAATAGCAAGTGTTAATGTACTACTACAACTGAAAGAAGAAATGGAAGATACATTTATATAGTTGTCATAGAGGGAAGTCCCTCTGTTATGTAATAGGATTTTTTAGGATGTATGGCTTATGTGTGACTATAGGCACAAGATGGCTGACTATAATTGTGTGGAGGAGATTATGCTTTGTGTCTAAAACAGGTACACTAGCATGAGCCTTTTAGGTGTATTCTAGTTTATTCCTGAACTGTCTACTCTGTAAGTTGACAGGCTTCTGTTGGGAGAAGATTCCAATTTGCCCAATTTGCAAAATGACTGAAAGAAGCAAAACACAACAAAAGATAAAAATCTCCCTGCACAGTGCCTTGAATATCAACACACCAAAATCTTGCTAAACAAACTGTATACCACAACGCACTTACATTACTGAAATAACTTTTATTGAAGCACAACAATTTTTGACTATCTACGTACAGAACTGTCCCCCACCCTTTTCTACTAATATAAAATATATTATATTCATAATCAACATCTGCTACAATAACATCCAGATTCACTAAACCTGTGATAGACAAAACAACCACTATTCTAAGTGACTGAGGGAAAATCTCTTACTTAATACAAGCTAATCCATGATCTCACATCATCTGCCTCCTTTATAGATTTTCAAGGAAATGGGAATCCGTTGTAACATGTTTAAGTTAACCATCAACATGTTATTACATTTCTGACATCGCATAGCCTAAGACAGAAAAAAAACAGCACTTGCATTTTCCATAAAACCTAGTAGTTAGAGTGTGTTACTAATTTTTATTATTATATGACCTACTACCAGCAAGTAGATAAAGGTTGGAATATATTAAATCTATCACAGTGTACTGCTTTCGCTGTGGATGTCATATCACTGTTAACCAAGTATTACTTGAATTATCTGATTGCGGCTTTGAATCTGAAATTTATGCTGTACAGAGGGAATTTCATATTTATGGTAGATAAAGGGGAACTCATATTTAAGCTAGATAGATGGAATCTCATATTTATGGCAGATGGGGGAATCTCATAGTTATGCTGAACAGAGGGAATCTTATATTTATTCAGGATAGAGGAAATGTCATATTTATAGTGGATAGAAGGAGTCTCATAAAGATATTACCATGAGAGGAAGGCATATGGTTCCTAGCGGGTGTAGGCGTTTCAAGACCTCTAAAATGCAGGCATAAACCTAAAATGATGAACTATATTACCTGTGCTAGTCAGTTAGGACAGTGTACTTAAGCAGTAAGTTTCAGACACTAAATATTAGAAAAAGGTGAGCAGGTGTCTCATGAATAATTTGTAAGTCAATAAACAGAGGCCTGTGGGTATAACAGGTAGATGGCAACTTCAGGTTATGAGATATTAAGACAGGCAATAGGTGAAACATAGATGAGGATACCAAACGTGCAAAAGGAAAGCTGTTTAGTGATAGATGTACTAAGGGAAAAGGAGAAAATGTTAGTTAAAAGTCATGAGCGATTGTGGATACATAGTTATCCGGCAGTTAGGGTAGAGGACTAAAAACTCTGCAACTGTTACTGAGCTGTTTTTTTGTGCCTAAGTACAGGGTTTAATTCTTTCCACCGTCACTTGTCATCACTGAGTACAATGCCCTGTTCAGAATATACATGACCAGGCATATGCAACAACTTGAGCATCCACAGAAGTTTCTCATAGAAAATAATATATAGCATAAACAAGATGTCCTACATGGACCACCTCAAAGTCCTTTCCCTGTACTCAGTCTCCTACATGCTGCTAGAAGAGATCCATGCCTGGCTTACAAAGAATTCCCTGATTCTACTCTGATGGACCTGTTGCACAGTTGCAGAGCAAATATCTGTATTACCTGGTCTAGGGACTTAACCCTCATCTGTAACATAAATAAAGTATGTTGGAGAGACAGGTATGTATCTCTTCTCTAACCCAGTTCAGACAGAATTTGGACTAATCTATGGAAAATTGGAAATTTACTCCTGATATAGCACCTGTGACTCTAGTAGACAGAAAATAACCATAGGGTACCAAAGCTTGTCAGATACATTTAGGAAGCAGGGCTATACTTAAAAAGGCCCACTGTGGTCATTAGCCTATGAACCCTTCAACCTCCAGTGGGATTCTAACTAAGCCACTGAACAAGTTAGTGCTACTGGGTCACCTCTGAAAAGGGGCAATTGTGTCAGTGAACAAACATAGTACTAATAAATAATAATAATTTGCATTTTACATTTGTTTACCAGGAATGTCCCACTGGACACATGACATTTTTCAGAGGAGGCCCAGGGAGAAAAGCTTCAATTTACCAGATGATACACACAAGGAACACTATGTATACAGATAATAAAAACAGGAATCATAACATAACATAAGAAACTTCAGCTCTATTCAGTAGCATACCACCTGCTCAGAGGTGATCTCTGCCTGACGTACAAGGCCATGTCCAATCAGGATCTCATGGACATGCTCCACCACAAAAAATCCAAATCCATTAGGACCACGAGAGCTAAAGACATAAACCTTGGCACAAGTATGAATAGGACATGCTGGAGGGATAGATTCATAACCCAGAGGCTTCCCATGCTTTGGAACAAGATCCCAGTTCATATTAGGCAGAGCCCCTCACTGACTCTCTTCAAGAAAAATCTTAATGAGTGGATGGGAGATCGTAAGTTTACCCCAGGGGTCACATCTGTGTCACTGCTAGATAGGGGCACAGTAAACTAATTCTATTATATAAGGGGACCTTCATTGTGTCACTACTAGACAGAGGCACAGTATTCTAAATGTATTCTGTACATTTTTGTAACATTTCATGGGGTGGCAAAAGCCACATCACTATGGCTAGGCTTACAAATGCCCCAGGGCAGATAGCCTAGTACTAAACTATGAAACTATGAAACATAAAGTCACACAAGAGATTCTAAGTATACATTTCTAAAAAGACATTTAGGAATGCCCTAGTATTAATTTTTAAGACTGTTAGTATATAATTCCGTAAGAATACAATTCTGTAAAGACATTAGAGAATGTGCTAGCAGTATATTATAAAACAGCAGAATATACAATAAATAAGTCAACTGGGATGGAAGAAAAATGGCAACACTATATCTCAGTGTAGAAATATAGGAACAGTACATATGCTTTCATGTTATGTTAACTGTAGCTTTGTATAATGTCAAAAGAGTGAATAGAAATAGAAATGTAAGAAGAGATTTTAACTAGAGGAAGTGATTGATGCCTAGCTACTTTATCAGCCAGTATTTATCATAATAATGCTTAGCTGGCATGTGGAGTTTGAAAGTGTATGGGGAAAAATAAATGCAACCTCTAAGTACAAGGGATGATATTACAAGGAAGTTGAAAAGGAACTGGGAGACAGGAAAGCTAGGGGCAATCAACACCAAAAGAATATAAAAAACAGATTATGGGAAGAGGAGAAAATGATTAGGACCTATAGAGAGGACTGTAGCACCTCAAGTAGTACTCTCAGCTCATTATTCCAAATACAGACATCTTATTCCTCAGATCACTGGCAGCACTAGCTCGGGAAGGAGGGAAGCATACAGAGCAGATGAGTGAGGGTGATATTTTCAGGATAAAGGCTGGGTTCCTTTCAGGAAGTATTACTACTTTTAACTTGGAATGTACACGGGTTCCATCATCCTACTCCTTAACCCCAACTACTGTCTCATAGCACCTCTGTGCTTACACGCTATGGGATGATAGGAATTACAAGCTGTTACCCCTGAATCCCTTCAACAGGCACGATAAACTGCAGTACAGATGTGTAGTTGACCTTCATGTAAAAGATGCTGAAATCGTAAGTGAAGCTGTAATTTAAAGTTACTAGGCAGCATGTTTTTACATGCTGGTCACATTAAACTTTCAGCTGAAAATAGGCGTTTAAAGTTGTTAATAAAGCAAGTGGTGGTAGCCTATCGGATTCTTGCAATCCAAGCCACCACTTGCATGACACCTCCACCCCCAACCTAATCCTTTTGTTTTTCCCCAGATAAATAGAGGGTCCAGCAGCCGACATTCCCTTTCTGTTTGGTGATACTTGGAGATTTACCTGCTACTGGATCCCTCTATTTTATTTCTGTACGGGTCGCTGTTACAGAGCCACAACGGTTTGTCGGATCCTTGTTCCCGGTTTAATAATTCTGTATTCATTCTGCTTGGCCCACGAACGAACAGCTTCTTTTTTCAGGTAGGTTATTTCATGGCATTCCAGCGGTAGGCACTGTTTTCATAAATTCCTGTTGCCTTCGGCTTATTCTACGTTTCAGAGTTATTTAAGTTCTTTCCTATTTCGGTACTTGTGTATTATTGCAATCACTTATCTCAGAATGTGGTTGTGATAATACATAACTACCCTCAAATGCATAACTAATTTCAATCCTTGGATCATCCCAGTGATTTGCCAGAATACCACATATTGTATGAGAAACAGACCGAAAATGCAAGTTTAAATCCCGACATTCTACGTATATCAGTTGTATGTGTAACTTTAAGAAACCGCAATGACAAGGTTTTTCGTTAGGTGTTTTTCCGGTCTGCAGATGTCAGATTTTCTGTGGTTACTGATTCTGAGCTGTAATACTGGGTGTGAAATAACACTGTACAAACTGGGAGTGAACCAGGCGCCCTACAACAACACCGCGTGTGTATCCAGTGACCAGTTGCCAGCTCTACATTTCATAGAAGTGATGCTGGATGTGGAAGAGGCAGCGCGTTCCTCTCTTCAGTGACAACTGGCGACTTCTCCACAGTTGGTATAACGTTTCAGTCCCTGTCAGATACTAACAAGGAGCAAGTAGATTTTTTTTACCTTTACATCTTCCAGAACACTTGGTAAACTAGATGTTTCCTTTTACTCTTGTTGCCAGCACTAGTTTGTTTACGTTGAATTAAGTTGTTGCCGGACTGAACGCTGTGTTGCCCATGTCTGGTCTGAACTCTGCATAGCTGGTGTAGCAGTTGTCTGGAAGGCTGCTCTATAGAAAAAGACATTTCATACCCATCCCTTGTGGCATTTCCGTAGCTGTGATAGCCAAACTTACTCGTGTCCCATTTGAAGTTGTAGAATTTTTATAGAGCGTTTAGGCATGCTTTTATTATCTGGGTGTAATAAGCAGCATATTTTCATTTGTCCACATGGTATGATGAGTGTTAAACTATGTTATTGACTATCTTGGAATAGTTTGGTTGTGTTATTCATAGTTGGAATTTGAGAGGTAGACTGCCCCATTTTTAAAATTTAGTGTATATGTGACCGTAGTAGTAAGGGTGCTCTTTCTTTCCCGAGTAGCCACTTGAATTATCAGAGAAGTAGACAATGGCGGGTACTTGGTAATGCAAGTAGACATAGTTACATATCTTAATAGTTTGTCATAAAGATCTTGTGAATGGTGATAAGTATGCATCAGTGGTACGTGAACTCGATGATGGATCTGCTATCTTTTCATTCGATTGTAGACCTGATGGATATTCTTTCAGCATCCCTCCTGTGCACATCTTTGTGGGTGCTTCTTTGGGCATTGCTGCACCATTTTGAAGTACCTTAGACAGAGTCTTTCCTGTCACACTCTTTTGTGACTCGTTACTAATTTTGAGTAGATGTCTTTTATTTTTTCTTAGCTTATTGTCTTCTGAAGTTTTCACAACTAATGAACCTGATTGCTACTTCAGGTTGTTTCTTATAGCAGCTGTTCTACAGCCTCAGCTTATGCAGTTCCTGCCACTCTGAGAGAGTCTTGATTTGTCTGTTACAGTGAATCCTTTGCCATGACTGATTCTGTGCAAGGTTCTCTTAAATCTGTTTTTGGTTCTCAGCAGTCAGTGATACAGTATAAGTGGAAATCATTCATTTTTATACACCGTGATATGTTTCTGCATTCTAGTAAGGCTGAGTGACTTCTTTTTTACAAAGTGGTTCACAGTTTGTTCTGTTCTCTTGATTTAGTTATTTGACTCTGTGTAGTTAGGACTATATGTCACATGCTGGAGTTCCCATTCGTCTAGAAAAAATATAGAAGTCAACATGTAGAATACCATACTTGGAAAAATAGCATACACTGCACCGATAGTTCATTGGCTTGTTGTGGCAATTAATTGGGTTATATAACAGTGTAGTTAGATAACCATTAATTGTAGGGCTTTAAGAAACTCCAAGTTAGTAACCACCATAAATTGGATAGTATTTTTATTTTTGGAAAAAGTATGTACTACCCTGCTTTATGGGGAGTCTAAAACTAATTTATCTTCTAAAAAGCATTTAATAGTAATAACTTAATTCAAACCTGGGGATACAAACGCCTATAAATATTTGTCATCTGACCTTTTGCATTTCTAACCTATTTTTGTAATCCCCTCCTCTATAATCACAGGTTTCGTGATCTAATGTAAAACAAATGAAAATGTCCTTTTCTTTTCCATACAAACTGAACAAATGTTTAGCCAAAGGATATTTGTATTTATTGTATAACTAATCTTGTTTAATGTGTTTAATCTTTGTAGTCGTACATTGTAAAAACAGTCACACCCCACACAGACATAGCTAATAACAAATGAACTGCAATTATAGTGTGCCATACAAGAAATGGGCTTATTAAGATGCTTTAAAAAAATAAGTACCCACATTAATAAATTTATGCCAGTTATGCTGACCACACGAAAAGGCCCCAGAAAATTTACTAGTTATAACAAAAAGGACCTTAGTATTGTCCATCTTTAAGAAATCCTTCAAGGTGCATCCTGTTTTATACATAGATTGGATTCTGGACTATTACCTCTCAAATTATTCTAGTTTCCCATAATAATCTGTTTTATATTATGATCAGCTACTGACATTTTCAAGTGAAATGAACATCCATAGTGGTTCTGTAATTCTATAAATCTCTTTGCCAGTGCGCATTTCGTGTCAATCACAGCAAATTACTGTTCTTAATGGCTGCCCTCCGGTATGTCAGTCACAAAGGCCATGCCCATTCCTGCGAACTAACTGGTGGGTGAATACACTTCAATATCGCCCTTTAATCTGTTTAATAACCAGCATATTTTCATTTGTCCACTGGCAGAGCCTTGTAAAACTAGTTTGGAGTTTCTGCTGCTGGGTGATTGAGTCTCTACTCAATTCCAGCAGCAGCAGATTATCATCATACATGACAATATTGACTTGGGATAGGTCTGTGACAGTGTATGAATAAATATAGATCCTTGAGATACCTTTTGTAATGGTATCATGGGTGGACAGTGAGTTGCCTGCTAGTAATTCTGTTTTGTAAATAGCTTTCAAACCATTTTATAGATGCTGAGCAGTAACTCAATGTACTAAGTACATACAGGAGAAATTTGTGATTGAGAATTTCAACGACTTTTGTCATATCTCTGATCAGGTCACCTGTCCGCTTGTAATCATCCATATTGTTAAAAATGGCATTAATGGTAGACTGCTACTGAAGTTTCTGAATCCTTATTGTATATAACTAGGAAGGGCTCTGACTGAAAATTTGTTTATAGGGCATTAACTTTTCAAAGATTTTTGTTAAAGTACAACGATTTGTTAGAGGTCTGTAGTCTTTGCAACATTTTGGTTTTGGAGGTTTAGTAAGTAGTATGATGAGGACATGTTTGAAGGCTGGTGGAAAGAGAATGGAGGTTAGTGAGAGGAATGGTTTATTAATATGGGGCTGCTACCATTTTGAGGAAATATGTATGAAGTTTATTTACCTTACTAACTGCTTTTATTCAGGTTAAGAAGAGCTTTTTTCAACTTCTATTGTAGTAAAGTGCCTGAAATAGGATGCTGGCCTATATTTTGCTAATGTGTATAACCGAAGAGATTGAGTGAGTTGTTCCTGTTATGGCTAGGTCCTGAATGATTTATATTGGAAAGCGTTAATACTAATTTACAAATCTGTGGATATGTTTGATATTATTACTGAGCCTGATAGTGTCTCTTATTCCTCTAGTTATTCCTCTTGTTAGATTTAACTCCTTTTAGAAAATGTTAAGGACTGGTAGCTACTAATTCCTATTTGTTTCTGAGGTAAGCTGTATTGGTAACAATTCTGGTAGTTTTTTTTTTTCAGTAGCCATTAGTTTTCGTGAATGTGCTTATTTTGTTGGTTATTGTTACTACTGCTTCCAGTCTAGAATTTTAGTTTTGAACATCTGTTTGACTCTGATTTTTGGACCGTACCTTGTGACTTGCTTTTGCAATGAGAGAAATGTATTTATGTAATATTGGCTGTTTTTTGTATGTCACCTTACTGACATGTTTTATGTTAGTTATGTTATTTACCTGCCTTTATATTGCTTTACTGGATAATCATCATACTTCTCAAGTGTATGTGATTATGTGTAATGTTCATAACCTCTCAACCTCCAGATTTTCACAGAATGCCAAAACGTTTGGCTCATATTTTTGGTCCAGTCCTCATAAAATGTGTACTATGCTATGGCATGTTAACTTAAAATATTTCTGACATTTTTTGGGGGAAAACTGGGAACATATGTTTATTAACACTTGTGTTAGACCCATGGTAATGGTTATTTTGAAAAACCAATTAAAATTTGTAGAAGCAGTAAACCAGGATTGACACTAAGAAGAAGTTTATTTTGCTTAGTTATAAAGGCTGTAAATTTGGATTGCTATTTCTCTAGTTCTCTTCCTTTATGGCATATTGTTCTGTGCTTGTTCTGCATTATGTACTATAATCAGACCCCAACCCATGTTGATGTTCCAACACAAGAAACATCCATGGTTTTCATGGGAATTTTAGGTCTGACATTTGTTTGTTCTCTGAATGTTGGTATTGCTCAACCAGATGTTTTGAATAGTATTTCTGGGTTTTTTACCTCTGTGTCTTATTGTAACCGGAGGGGTGGTAATATAAGATAACGTGACTAATACTTTTTGGATTAATTATTAGATGGCTGAGCCAGATAAAGTTGGCATTTTTGCTTGCCTTATTTCATTTCTGCTTATACTCAGTAGTTACCTGAGTGAAATAAAGGTTATTAATTGCTGACTACTACCATATATTTTGGGCATTTTTCTTGGCTTTGTCAGTCATGTGTGGAATTTAGGTGGGAGGAAGGGTTCAGTAATACGCGAGTGTTATACTATTTCATTGAATTACAGCAGTCTTGCCACATTATTATTCCTTTCGGTATACAGTCCTTCTACCATTAGTATATTATACCCAGCAATATGTGTGACTGTTGTAAAGAAACTGTGTCATAGAAAGTAGTTGATCTCTTGTCAAACTCTTCAACATAGTACACCAATGCATGTGGTAATCATCTCACAGATACAAGGTACAGGGTTTGATTCTGACCAGTATTGGCTAGACTTGTAATTGTCAGCAGACAGCAGACTGATGGTGTAATATTTACTTCTTGAGCTTACAAACTGAGTAATTACTTTAATTTACGTTTTGCTTACATGGGTGATACCTTTGTAACACTGCATTTCAAATAGTAGTAGAAAGTAGTAGTAGAAAGAAAGGATTTTGGAATGATGGCTAACAGGAATAGTGATAATTATATCCAAATGTTCTGAACGTTTATTCTGATTTAGTCTTTCTACCGAAAGATGTTTGGGTAGTATGAGTGGCTTAGTATTTTATTACTCATTGTTGGCATTGCTCAACCAGATATTTTGGACATTATTTCTGCCTTTTCTACTTCTGTTTCTTATTGTAACCACAGGGATGAGATAACATGAATTACTACTTTTTGGACTAATTCGTGCACAGATGAACCAGATAAGTTTGACATTTCTGTTTGTACTGATTCTACTCCTGGATTATACTACTAGATGACATATTACAACAGGTAGTGGTATTTGCCAGGATAGTACTTATAGCAGTGTATTTTGAAATTATTGCTATTCACGGTTTCTAGCTGTATAAAAGATGATTTTTTTTCCTCTATCCTAAAATAGTTCACAATGAAAAAGTAAGGGAATTGTAAAGATATACTTGGCTGCACAACAAATTATAATGCCATTGTACCTGCATGGATTTGATTGGCTCACATTTCTAAGTTACGTGGTAGCACATTGTCTTTTTTAGTATAAAGAATGTAGCCCTCTTTCTGTATGCAGTAACAGAAATATTGATTTGACTGGCGAAAAGAGGATTGTATTTTAATCCAGGTTTAATGACTAACTGCAGATATGTTCTGGGCATTAGTTTCACTTGGCCTTGTAAGCTGAGGTAAAGTCACAAGTGAAAATGTGATACAGTGGCAGATTGTGAAAATAAATGCTTCAGTAATATCTAAGTGTTTCACTATTTGACTGAATTACTCAGGTATTCTCCTTACTGATACTGAGCTTGTGTTACATAACAGCTGCACAATGTAATATAATGAATGCCTACTCAACAGGTTATGTGCAGCAATTATCACCTGTGTCTCAGCATGCATACCTTTGCAGTAATGAAAGGAAGGTCATTCTCACATTAGCAATATGTACAGTTACAATATAGCAGTGAGTAATTATCACTTTTCTGGGAAAAGTCTCAGCTGTTATTCACATAAGTAGAAGTCGTTATCACTTTGAATGCACAAGCCAGGTTGTGTTTTTTCTGTGCTTGGAGTCATTGCAAGCAACCCACCTCATTCTTTATCAACTACGCACCCTACTAAAACCCTGATTTTTTTTCTTCCTGTGTGTATGTGTATATATGTAGATATATATATATATATATATATATATATATATATATATATATATAGTATGTAATTTGTGCATTTGTGTATATGGATATATATGTAGGTACGAAACATACTTGCACATATATACATTGTGTGTGCGTGTGTGTGTGTGCGTGTGTGTATATATATATATATATATATATATATATATATATATATATATATACCACTTGGATCAGTCTGACAGGGTTCTCTCTTTGGAGAAAGGGTGAGGAATCTGCATATTTTGTCTGTAGTTCATTTAGAGGTGATTTATTTTGTTCATTTTTATCTTTTCTTACAGGTGTATGGAGTAGTAGTGAGGCATATGACAAAAGGGCCTCACTGGCCAGCTTTTGTTTTATTCAAAACAGTGGCTGTATGTTTCATTATGGCACATGTACATGGCAGGAAATATGACTGGATGGTCATTTTGGAAATATTTCATTCTGGTGCTTGTGCATATGTCAACATTTTATTCACGGGGTTGCTTGGGTCACTGCTTCACTTGGTGGTTGCACATACGAGGGAGTGCTACTGATGGATGGGTGTAACAAGTATAGGTTATCAATGGCTTAGGTTTCAGTGATGGTTATTATAATTTTTTGTTTATGTATCCAGCTTTCAAGAATAATTATGTGTTAATAGGCATATTATATATATATATATATATATATATATATATATATATATATATATATATGTATATATCAGCTAGACAGAAATTCCTAGAACTGCACAATAGAGTCAAAAAGCTAATAAAACAGGACAAATTCCAATACTACCAGTCTGCCCTAGACTCCTCACAACACAGCCCCAAACAATTCTGGTCCTCCATAAACTCCATCCTCCACCCAGGTAAAGTCAGTACCCCTCCTTCTAACATCTCTCACTCCTCAGAAAATATTGCTACCTCATTTAACACACACTTCACCCAAACCGTACTATCACTAGCTAAACACAACCCCCCCTCCCCTCAAACCCACACCTTCAACTAGTAATCTCCCCACTGCCTTCTCTTTTTCTCCTGTACCTACCTCCAACATAAAAAAACTCTTAACTAAACTTAAACCCATCAAATTAGCAGCAGACAACCTCCCATGAGAATACCTACAAATCGCAGCTGATGCTGTGGCCTATCCAGTATCCATCTTGATTAACCGATCTCTGTCAGAAAGTTACGTTCCCACACTGTGGAAAGTATCACATATAATTCCCCTCCACAAAGGCGGACCCTCTGCAGAACTAACCAATTACCACCCCATAGCTATTCTCTCTCCACTCTCCAAAATACTAGAGAGATGCATACACTCATAGGTCTCAGACTACCTCCTTACTAACAACCTCCTTTCCAGTACTCAGCATGGTTTCCGACCAAACCATAGCACCACCACTGCCTTACTCTCCTTTACTAACACTATCCTTCAGCATAAAAACAATGGCTATCTCTCCTCTGCTACTTTCCTAGGCCTATATAAAGCATTTGACATGGTTGCACACAAACAACTTATCTCTGTCCTCAATAACCTATCCTTATCACAATCAGTCACCAACTGGTTTCAGAGTTACCTGTCTGACCGCCAACAATCCGTTGTATGGCAGAATGACATATCTCCCCAACTACTTGTCTCCATAGGGGTTCCCCAAGGATCCATCCTTGGACCCCTACTCTTCTCTGTTTACACCAATAATCTAGCCTCTGCCACCAAACATGGCACACTCATACAATACGCAGATGACTCGACCATTGTCTGCTCAGCCCAGTCCCTACCCAAACTGCAAAAAGTCACACAGGAAGCCTTTTCCTCTGTTGAAACATGGTTATCCAATGCCCAATTAATACTCAACCCAAACAAAACTAAACTACTCATCTTCCAACCCACCAAACATACTCAAAACAACTCTCACTTTAACATCACAGCAAAAGACAACACCACTATATACCCAACTGAACACACCAAATTGCTAGGAGTGGAAATAGACAATAAACTAAAATTTGACATTCACATATCTATGACCATAAAAAAAGTCCACAAAAAACTAGGAGCATTATAGAGAAATAAGCAAAGATTTCAATTGCAAGTTCCCACCTTATCTCCACCCTACTTTATGCCTCTTCAATATATACCAACCTAAGTCAATGTGATCTAAACAAGCTAGAGACCTGCTACAACAAAATTGCCAAATTCGCCACAGGGGCATCCTACCATAGTCACCACTATCTCACTTGCTGAATTGGGCTGGCTTGAACTCCCTCACCTCCTTCAGTGGTATCAACTCTCACTCACCCACAAACTAGTAAGCCATCCTTTAAATGTCCCATCCCTCCAGAATCTACTCCATCCCTATCGCACGACCAGACCACTAAGATACAGCAACAAAAATCACTTGCAGATCACTAAAGCCAATAACTGTGCTGGTGAAGCACTATTCTCTTGCACCATAGCCAAATTATGGAACTCACTTCCCACCCACAATTATCTCCGTACCATCATTCACCCACTTCAAAACTTTACTAAAAGCACACCTAAAAACATGCTGGCTATGCCCTTGCAACCCCCACTCTAATATCATCCACCCCATCCAACCACTACCTTTCTTTCCATTCCACTAACTACCTTGATTATAACAAGCTCAGATGCTCATAAGCATAGTACTTATTATACAGCAGGAACTTCTCATTGTAACATTTGTTAATGTCTGTTATGTACTTCACAGATAAAGATTCTAGTTGTCTACTAATGTACTATGTTCTTCATCTGTAAATATGTTGTAAGTAATTGCTATGTTAAATTGTTAATTGCTATGTAATCCAATGTAACTACTGTATGGTTATTTTACTGTGGAGCTTTTCTCCCCGGGCCTCCGCTGAAAATGGACCTACATGTAGTTGGACACTCCCGGTCAACAAATTTAAATAAATAAAATAATATATATATATATATATATATATATATATATTTATAGTTTCATAGTTTCGTAGTATAGTACTAGGCTATCTGCCCTAGGGCATTTATAAGCCTAGCCAAAGTGTATGTGGCTTTTGCCACCCCATGTAATGATACAAAAGTATACAATTTAAATTAAATTTAGTTTACTGTGCCTCTATCTAGCAATGACACAGTGATGACCCCCGGGGTAAACCTACGATCACCCATCCATTTGTCCAGATTTCTCTTGGAGAGAGTCAGTGAGGGGCTCTGCCTAACATGGACAGGTATCCTGTTCCAGAGTGCGGGAAGCCTCTGGGTTATGAATCTGTCCCTCCAGCATGTCCTATTCATATTTGTGCTGAGGTTTAGATATTCAGCTCTCGTGGCTCTGATGGATTTGGATTTTTTGAGGTGGAGCATGTCCATTAATTCTGAATTGGAAATGGCCTTGTACGTAAGGCACGGATCACCTCTGAGCAGGTGATATGCTGCTGAATAGAGCTGGAGCTTTTTCAGTCTGGCAGCATATGACATATGCTGGAGACCCTTGATCCTCTTGGTAAGGTACTTTTGGGGTCTCCAGCTGCTGCAGGTGCCGGGTGATGTACATACCAAATGGAGCATTGTACTCACTCATAGGCCTGATAAGGCAGGAATATAAGGGTACAATGACATCCTTTGATCTGGATGTGAATCCCTTCATGATAAGGTGGACAAGGTAGAAGGTCTTTCTAACCACTTTGGTGATGTGGGTGCCAAATGAGAGGTCACTGTCAACTTGGGTCCCCAGGTCTCTGATTACCTTTTCCGTACTTAATGGATTACCACCTATGTGGTAATTTGTGGGTACTTTGTTTTTTCCAAAGGGGATGACTATACATTTTTGGCATTTAGTTTAAGGCCATGACTCCGGCACCAGTCATCTGTTTCTGTGAGGCCCTTCTGGAGGATGCATGTGTCAGCTGGTGTGTCGACTATGGCACCTAGTTTGCAGTCGTCTGTGAACTTTGTCAGCCACAACCCCCCTATGTTTGCCTGCACATCTGAGAAATAAATGCCCAACAAGAGGGGTCCCAAGACAGAGCCCTGTGGGTCTCCACTTGTGTCTGACATAGCAACAGCTATTCTGACTTTGTGGGTTCTGTCCTTTAGCCAGCTTGCAACCCATCTTGTGACAAACGGGTTTACATTTAAGCTGTTGAGATTGTCGATGATGCCTGAGTGGGGTATTGTGTCGAAGGCTTTTGCCAGATCCTGGTAGGCTGTATGAACTGCTTTGCCTTCATCGATGGCTCTAGTGACTGTTTCAAAAAAGTCCACCAAGTCCACAAAGCCGAACTGGGTAGGGTCAATTGTCCGTAGGTCCCTGATGTCTTTCTTTATGAGTTACATAATGATCCTTTCCATAGCTTTGCAGACCAGGCTGGTCAAGCTTATGAGGCAGTAGTTTCCAGGGTCTGTAGAGGTGCCACCTTTGTGGAGTGGGACCACTGTAGCTGTACGCCAGTGTCCAGGGACGTATCCTGTAGCAAGGCTAAGATTAAACAGCGTTCCTATGTGCGGGTTTAGCTCCTCTAGGAGTTCATGTAGCACGCAACCCGGGACACCGTCAGGTCCCATGGATACTGTATTTTTAGCTTTGCTGAGGGCAGATCTCACCTGGACATCTGAGATTTCAGGGAGGTTGCATTC
The DNA here is from genome assembly GCF_019279795.1 of Protopterus annectens. Taxonomy (NCBI): domain Eukaryota; kingdom Metazoa; phylum Chordata; order Ceratodontiformes; family Protopteridae; genus Protopterus; species Protopterus annectens. The sequence goes on along the minus strand of NC_056734.1, from coordinate 652,819,912 downwards.
AGCTGAGATATTTATTTTGTCTTCTGGGGGAGAGGGAGGGAAGAAATTTGCACTGAACCTGTCTGCCAGTATGTTGGCAATATCTGTGGGTTCAGTGTATTTTTTGCCGTTATGAACTAACTCTGCACATATCTGAGGGTTTCCACCCAGGTTTCTAACATAACTGAAGAAGGCCTTGTGATTATCTTTAGTGTCCTTAGCGATTTTTCTCTTGAAGTTGGCCTTTGGTGATTTTTATTAGTGAACGTAGTTTTTTGCTAGTGCTGATCAGGGATGCCTTCCCTTTATGCGATTTTGCTCTGTCTTGCAGTAGCTTCCTTCTCTTGTTATAAAGTTTGTTTATGGCTGGGGTCCACCAGATAGGATGTCTGCCTTTGGTGGAAAGGGTCTTGGTTTTATTTGGGATTGCATGATCCATGCATTCTTGGAGATGCCCGTAGAAAGCATTCAGCAGTGTGGGATGTGGTTTCCACTGGCCCACGGGGCTTGAAGGATACCATTTCAGTCCTAAGGAGTGTAAGTCAGCTTTTGAGAAGTTTCTCACTGTGGTCTTTTGTGCTGGGGGTGGAGGTGGGATATGAATATCTAGGGTTATTAGTTTATGGTCTGATCTCAGTAATGAGGGGTATACTTCCAATGTTGAGCATTTTGTCCCCATGTTTGTGATGATCAGGTCAAGTATATTATTTCCCCCTGTGGGGGAACCTTTGGGCTAGGGTGTTGGGGCTTGAGTAATGCACCCATTCTATGTTTGGGTAGTTGAAGTCTCCCAATACGATGGTATTTGGTGAGACATTCATATCTTCCAGTGTCTTCAGGAAGGCTGAATGGAGTTCCTGAGATTGCGAGGGTGGTCTGTAACATGCTACAAGTTGTATAGCAGTTTTGCCTACAGTTAGTTGCACATGGATGGTCTCCGATGCTTCGTGCATTGCCACTAACCTGGAGGTGTGGGTGTCTTTAATGAATATGGACACTCCCCCTCCTTTTGGGGTTCGGCCCAGGTTTCGGGGCAGAAATGCATGATACGAGGTATATCCTGGTAGGGCTGGGGTGCTCTCAGGAGCCTTGAACCAGATTTCAGTTACTGCACAGACATCGTTGCTCTCCATACTGAGGAGTGCTTCGAGAGCCTGCATCTTGAGATTTAGACTTCTGGTGTTGAGCAGCATTACCCTTAGTTTTTTTCCTTTATTGTTTTATAAGGTGGTGAGTTTGTCTTTTGAGCCTTGCCTAAAAAAGGCACTATGGGGGTGGCAAGAGCTGTAGCCAATACCCGGAAGCCCAGTGGTGACAGGTGCAAGCCGTCCCTTGTGAAGCAGCGTGGCTTGTCCAGCATGTCACCCCAAGCAGAGAGACATTGGATCCCCCCAGAATGACACCAGTAATTGAGCCAATTATTAAAGCTGATCATCTTGTCTTTGTATTGTGGCATCATTCTTGGTGAGGGCAAGATGCTGCTCAGGGTCAGGGTCATACCGGCCTGGGCTACATAATCAGAGAGCTCCTCTATGTCTCTTTTCATGTAGTCCAAGGAGGTACATCTCAGGTCATTCACACCGGCATGGACAATGATGGAGTCATATTTGTACTTGCTTTGGAGTGACCTGAGTGCTTGTGTTATGTGGTGGATCCTAGCTCCCGACAGGCAGCTCACTGTTCAGCCTGGTAAGTGGGACGTCAGTGTGTCTGACTAGAGTCACCTATTACTAGTGTATCAGGCATGGTGTTTCGCCTTAAGGGCTGTGATTGTTTGACACACTGGCTTTGTGTACTATGTGTTGCATGTGCAGAGTTTTGTGGTGGTGTTTTCTTGGATGTCTGCTTTGGGAGCCTCTGTTGTTTCGGTAAGTTTTTTATTAGAGCCTCCGTCTTATTATGTTATTATGTGTTATGTGTGTTATTATGTGTTTGGTTTGCAGTTGTGGTTGGTTTATGTGAGACTGGGTTTGTTGTGTGTGTGGTTACCTTCTCCTCCTGTCTGGTCTTGCTAGTCCTGTGTTGAGAGAGTTCAGCCTCCAGTTTGGCTATATAGTTGCATCTCTCACATGTTTGTGTTTGTTGGGAGGAGGAGAGGGTTGTCTGTGTACATCAGACAATTGTAACATTGTCTCAGGATTCCCAGATTAACCAGCTGAACAGTAATATACCACTCGACAAGCCAGAATAGTATAAGGGGGTGATGTGTAACTGGGTCAGAGAGAGGACTTTGAAGGGAAGTGGGTATTAGCACGGGTTGTAGGTGGATGTAGTGCTTACGTTAGTTTAAGGGTGCTTCACTTAAAAGAAAGGTTTTAGGAGCAAGTGCTAGGCTTATGATAAAGCGAATAGACTGATTTTGTTGAAAGTAAAGCTTTCTTAAGGGAAAAATTGAAGTGCAGTCTTGGCGGAGCCAGGAATAGTTTAAGCCTGTTTAACTGGTGCTGCGCTATGCGCACAATCACGCAAAGCCATGCAAACGCGGATTTTAAACAGGGAACTTCAAAAGAGCTGGAAATGGTCCAAAACGACCAATTACTACAAGCTCTTGTGCTGAGGTCACTCCTTCAGGGACAGATAGGCTGCTCAAGGCTCCCCACTCCCACTGGTGAGCAAAGAAACTTCCTTCTATCCAAGTAAGGCAATGGACAACACAGGAACTACACCACAGTCCAGAATACAGCAAAGCCTGTATACTGGTCTAAACTAGTCGAGAAAGGCGGGTTTTTTTTTTTTTTTGTTTTTTAGGTTAAAAAGTACACAGAAATGCAGGAAAAACAGTAATAAATCACTAGCTCACTTTAGTGGGTAGCCTCAACAGTTAAATTTAACAACAAACTTTCGACCAAATGTAACTTTAAGTGCAGATAATGTACAATGCAAAAAACAGGTAATAAAGCAGTTTAAACTTGTTCAAAGTAAGAAAAGGAAGGTCTCTCAGGTAAAAACAGCAAAAAAATACTTAGATCAGGAAAGTAGTCCCTTTTCTCAGTTCTCTGCTGCTAGCACCACTCTGCAGGACCACGGAGGAGCTGTTTCTGAGTAGTATATATCTGCAAATGATGTGATGACAGTTTCATGTCTCCAAAAATCGGTGCATACTGCCTGTTGTGCTGCTTTTCAGCTGACTCTGTGCAGGGGAGTAACAAATTATTGTTTACTTTTGTGTTTTTCAGCTCTGCGCTCACCTGTAAGACATCACACCCCTCAGCGAAGATGCCATCACCTCAGAAGTCAACCAACCTATACTTGGGTGAGGATACCGATTCTGATGGTAGTACCAGTGGGTCCGAAATGGAATTGCACCTTGATTCACGACGGAAAGCAAACCAAAGTGAAGATGAAGATTACGACACTGATGATGACATTTCACTGGCACGTCTCCGTGACAAGGCTATTATCGCTGATAAAGATGATGCCCCTGTCCCAGCCATTCCTGACAGACCCCTATGCTGTGCCACCCTAGAGCAGCCTACTGTTGATGAAACTGACCATGACACTGAGTATGACGTGCCACTTGCCCTACTAAGGAAGGGTGGTACACACAATAGTGCTCATCAGCTTCAATCTGATTGTGCCATGGAGGATGAATTGCCTCTATCTGAGTTAAGGCAAGGACATGGCCTGACTGACGGACATTTGGAGTCCTCCACAGTCCAGGCCAGGCCTAGTGCTGACAAGGAAGTTGATATGCCGCCTACTGTACATGTGCTCAGGCGTAGTCCACAGCAAGTTGATTCTGATGGAGAAAGTCCACTGGATCTATGCCGAAGTAGCTCCTTGTCAAGCAAGGATCTGACTGTGCCGCAGCATGGAATGTGTGTGATTACTCCACTCAGAAGTGCATACAAACCAGTGGATACTGAAACTGATCACATCAGACCATCTCTTAACCACCTTGGAATTTCTGTTTCAAAGTGTGCGAGCCTAACCAGAAATATACGGCGAGCATGCCCACCAGGTAACATCTCGGAGAAACGCCTAACACCAGTAGGCATTGATGACTTTGTATGTCCGGTTGGCCCAGTAACCAACCTGGACTCAGACAGCACAGAGATGGACTTCCTCAATTTGATGTTCCCAGAGGAACTGTACTCACTTATTTCCGATGAAACTAACCGTGTTGCTGCACAGAGGCAGGCTGCAGCAGGCAAGGTTGATAAGCGGTGGAGTCCTGTTTGTCCTGGAGACATACGCACATTTCTTGGTGTCAGAATATACATGTATATTGTACATGTTCCAGAATACAGGCAGTACTGGGAAACACACCATGTGTATGGTCATTTCCCAATAGCTGAGTACATGACCCGAGAGAGATTTGAAAAAATTCAGCAGTATTTCCACTGCAATAACAAAAACCTCAGAGTGCCACAGAGCTCTGTGGGTCATGACAAGCTATATCATGTATGGCCAATACTGAATGCCGTACTTCATGCATGTAGGACACAGTATAATGTGCATCGTGAGGTGGCAGTAAATGAAGCCATGGTTGGCCTCCGTGGATGCCTGACATCAGACAGTTTATGCCTGGCAAGCCAGAGAGGTATGGCATTAAGGTATGGGTTCTGGCTGACTCACACAATGGTTATGTGCGTGAATTTCAGGTATACACTGGAAAGGCAGAGCAGACCACAGAGGTTGGACTGGCACACCGAGTTGTGGTTGACCTAACACGGGGGCTTATTGGAAAGAAGCATCATATTTACTTTGACAACTTCTTCACCTCTGTCCCTCTGGCACAGCAACTTCTGCAAGATGGTTTGTACTGCTGCGGAACCATGCGCACCAATAGGTCAGGATGGCCTGTAATATTCAACAGACAGGCCATTGGTAAAGCACCTCGAGGGTTCTATAAGCAGTTGCAGAGTGGACCACTGCTTGCAACTGAATGGAAGGACAGTAAACCAGTATTTCTGTTGTCAACTAATAGTAACCCAACCTTGGCAGTCTCCAGTACATGCTGGAGACAGCACAATGGAAAAAAAGCTGCAGTTCCGTGTCCACCAGTTGTAAACATGTACAACACATACATGAATGGGGTGGACCGATTCGATCAGCTCAGGATGCAGTATACAACTGCACGAAAGTCAAGAAAATGGTGGCTGTACTTGTTCTGGTTCCTATGGGATGTGGCCATAGTGAATGCTTACATTTTATTCCATGACAGTAGCAGATATCAGCAGTTTTCACATTCCAGATGTGTTATTGCGGCAAGCCAGTTACAGTTTAGAAAAAACAGGCATGCACCTCCTGGCCACCTACAAGAAAAGGAAAAGATGCATTGAGATTACTGTCACAAAGCACATGAGGCGAATTGAACAAGGCTCACACTTCCCAGTGAAATGGCGGAAGTCACGATGCAAACACTGCGCCAGCAAGGGTAAACGTGCGGAACCATCATGGGGATGCCCGACCTGCAAGATTAACCTGTGTGTTGAATGCTTTGGCGAGTACCATGGCTATAAGGATCTAGCAGATTACTGAAAGCAGTGAGATGTACAGTTCACACTGTACAACATAAAGTTGTGGCCAGGCTGCTGGGTGCATCAGTGTGTCATACCCAACTACTGTGGATATTATGATCAACCTGGATGGCAGCTGGGAAATTGGATACTCTTCAGCTGAGTCCCATAGTGATGCTTTCCTAGGTAAGCATGGCCTCAAGGGTGCCACTGTGATGCAATATTTCCTTCCGGGAAAGGACACATGCAGAAAGACAAGGTCAGGGTCAGTCTTGCTTTTTCTCTTTACATGTGCCCTTTCTGTGCATCCTTGTCAGTTTCCACCCATGCAGCATTTCATCTAAGGTTAGAATGTATCTTCTGATAGGAGTGTGCATCAGCGGGCAGCACACGTAGACACCATGACTGTTAGGATCATCCTGGATGGCAGTGGGGAACTTGGAGACTCTTCAGCTCAGTCCCACTGAGCTGCTTTCCAGGATATGCATGGTTTCACGGGTGCCACTATGATGCCTTCAGTCCCTGCCCGAAAGGCAACCTGCAAAAAGAAACCATCTAGATACGTCTTTCTCCAATGCAATGTGGCCTTTCACTGTCCCTCCATGGTGGTACAGTAAATGTAGGTAGGTCAGGGCAGCAATTACTAAGTTACTCATGTCCTTGATCCCTTAGGTCCATAGGTCCATTGCTGAATGGACACATGGCAAGAGAAAAGGCAGAGGTGAGCCAGACTCCTGGCACTGAAAGAGGTCATGAGACAGTGATATCCGCAGTCTGAGTGGGCAGCCAGCACAGGTATGGGACACTTCTTTACCCTTCTTTTTCTCTTTGCAAGTACCCTTTCTGTGCCCCCTTTTCAGTCTCCACCCAAGCAGTATTTCAGGTAAGGTAAGAATGTATCTTCTGATGTGTGCATCAATGGGCAGCACACGTAGACAACATGACTGTTGGGATCATCCTGGATGGCAGTGGGGAACTTGGAGACATTTTGGCTCAGTCCCACTGGGCTGCTTTCCAGGATATGCATGGTTTCACGGGTGCCACTATGATGCCTTCTTTCCCTCCCCGAAAGGCAGCCTGCAAAAAGAAACAGTCTAGATATGTCTTTCTCCAAAGCAATGTGGCCTTTCACTGTCCCTCCTTGCTGGTACAGTAAATGTATGTAGGTCAGGGCAGCAATTAGTAAGTTACTCTCGTCCTTGATCCCTTAGGTCCATAAGTCCATTGCTGAAGGGCACATGTAAAGAGAAAAGGCAGAGGTAAGGCAGGCTGCTGACTCTGAAGGAGGCTGTGAGACAGTAGTGAAGTAGTGATGTCAGCAGTGGGAGTGGGCAGCCAGCACAGGTATGCGACACTTCAGATAACCACCAGCTGAAGCCCCATGCCTGTCCTCAGCATATTAGTGGAGTGGTGGTCCTTACCCTGTTTTTTCTCTTTACATGTACCCTTTCTGTGCCCCCTTGTCAGTGTCCACCCAAGCAGAATTTTAGCTAAGGCAAGAATTGTATCTTCTGATGGTGTGTGCATCAGTGGGCAGCACACGTAGACTCCATGACTGTTAGGATCATCCTGGATGGCAGTGGGGAACTTGTAGACTCTTGAGCTCAGTCCCACTGGGCTGCTTTCCAGGATATGCATGGTTTGACGGGTGCCCCTATGATGTCTTCAGTCCATTCCCGAAAGGCAACCTTCAAAAAGAAAGAGTCTAGGTACGTCTTTCTCCAATGCAATGTGACCTTTCACTGTCCCTCCACTCTAGCACAGTAAATATATGTAGGTCAGGGCAGTAGTTAGTAAGTTCCGTCCGTCCTTGATCCCTTAGTTCCATAGGTCCATTGCTGAATGGGCACATGTAAAGAGAAAAGGCAGAGGTAAGGCAGACTGCTGACACTAAAGGAGGTTGTGAGACAGTGAAAGAGAAGTCTGAGTGGGCAGCCAGCACAGGCATGGGACACTTCATATAACCACCAGCTGAAGCGCCATGCCTGTCCTCGGCATATTAGTGGAGTGGCGGTCCTTACCCTGCTTTTTCTCTTTACATGTACCCTTTCTGTGCCCCCTTGTCAGTGTGCACCCAAGCAGAATTTCAGCTAAGGCAAGAATGTATCTTCTGATAGTGTGTGCATCAGTGGGCAACACACGTAGACACCATGACTTAGTGTCATCCTGGATGGCAATGGGGAACTTTGAGACTCTTCAGCTCAGTCCCACTCGGCTGCTTTCCAGGATATGCATGGTTTCATGGGTGCCACTATGATGATTTTAATCCCTCCCCGAAAGGCCACCTGCAAAAAGAGTCTAGGTATGTCTTTCTCTAATGCAATGGGCCTTTCACTGTCTCTTTACTCTGGTACAGTAAGTGTATGTACGTCAGGGCAGCAATTAGTAAGTTACTCCGTCATTGATCCCTTCGGTCCATTGCTGAATGGGCACATGGAAAGAGAAAAGGCAGAGGTGAGACAGACTCCTGACACTGAAAGAGATCATGAGACAGTGATATCAGCTGTCTGAGTGGGTAGCCAGCACAGGTATGGGACACTTCTTTACCCTGCTTTTTCTCTTTGCATGTGCCCTTTCTGTGCCCCCTTTTCAGTGCCCACACAAGCAGTATTTGAGCTAAGGTAAGAATGTATCTTCTGATTTGTGGATCAATGGGCAGCAAACATAGACACTGTGACTGTTAGGATCATCCTAGATGGCAGTGGGGAATTTAGAGATTCTTCAGCTCAGTCCCACTGCGCTGCTGTCCATGATATGCATGGCTTCATGGGTGCCACTATGATGCCTTCAGTCCCTCCCTGAATGGCAGCCGGCAAAAAGAAAGAGTCTAGGTACGTCTTTCTCCAACGTAATGTGGCGTTTCACTGTACCTCCACACTGGTACAGTAAACGTATGTAGGACAGGGCAGTAATTAGTACATTACTTCCGTCCTTTATCCCTTAGTTCCGTAGGTCCATAGCTGAATGGGCACATGTAAAGAGAAGAGGCAGAGGTAAGGCAGACTCCTGACACTGAAGGAGGTCGTGAGACAGTGATATCAGCAGTCTGAGTGGGCAGCCAGCACAGGTATGGGGCACTTCTTTACCCTACTTTTTCTCTTTGCATTTGCCGTTTCTGTGCCCCTTTTCAGTGTCCACCCAAGCAGTATTTCAGGTAAGCTAAGAATGCATCTTCTGATGTGTGCATCAATTGGCAGCACAAATAGACACCATGACTGTTGGGATCATCCTGGATGGCAGTGGGGAACCTGGAGACTCTTCAGCTCAGTCCCACTGGGCTGCTTTCCAGGATATGCATGGTTTCACGGGTGCCACTATGATGCCTTCAGTCCCTCCCCAAAAAGCAGCCTGCAAAAAGAAATAGTCTAGATACATCTTTCTCCAAAGCAATGTGGCCTTTACAGTACCTCCACGCTGGTACAGTAAACGTATGTAGGTCAGGGCAGAAATTAGTAAGTTACTTCCGTCCTTTATCCCTTAGGTCCGTAGGTCCATAGCTGAATGGGCACATGTAAAGAGAAAAGGCAGAGGTAAGGCAGACTGCTGACACTGAAGGAGGTCGTGAGGCAGTAGTGATATTAGCAGTCTGAGTGGGCAGCCAGCACAGGTATGGGACACTTCCTTAACCATGATTTTTCTCTTTGCATGTGCCCTTTCTGTGCCTCCTTTTCAGTGTCCACCCAAGCAGTATTTCAGGTAAGGTAGGAATGTATTTTCTGATGTGTGCATCATTGGGTAGCACACGTAGACACCATGACTGTTTGGATCATCCTGGATGGCAGTGGGGAACTTAGAGATTCTTCAGCTCAGTCCCAATGGGCTGCTTTCCAGGATATGCATGGTTTCACGGGTGCCACTATGATGTCTTCAGTCCCTTCCCGAAAGGCAACCTTGAAAAAGAAAGAGTCTAGGTACGTCTTTCTCCAATGCAATATGGCCTTTCACTGTCTCTCCATGCTGGTACAGTAAATGTTTGTAGGTCAGGGCAGCAATTAGTAAGTTACTCACGTCCTTGATCCCTTAGGTCCATAAGTCCATTGCTGAATGGGCACATGTAAAGAGAAAAGGCAAAGGTAAGGCAGGCTGCTGACTCTGAAGGAGGCTGTGAGACAGTAGTGAAGTAGTGATGTCAGCAGTCTGAATGGGCAGTCAGCACAGTTATGTGACACTTCAGATAACCACCAGCTGAAGCTCCATGCCTGTCCTCAGCATATTAGTGGAGTGGCGGTCTTTACCCTGCTTTTTCTCTTTACATGTACCCTTTCTGTGCCCCCTTGTCAGTGTCCACCCAAGCCGAATTTTAGCTAAGGTAAGAATGCATCTTCTGATGGTGTCTGCATCAGTGTGCAGCACACATAGACACCATGACTTAGGATCATCCTGGATGGCAGTAGGGAACTTGGAGACTCTTCAGCTCAGTCCCACTGTGCTGCTTTCCATGATATGCATGGTTTCACAGGTGCAAGTGTGATGCCTTCTGTCCCTCCCCAAAAGGCAGCCTGCAAAAAGAAAGAGTTTTGGTACATGTTTCTCCAGTGCAATGTAGCCTTTCACTGTCCCTCTACTCTGGTACAGTAAATGTTTGTAGGTCAGGGCAGCAATTAGTAAGTTACTTCCGTCCTTCATCCCTTCGGTCCATAGGTCTATTGCTGAATGGGCACATGTAAAGAGAAAAGGCAGAAGTAAGGCAGACTGCCGACACTGAAGGAGGTTGTGAGACCATGATATTAGCAGTCTGAGTGGGCAACCAGCACAGGTATGGGACACTTCAGATAACCACCAGCTGAAGTGCCTTGCCTGTCCTCGGCATATTAGTGGAGTGGCTGTCCTTACCCCGCTTTTTCTTTTTACATGTACCCTTTTTGTGCCTTCTTGTCAGTGTGCACCTAAGCAGAATTTCAGCTAAGGCAAGAATGTAACTTCTGATGGTGTGCGCATCAGTGGGCAGCACACGTAGACACCATGACTTAGGTACATCCAGGATGGCAGTGGGGAACTTCGAGACTCTTCTGCTCAGTCCCACTGGGCTGCTTTCCAGGATATGCATGTTTTCATGGGTGCCACTATGATGCTTTCAAACCCTCCCCGAAAGGCCACCTGGAAGAAGAGTCTAGGTACGTCTTTCTCCAATGCAATGTGGCCTTTCACTGTCCATTTACTCTGGTACAGTAATGGTATGTAGGTCTGGGCAGCAATTAGTAAGTTACTTCCATCCTTGATCCCTTAGGTCCATTGCTGAATGGGCAAATGTAAAGAGAAAAGGCAGAGGTAAGGCAGACTGCTGACACTGAAGGAGGTCATTAGGCAGTAGTGATATTAGCAGTCTGAGTGGGCAGATAGCACAGGTGTGTGACACTTCCTTAACCTGCTTTTTCTCTTTGCATGTGCCCTTTCTGTGCCCCCTTTTCAGTGTCCACCAAGCAGTTTTTCAGGTAAGGTAAAAATGTATCTTCTGATGTATGCATCAATGGGCATCACACGTAGACACCATGACTGTTAGGATCATCCTGGATGGCAGTGGGGAACTTGGAGACTCTTCAGCTCAGTCCCACTGGGCTGCTTTCCAGGATATGCATGGTTTCACGGGTGCCACTATGATGCCTTCAGTCCCTCCCCGAATGGCAGCCTGCAAAAAGAAACAGTCTCGGTACATCTTTCTCCCATGCAATGTGGCCTTTCCCTGTCCCTCCATGCTGGTACACTAAATGTATGTAGGTCAGGGCAGCAATTAGTAAGTTACTCACGTCCTTGATCCCTTAGGTCCATAATTCCATTGCTGAATGGGCACATGTAAAGAGAAAAGGCAGAGGTAAGGCAGGCTGCTGACTCTGAAGGAGGCTGTGAGACAGTAGTGAAGCAGTGATGTCAGCAGTCTGAGTGGGCAGCCAGCACATGTATGCAACACTTCAGATAACCACCATCTGAAGCCCCATGCCTGTCCTCAGCATATTAGTGGAGTGGCGGTCCTTACACTCCTTTTTCTCTTTACATGTACCCTTTCTGTGCCCCCTTGTCAGTGTTCACCCAAGCAGAATTTTAGCTAAGGTAAGAATGCATCTTCTGATGGTGTGTACATCAGTGGGCAGCACACGTAGACACCATGACTTAGGATCATCCTGGATGGCAGTGGGGAACTTGGAGACTCTTCAGCTCAGTCCCACTGGGCTACTTTCCAGGATATGCATGGTTTCATGGGTGCAACTATGATGCCTTCAGTCCCTCCCCAAAAGGCAGCCTGCAAAAAGAAATAGTTTCGGTACATCTTTCTGCAATGCAGTGGCCTTTCACTGTCCATTTACTGTGGTACAGTAAGTGTATGTAGGTCAGAGCAGCAATTAATAAGTTACTTCTGTCCTTGATCCCTTAGGTCCATTGCTGAATGGGCAAATATAAAGAGAAAAGGCAGAGGTAAGGCTGACTGCTGACACTGAAGGAGGTCGTGAGGCAGTAGTGATATTAGTAGTCTGAGTGGGCAGCTAGCACAGGTATGGGACACTTCCATACCCTTCTTTTTCTCTTTGCATGTGCCCATTCTGTGCCTCCTTTTCAGTGTCCACCCAAGCAGTATTTCAGGTAAGGTAAGAATGTATTTTCTGATGTGTGCATCATTGGGTAGCACATGTAGACACCATGACTGCTTGTATCATCCTGGATGGCAGTGGGGAACTTGGAGACTCTTCAGCTCAGTCCCACTGGGCTGCTTTCCAGGATATGCATGGTTTCACGGGTGCCACTATGATGTCTTCAGTCCCTTCCCGAAAGGCAACCTTCCAAAAGAAAGAGTCTAGGTACGTCTTTCTCCAATGCAATGTGGCCTTTTACTGTCCCTCCACTCTGGCACAGTAAATATATGTAGGTCAGGGTAGCAGTTAGTAAGTTACGTCCGTCCTTGATCCCCTAGTTCCATAGGCCCATTGCTGAATGGGCACATGTAAAGAGAAAACTGGATTCACAATAACCATCTTTCCCTCAACTCCAACAGATCTAAAATACTAATTTTTTCCCTTACCAAGTCTTCCTCCTTTGACAAAAACACTTTCAACATCCTAAGCCAAACCAATACTCCCATAGAAGTAGTCCCTTAGTGGCGGTCCTTGGCATTAACATTGATGAGCACCTCAAATTTGATCTCCACATACAACAAAACAAAAAAAAACCCACCAAAAGTTAGGCATGCTCTACAGGAACAACCAATTTCTTTCAAACTCCACTAGACACACCTTAACTACCTCCAACCTCCTTCCCTCTCTCCTTTATGGTGCCCCTCTACTAACTAATCTATCTGCATCCCTCACCTCTAAACTTGAAGCTTGCTATAATAAAATCTCTAAATTCGCCACTAAATCCAAAACCTCAACCCACCATTGCCTTACCCTTCAATCTCTAAACTGGTTAGAGCTCCCAAACCACCTCAACTATCTCCAACTAACAACCGCTCATAAATTAATATTCTACCCTGAAAAATGCCCTGCTTTATCCAACGTCCTTCCCCCTTACATCCCTAGCCGATCATTGAGATCAGAACACCAAAACCTAGTCTCCATTCACAGACCAAAACATTCTGCTGGCCAGCTACTACTATCCTACTCTCTTGGCAAAAAATGGAACACTCTGCCTCCTTCACTTAGGACTATACCTAACACGGAATTTTTCAAGACCCAACTCCACTCATACTTATCATCCAAATGGAAATGTTCTTGCTTTCACCCTCTCTCATATGTGCTCTCTGATTTCATTTCTAACTCCCAAAATGTCTAAGCTACCTCTCAATTGACTATACAGAGGAAAACATTGCAAAAAACAAAAAAAAAAAACATTTTTCTTTAGAATCTTTTAGAACATTTTTAGAACTTTAAAACATTATTTTAGTTTGTTGCACTGTTCTTACTATGTATAATTAATACGAGACACTTCTATTGTACCTCTATTATATTTTTATCTTTCATTTGTAACCTTGATTGTACTGCCTTTGGAGCTTTTCTCCCCGGGCCTCCACTGAAAATGGGTACCTCGTGGCCCAGTAGACTTCCCCGGTAATCAAAGTGAAATAAATAAATAAACAAATAAATAAATAAAAGGCAGAGGTAAGGCAGACTGCTGACACTGAAGGAGGTTGTTAGACAGTGATATCAGCAGTCTGAGTGGGCAGCCAGCACAGGTATGGGGCACTTCTTTACCCTACTTTTTCTCTTTGCATTTGCCGTTTCTGTGCCCCTTTTCAGTGTCCACCCAAGCAGTATTTCAGGTAAGCTAAGAATGCATCTTCTGATGTGTGCATCAATTGGCAGCACAAATAGACACCATGACTGTTAGGATCATCCTGGATGGCAGCGGGGAACCTGGACTCTTCAGCTCAGTCCCACTGGGCTGCTTTCCAGGATATGCATGGTTTCACGGGTGCCACTATGATGCCTTCAGTCCCTCCCCAAAAAGCAGCCTGCAAAAAGAAACAGTCTGGATACATCTTTCTCCAAAGCAATGTGGCCTTTCACTGTACCTCCAAGCTGGTACAGTAAACGTATGTAGGTCAGGGCAGAAATTAGTAAGTTACTTCCGTCCTTTATTCCTTAGGTCCATAGGTCCATAGCTGAATGGGCACATGTAAAGAGAAATGGCAGATGTAAGGCAGACTGATGACACTGAAGGAGGTCGTGAGGCAGTAGTGATATTAGCAGTCTGAGTGGGCAGCCAGCACAGGTATGGGACACTTCCTTACCATGATTTTTCTCTTTGCATGTGCCCTTTCTGTGCCTCCTTTTCAGTGTCCACCCAAGCAGTATTTCAGGTAAGGTAGGAATGTATTTTCTGATGTGTGCATCATTGGGTAGCACACGTAGACACCATGACTGTTTGGATCATCCTGGATGGCAGTGGGGAACTTGGAGATTCTTCAGCTCAGTCCCACTGGGCTGCTTTCCAGGATATGCATGGTTTCACGGGTGCCACTATGATGTCTTCAGTCCCTTCCCGAAAGGCAACCTTGAAAAAGAAAGAGTCTAGGTACATCTTTCTCTAATGCAATATGGCCTTCCACTGTCTCTCCATGCTGGTACAGTAAATGTTTGTAGGTCAGGGCAGCAATTAGTAAGTTACTCACGTCCTTGATCCCTTAGGTCCATAGGTCCATTGCTGAATGGGCACATGTAAAGAGAAAAGGCAAAGGTAAGGCAGGCTGCTGAGGAGGCTGTGAGACAGTAGTGAAGTAGTGATGTCAGCAGTCTGAGAGGGCAGTCAGCACAGTTATGTGACACTTCAGATAACCACCAGCTGAAGCTCCATGCCTGTCCTCAGCATATTAGTGGAGTGGCGGTCCTTACCCTGCTTTTTCTCTTTACATGTACCCTTTCTGTGCCCCCTTGTCAGTGTCCACCCAAGCCGAATTTTAGCTAAGGTAAGAATGCATCTTCTGATGATGTCTGCATCAGTGTGCAGCACACATAGACACCATGACTTAGGATCATCCTGGATGGCAGTGGGGTACTTGGAGACTCTTCAGCTCAGTCCCACTGTGCTGCTTTCCAGGATATGCATGGTTTCACAGGTGCAAGTGTGATGCCTTCTGTCCCTCCCCAAAAGGCAGCCTGCAAAAAGAAAGAGTTTCGGTACATGTTTCTCCAGTGCAATGTAGCCTTTCACTGTCCCTCTACTCTGGTACAGTAAGTGTATGTAGGTCAGGGCAGCAATTAGTAAGTTACTTCTGTCCTTGATCCCTTAGGTCCATTGCTGAATGGGCAAATATAAAGGGAAAAGGCAGAGGTAAGGCAGACTGCTGACACTGAAGGAGGTCGTGAGGCAGTAGTGATATTAGCAATCTGAGTGGGCAGCTAGCACAGGTATGGGACACTTCCATACCCTTCTTTTTCTCTTTGCATGTGCCCATTCTGTGCCTCCTTTTCAGTGACCACCCAAGCAGAATTTTAGCTAAGGCAAGAATTGTATCTTCTGATGGTGTGTGCATCAGTGGGCAGCACACGTAGACTCCATGACTGTTAGGATCATCCTGGATGGCAGTGGGGAACTTGTAGACTCTTCAGCTCAGTCCCACTGGGCTGCTTTCCAGGATATGCATTGTTTCACGGGTGCCCCTGTGATGTCTTCCGTCCATTCCCGAAAGGCAACCTTCAAAAAGAAAGAGTCTAGGTACGTCTTTCTCCAATGCAATGTGGCCTTTCACTGTCCCTCCACTCTAGCACAGTAAATATATGTAGGTCAAGGTTGTAGTTAGTAAGTTATGTCCATCCTTGATCCCTTAGTTCCATAGGTCCATTGCTGAATGGGCACATGTAAAGAGAAAAGGCAGAGGTAAGGCAGACTGCTGACACTAATGGAGGTTGTGAGACAGTGAAAGGGAAGTCTGAGTGGGCAGCCAGCACAGGCATGGGACACTTCATATAACCACCAGCTGAAGCGCCATGCCTGTCCTCAGCATATTAGTGGAGTGGCGGTCCTTACCCTGCTTTTTCTCTTTACATGTACCCTTTCTGTGCCCCCTTGTCAGTGTGCACCCAAGCAGAATTTCAGCTAAGGCAAGAATGTATCTTCTGATGGTGTGTGCATCAGTGGGCAACACACGTAGACACCATGACTTAGTGTCATCCTGGATGGCAGTGGGGAACTTTGAGACTCTTCAGCTCAGTCCCACTGGGCTGCTTTCCAGGATATGCATGGTTTCATGGGTGCCACTATGATAATTTTAATCCCTCCCCGAAAGGCCACCTGCAAAAAGAGTCTAGGTATGTCTTTCTCTAATGCAATGTGGCCTTTCACTGTCTCATTACTCTGGTACAGTAAGTGTATGTTAGTCAGGGCAGCAATTAGTAAGTTACTCCGTCATTGATCCCTTAGGTCCATTGCTGAATGGGCACATGGAAAGAGAAATGGCAGAGGTGAGCCAGACTCCTGACACTGAAAGAGATCATGAGACAGTGATATCCGCAGTCTGAGTGGGTAGCCAGCACAGGTATGGGACACTTCCTTACCCTGCTTTTTCTCTTTGCATGTGCCCTTTCTGTGCCCCCTTTTCAGTGCCCACACAAGCAGTATCTTCTGATGTGTGGATCAATGGGCAGCACACATAGACACTGTTAGGATCATCCTAGATGGCAGTGGGGAATTTAGAGATTCTTCAGCTCAGTCCCACTGCGCTGCTGTCCATGATATGCATGGCTTCATGGGTGCCACTATGATGCCTTCAGTCCCTCCCTGAAAGGCAGCTGGCAAAAAGAAAGAGTCTAGGTACGTCTTTCTCCAAAGTAATGTGGCCTTTCACTGTACCTCCACGCTGGTACAGTAAACGTATGTAGGACAGGGCAGTAATTAGTACGTTACTTCTGTCCTTTATCCCTTAGTTCCGTAGGTCCATAGCTGAATGGGCACATGTAAAAAGAAAAGGCAGAGGTAAGGCAGACTGCTGACACTGAAGGAGGTCATGAGACAGTGATATCAGCAGTCTGAGTGGGTAGCCAGCACAGGTATGGGGCACTTTACCCTACTTTTTCTCTTTGCATTTGCCGTTTCTTTGCCACTTTTCAGTGTCCACCCAAGCAGTATTTCAGGTAAGCTAAGAATGCATCTTCTGATGTGTGCATCAATTGGCAGCACAAATAGACACCATGACTGTTAGGATCATCCTGGATGTCAGTGGGGAACCTGGAGACTCTTCAGCTCAGTCCCACTGGGCTGCTTTCCAGGATATGCATGGTTTCACGGGTGCCACTATGATGCCTTCAGTCCCTCCCCAAAAGGCAGCCTGCAAAAAGAAAGAGTCTAGGTACATCTTTCTCCAATGCAATGTGACCTTTCACTGTCTCTCCATGCTGGTACAGTAAATGTTTGTAGGTCAGGGCAGCAATTAGTAAGTTACTCACGTCCTTGATCCCTTAGGTCCAATAGTCCATTGCTGAATGGGCACATGTAAAGAGAAAAGGCAGAGGTAAGGCAGGCTGCTGACTCTGAAGGAGGCTGTGAGACAGTAGTGAAGTAGTGATGTCAGCAGTCTGAGTGGGCAGTCAGCACAGTAATGTGACACTTCAGATAACCACCAGCTAAAGCTCCATGCCTGTCCTCAGCATATTAGTGGAGTGGCGGTCTTTACCCTGCTTTTTCTCTTTACATGTACCCTTTCTGTGCCCCCTTGTCAGTGTCCACCCAAGTCCAATTTTAACTAAGGTAAGAATGCATCTTCTGATGGTGTCTGCATCAGTGTGCAGCACACGTTGACACCATGACTTAGGATCATCCTGGATGGCAGTTGGGAACTTGGAGACTCTTCAGCTCAGTCCCACTGTGCTGCTTTCCAGGATATGCATGGTTTCACAGGTTCAAGTGTGATGCCTTCTGTCCCTCCCCAAAAGGCAGCCTGCAAAAAGAAAGAGTTTCGGTACATGTTTCTCCAGTGCAGTGTAGCCTTTCACTGTCCCTCCACTCTGGTACAGTAAATGTTTGTAGGTCAGGGCAGCAATTAGTAAGTTACTTCCGTCCTTCATCCCTTTGGTCCATAGGTCTTTTGCTGAATGGGCACATGTAAAGAGAAAAGGCAGAAGTAAGGCAGACTGCCGACACTGAAAAAGGTTGTGAGACCGTGATATTAGCAGTCTGAGTGGGCAACCAGCACAGGTATGGGACACTTCAGATAACCACCAGCTGAAGTGCATTGCCTGTCTTTGGCATATTAGTAGGAGTGGCAGTCCTTACCCTGCTTTTTCTTTTTACATGTACCCTTTCTGTGCTTTCTTGTCAGTGTGCACCCAAGCAGAATTTCAGCTAAGGTAAGAATCTATCTTCTGATGGTGTGTGCATCAGTGGTCAGCACACGTAGACACCATGACTTAGGTACATCCAGGATGGCAGTGGGGAACTTCGAGACTCTTCCGATCAGTCCCACTGGGCTGCTTTCCAGGATATGCATGGTTTCATGGGTGCCACTATGATGCTTTCAATCCCTCCCCGAAAGGCCACCTGGAAAAAGAGTCTAGGTACGTCTTTCTCCAATGCAATGTGGCCTTTCACTGTCCATTTAATCTGGTACAGTAAGGGTATGTAGGTCTGGGCAGCAATTAGTAAGTTACTTCCATCCTTGATCCCTTAGGTCCATTGCTGAATGGGCAAATGTAAAGAGAAAAGGCAGAGGTAAGGCAGACTGCTGACGCTGAAGGATGTCATGAGGCAGTAGTGATATTAGCAGTCTGAGTTGTTGGCAGCTAGCACAGGTGTGTGACACTTCCTTACCCTGCTTTTTCTCTTTGCATGTGCCCTTTCTCTGCCCCCTTTTCAGTGTCCACCCAAGCAGTTTTTCAGGTAAGGTAAGAATGTATCTTCTGATGTATGCATCATTGGGTAGCACACGTAGACTCCATGACTGTTAGGATCATCCTGGATGGCAGTGGGGAACTTGGAGACTATTCAGCTCAGTCCCACTGGGCTGCTTTCCAGGATATGCATGGTTTCATGGGTGCCACTATGATGTCTTCAGTCCCTTCCCGAAAGGCAACCTTGAAAAAGAAAGAGTCTTTCTCCAATGCAATGTGGCCTTTCACTGCCCCTCCACTCTGGCACAGTAAATATATGTAGGTCAGGGCAGTAGTTTGTAAGTTATGTCCATCCTTGATCCCTTAGTTCCATAGGTCCATTTCTGAATGGGCACATGTAAAGAGAAAAGGCAGAGGTAAGGCAGACTGCTGGCACTGAAGGAGGTCGTGAGACAGTGATAAGAGCAGTCTGAGTGTGCAGCCTGCACAGGCATGGGACACTTCATATAACCACCAGCTGAAGAGCCATGCCTGTCCTCGGCATATTAGTGGAGTGGCAGTCCTTACCCTGCTTTTTCTCTTTACATGTACCCTTTCTGTGCCCCCTTGTCAGTGTGCACCCAAGCAGAATTTCAGCTAAGGCAAGAATGTATCTTCTGATGGTATGTGCATCAGTGGGCAACACACGTAGACCCCATGACTTAGTGTCATCCTGGATGGCAATGGGGAACTTTGAGACTCTTTAGCTCAGTCCCACTGGGCTGCTTTCCAGGATATGCATGGTTTCATGGGTGCCAATATGATGATTTTAATCCCTCCTGAAAGGCCACCTCCAAAAAGAGTCTAGGTATCTTTCTCTAATGCAATGTGGCCTTTCACTGTCTCTTTACTCTGGTACAGTAAGTGTATGTAAGTCAGGGCAGCAATTAGTAAGTTACTCCATCATTGATCCCTTAGGTCCATTGCTGAATGGGTACATGGAAAGAGAAAAGGCAGAGGTGAGCCAGACTCCTGACACTGAAAGAGGTCGTGAGACAGTGATATCAGCAGTCTGAGTGGGCAGCCAGCACAGGTATGGGACACTTCCTTATCCTGCTTTTTCTCTTTGCATGTACCCTTTCTGTGCCCCCTTTTCAGTGTGCACACAAGCAGTATTTCAGCTAAGGTAAGAATGTATCTTCTGATGTGTGGATCAATGGGCAGCACACATAGACACTGTGACTGTTAGGATCATCCTAGATGGCAGTGGGAATTTAGAGATACTTCAGCTCAGTCCCACTGCGCTGCTGTCCATGATATGCATGGCTTCATGGGTGCCACTATGATGCCTTCAGTCCCTCCCTGAAAGGCAGCCTGCAAAAAGAAAGAGTCTAGGTACGTCTTTCTCCAACGTAATGTGGCCTTTCACTGTACCTCCATGCTGGTACAGTAAATGTATGTAGGTCAGGGCAGAAATTAGTAAGTTACTTCCGTCCTTTATCCCTTAGGTCCGTAGGTCCATAGCTGAATGGGCACATGCAAAGAGAAAAGGCAGAGGTAAGGCAGACTGCTGACACTGAAGGAGGTCATGAGGCAGTAGTGATATTAGCAGTCTGAGTGGGCAGCCAGCACAGGTGTGGGACACTTCCTTACCATGCTTTTCTCTTTGCATGTGCCCTTTCTGTGCCTCCTTTTCAGTGTCCACACAAGCAGTATTTCAGGTAAGGTAAGAATGTATTTTCTGATGTGTGCATCATTGGGTAGCACACGTACACACCATGACTGCTTGGATCATCCTGGATGGCAGTGGGGAACTTGGAGACTCTTCAGCTCAGTCCCACTGGGCTGCTTTCCAGGATATGCATGGTTTCACGGGTGCCACTACGATGTTTTCAGTCCCTTCCCGAAAGGCAACCTTCAAATGGAAAGAGTCTAGGTACGTCTTTCTCCAACGCAATGTGGCCTTTTACTGTCCCTCCACTCTAGCACAGTAAATATATGTAGGTCAGGGCAGTAGTTAGTAAGTTATGTCCATCCTTGATCCCTTAGTTCCATAGGTCTATTTCTGAATGGGAACATGTAAAGAGAAAAGGCAGAGGTAAGGCAGACTGCTGACACTGAAGGAGGTTGTGAGACAGTGATAAGAGCAGTCTGAGTGGGCAGGCAGCACAGGCATGGGACACTTCATATATCCACCAGCTGATTTGCATGGTTTCATGGGTGCCACTATGATGCTTTTAATCCCTCCCCGAAAAGCCACCTGCAAAAAGAGTCTAGGTATGTCTTTCTCCAATGCAATGTGGTCTTTCACTGTTCCTTTACTCTGGTACAGTAAGTGTATGTAGGTCAGGGCAGCAATTAGTAAGTTACTCCGTCATTGATCCCTTAGGTCCATTGCTGAATGGGCACATGGAAAGTGAAAAGGCAGAGGTAAGGCAGACTGCTGTAACTGAAAGTGGTCTTGAGACAGTGATATTAGCAGTCTGAGTGGGCAGCCAGCACAGGTATGGGACACTTCTTTACCCTACCTTTTCTCTTTGCATTTGCCCTTTCTGTGCCCCCTTTTTTGTCTCCACCCAAGCAGTATTTCCGGTAAGGTAAGAATGTATCTTCTGATGTGTCCATCAATGGGCAGCACACGTAGACACCATGACTGTTGGGATCATCCTGGATGGCAGTGGGGAACTTGGAGATGTTTTGGCTGAGTCTCACTGTGCTGCTTTCCAGGATATGCAGGGTTTCACGGTTGCCACTATGATGCCTTCTTTCCCTCCCCGAAAGGCAGCCTGCAAAAAGAAACAGTCTAGATACGTCTATCTGCAATGCAATGTGGCCTTTCACTGTCCCTCCATGCTGGTACAGTAAATGTATGTAGGTCAGGGCAGCAATTAGTAAGTTACTCTCGTCCTTGATCCCTTAGGTCTAGAAGTCCATTGCTGAATGGGCACATGTAAAGAGAAAAGGCAGAGGTAAGGCAGGCTGCTGACTCTGAAGGAGGCTGTGAGACAGTAGTGAAGTAGTGATGTCAGCAGTGGGAGTGGGCAGCCAGCACAGGTATGCGACACTTCAGATAACCACCAGCTGAAGCCCCATGCCTGTCATCAGCATATTAGTGGAGTGGTGGTCCTTACCCTGCTTTTTCTCTTTACATGTACCCTTTCTGTGCCCCCTTATCAGTGTCCACCCAAGCAGAATTTTAGCTAAGGCAAGAATTGTATCTTCTTATGGTGTGTGCATCAGTGGGCAGCACACATAGACACCATGACTGTTAGAATCATCCTGGATGGCAGTGGGGAACTTGTAGACTCTTCAGTTTAGTCCCATTGGGCTGCTTTCCAGGATATGCATGGTTTCACGGGTGACCCTATGATGTCTTCAGTCCATTCCCGAAAGGCAACCTTCAAAAAGAAAGAGTCTAGGTACGTCTTTCTCCAATGCAATGTGACCTTTCACTGTCCCTCCACTCTAGCACAGTAAATGTATGTAGGTCAGGGCAGAAATTAGTAAGTTACTTCCGTCCTTGATCCCTTAGTTCCATAGGTCCATTGCTGAATGGGCACATGTAAAGAGAAAAGGCAGAGGTAAGGCAGACTGCTGACACTGAAGGAGGTTGTGAGACAGTGATAAGAGCAGTCTGAGTGGGCAGCCAGCACAGGCATGGGACACTTCATATAACCACCAGCTGAAGCGGCATGCCTGTCCTCGGCATATTAGTGGAGTGGCGGTCCTTACCCTGCTTTTTCTCTTTACATGTACCCTTTATGTGCCCCCTTGTCAGTGTGCACCCAAGCAGAATTTCAGCTAAGGCAAGAATGTATCTTCTGATGGTCTGTGCATCAGTGGGCAACACACATAGACACCATGACTTAGTGTCATCCTTTGAGACTCTTCAGCTCAGTCCCACTGGGCTGCTTTCCAGGATATGCATGGTTTCATGGGTGCCACTATGATGATTTTAATCCCTCCCCAAAAGGCCACCTGCAAAAAGAGTCTAGGTATGTCTTTCTCTAATGCAATGTGGCCTTTCACTGTCTCTTTACTCTGGTACAGTAAGTGTATGTTAGTCAAGGCAGCAATTTGGAAGTTACTCCGTCATTGATCCCTTAGGTCCATTGCTGAATGGGCACATGGAAAGAGAAAAGGCAGAGTTGAGCCAGACTCCTGACACTGAAAGAGGTCGTGAGACAGTGATATCAGCAGTCTGAGTAGGCAACCAGCACAGGTATGGGACACTTCCTTACCCTGCTTTTTCTCTTTGCATGTGCCCTTTCTGTGCCCCCTTTTCAGTGTCCACACAAGCAGTATTTCAGCTAAGATAAGAATTTATCTTCTGATGTGTGGATCAATGGTCAGCACACATAGACACCGTGACTGTTAAGATCATCCTAGATGGCAGTGGGTAATTTATAGATTTTTCAGCTCAGTCCCACTGCACTGCTGTCCATGATATCCATGGCTTCATGGATGCCACTATGATGCCTTCAGTCCCTCCCTGAAAGGCAGCCTGCAAAAAGAAACAGTCTAGGTACGTCTTTCTCCAACGTAATGTGGCCTTTCACTGTACCTCCACACTGGTACAGTAAAGGTATGTAGTTCAGGACAGTAATTATTAAGTTACTTCCGTCCTTTATCCCTTAGGTCCGTAGGTCCATAGCTAAATGGGCACATGTAAAGAGAAAAGGCAGAGGTAAGGGAGACTGCTAATACTGAAGGTGGTCGTGAGACAGTGATATCAGCAGTCTGAGTGGGCAGTCAGCACAGGCATGGAACACTTCATATAACCACCAGCTGAAGCGCCATGCCTGTCCTCAGCATATTAGTGGAGTGGCGTAAGTTACCCTGCTTTTTCTCTTTACATGTACCCTTTCTGTGCCCCCTTGTCAGTCTGCACCCAAGCAGAAGTTCAGCTAAGATAAGAATGTATCTTTTGATGGTGTGTGCATCAGTGGGCAGCATACGTAGACCCCATGACTTAGGATCATCCTGGATGGCAGTGGGGAACTTGGAGAGTCTTCAGCTCAGTCCCACTGTGCTGCTTTCCAGGATATGCATAGTTTCACAGGTGCCACTATGATGCTTTCAATCCCTCCCTGAAAGACCACCTGCAAAAAGAGTCTAGGTATATCTTTCTCCAATGCAATGTGGCCTTGCACTGTCCCTTTACTCTGGTACAGTAAGTGTACATAGGTCAGGGCAGCAATTAATAAGTTACTTCTGTCCTTGATCCCTTAGGTCCATTGCAGAATGGGCACATGTAAAACGCAAGCAGTATTTCAGCTAAGAATGTATCTTCTGATGTGTGCATCATTGGGCAGCACATGTAGACACCATAACTGTTAGGATCATCCTGGATGGCAGAGGGGAACTTGGAGACTCTTCAGCTCAGTCCCATTGGGCTGCTTTCCAGGATATGCATGGTTTCACTGGTGCCCCTATGATGTCTTCAGTCCCTCCCGAAAAGGCAACCTGCAAAAGGAAATAGTCTTGGTACGTCTTTCTCCAATGCAATGTGGCCTTTCACTGTCCCTCCACTCTGGTACAGTAAATGTATATAGTTCAGGGCAGCAATTAGTATGTTACTTCTACCCTTGATACCTTAGATCCATTGCTGAATGGGCACATGTAAAAAGAAAAGGCAGAGGTAAGTCAGACTGCTGACACTGAAGGAGGTCATGAGACAGTGATATTAGCAGTCTGAGTGGACAGCCAGCACAGGTATGGGACATTTCCTTACCCTGCCTTTTCTCTTTGCATGTGCCCTTTCTGTGCCCCCTATTCAGTGTCTACCCAAGCAGTATTTCAGGTAAGGTAAGAATGTATCTTCTGATGTGTGCATCATTGGGCACCACACAAAGACACCATCCATATAGGATCATCCTGGATAGCAGTAGGGAACATGCAAAGAGAAAAGGCAGTAAATATATGTAGGTCAGGGCAGTAGTTAGTAAGTTCCGTCCGTCCTTGATCCCTTAGTTCCATAGGTCCATTGATGAATGGGCACATGTAAAGAGAAAAGGCAGAGGTAAGGCAGACTGCTGACACTGAAGGAGGTTGTGAGACAATAGTATTATCAGCAGTCTGAGTGGGCAGCCAGCACAGGTATGCAACACTTCAGATAACCACCAGCTGAATACCCATGCCTTTCCTTGGCATATTAGTGGAATGGCAGTCCTTACCCTGCTTTTTCTCTTTACATGTACCCTTTCTGTGTCCACCCAAGCAGAATTTCAGCTAAGGTAGGAATGTATCTTCTGATGGTGTGTGCATCAGTGGGCAGGACACATAGACACCATGGCTTAGTGTCATCCTGTATGGCAGTGGGAAACTTGGAGACACTTCAGCTCAGTCCCACTGGGCTGCTTTCCAGGATATGCATGGTTTCATGGGTGCCACTATGATGATTTTAATCCCTCCCCGAAAGGCCACCTGCAAAAAGAGTCTAGGTATGTCTTTCTCTAATGCAATGTGGCCTTTCACTGTCCCTTTACTCTGGTACAGTAAGTGTACATTGGTCAGGGCAGCAATTAATAAATTACTTCCATCTTTGATCCCTTTGGTCCATTGCTGAATGGGCACATGTAAAACCCAAGCAGTATTTCAGCTAAGGTATGGTAAGAATGTATCTTCTGATGTGTGCATCATAGACAGCATGACTGTTACGATCATCTGGGATGGCAGTTGGGAACATGTAAAGAGAAAAGGCAGAGGTAAGGCAGGCTGCTGACTCTGAAGGAGGTTGTGAGACCGTAGTGAAGTAGTGATATCAGCAGTCTGAGTGGACAGCCAGCACAGGTATGGGAAACTTCAGATAACCACCAATTGAAGTCCTATGCCTGTCCTCCACATATTAATTGAGTGGCGATCCTTACCCTGCTTTTTCTTTTTACATATACCCTTTCTGTGCCCCCTTGTCATTGTCCACCCAAGCAGAATTTTAGCTAAGGTAAGAATGTATCTTCTGAATGTGTTTGCATCAGTGGGCAGCACATGTAGACACCATGAAATAGGATAATCCCAGATGGCAGTGGGGAACTTGGAGACTCTTCAGCTCAGTCCCACTGGGCTGTTTTCCAGGATATGCATGGTTTCACTGGTGCCACTATGATGCTTTCAGTCCCTCCCCAAAATGCACCCAGCAAAAAAAAGTAGTCTCGGTACGTCTTTCTCCAATGCAATGTGGCCTTTCACTATCCCTCCACTCTAGTACAGTAAATGTATATAGTTCAGGGCAGCAATTAGTATGTTACTTCCGTCCTTGATCCCTTGGGTCCATAGAACCATTGCTGAATGGGCACATGTAATAAGAAAAGGCAGAGGTAAGGCAGACTGCTGACACTGAAGGAGGTCATGAGACAGTGATATCAGCAGTCTGAGTGGACAGCCAGCACAGGTATGGGACATTTCCTTACCCTGCTTTTTCTCTTTGCATGTGCTCTTTCTGTGCCCCCTATTCAGTGTCCACACAAGCAGTATTTCAGGTAAGGTAAGAGTGTATCTTCTGATGTGTGTATCATTGGGCAGCACACAAAGACACCATCCATATAGGATCATCCTGGATGGCAGTGGGGAACATTTAAAGAAAAAATGCAGAGGTAAGGCAGACTGCTGACACTGAAGCGTCCAGGAAAGTAAATAATGTGGGAAGAAATATTCAGGGAATTGTTATGGCTAGGCTTGTATAGGCCCTAGGGCTGATAGCCTAGTACTAACCTATGAACCTATGAACCTATGAACCTATGAGACAGTGATATCAGCAGTCTGTGTGGGCAGCCAGCACAGGTATGGGACACTTCAGATAACCACCAGCTAAATTGCCATGCCTGTCCTTGGCATATTAGTGGAGTGGTGGTCCTTACCCTGCTTTTTCTCTTTACATGTACCCTTTCTGTGACCACTTGTCAGTGTCCACCCAAGCAGAATTTCAGCTAAGGTAAGAATGTATCTTCTGATGGTGTGTGCATCAGTGGGTAGCACACGTAGACACCATGACTTAGGATAATCCCGGATGGCAGTGGGGAACTTGGAGACTCTTCAGCTCAGTCCCACTGGGCTGCGTTCCAGGATATGCATGGTTTCATGGGTGCCACTATGATGCTTTCAATCACTCCACAAAAGGCAACCTGCAAAAGGAAAGAGTCTAGGTACAGCTTTCTCGATTTCAGTGTGGCCTTTCACTGTCCCTCCACTCTGGCACAGGAAATTTATGTAAGTCAGGGCAGCAATTAGTAATTTACTTCCATCCTTGATCCCTTAGGTCCATAGGTCCATTGCTGAATGGGCACATGTAAAGAGAAAAAGAAGTGGTAAGGCAGATTGCTGACACTGAAGGAAGTTGTGAGACAGTAATATCAGCAGTCTGAGTGGGCAGCCAGCACAGGTATGGGACACATCAGATAACCACCAGCTGAAGTGCCATGCCTGTCCTCGGCATATTAGTGGAGTGGCAGTCCTTACTCTGCTTTTCACTTTACATGTACCCTTTCTGTGCCCCCTTGTCTGTGTGCACCAAAGCAAAATTTCAGCTAAGGTAAGAATGTATCTTTTGATGGTGTGTGCATCAGTGGGCAGCACACGTAGACACCATGACTTAGGATAATCCTGGATTTCAGTGGGGAACTTTGACTCTTCATCTCAGTCCCACTGGGCTGCTTTCTAGGATATGCATGGTTTCATGGGTGTCACTATGATGCTTTTAATCCCTCCCCAAAAGGCCACCTGCAAAAAGAGTCTAGGTATGTCTTTCTCCAATGCAATGTGGCCTTTCACTGTCCCTTTACTCTGGTACAGTAAGTGTATGTAGATCAGGGCAGTAATTAGTAAGTTACTCCATCATTGATCCCTTAGGTCCATTGCTGAATGGGCACATGGAAAGAGAAAAGGCAGAGGTGAGCCAGACTCCTGACACTGAAAGATGTCATGAGACAGTGATATCAGCAGTCTGAGTCGGCAACCAGCACAGGTATGGGACACATCAGATAACCACCAGCTGAAGCGCCATGCCTGTCCTCGGCATATTAGTGGAGTGGCAGTCCTTACCCTGCTTTTCTCTTTACATGTACCCTTTCTGTGCCCCCTTGTCTGTGTGCACCAAAGCAGAATTTCAGCTAAGGTAAGAATGTATCTTTTGATGATGTGTGCATCAGTGGGCAGCACACGTAGACACCATGACTTAGGATAATCCTGGATGGCAGTGGGGAACTTGGGAGACTCTTCAGCTCAGTCCCAATGGGCTGCTTTCCAGGATATGCATGGTTTCATGGGTGCCACTATGATGCTTTCAATCACTCCCCAAAAGGCAACCTATAAAAAGAAAGAGTCTAGGTACAGCTTTCTCCAATGCAATGTGGCCTTTCACTGTCCCTCCACTCTGGCACAGGAAATGTATGTAAGTCAGGGCAGCAATTAGTAAGTTACTTCCGTCCTTGATCCCTTATGTCCATAGGTCCATTGCTGAATGGGCATATGTAAAGAGAAAAAGCAGAGGTAAGGCAGATTGCTGACACTGAAGGAAGTTGTGAGACAGTAATATCAGCTGTCTGAGTGGGCAGCCAGCACAGGTATGGGACACATCAGATAACCACCAGCTGAAGCGCCATGCCTGTCCTCGGCATATTAGTGGAGTGGCAGTCCTTACCTTGCTTTTCTCTTTAAATGTACCCTTTCTGTTCCCCCTTGTCTGTGTGCACCAAAGCAGAATTTCAGCTAAGGTAAGAATGTATCTTTTGATGATGTGTGCATCAGTGGGCAGCACACGTAGACACCATGACTTAGCATAATCCTGTATGGCAGTGGGGAACTTGGGAGACTCTTCAGCTCAGTCCCAATGGGCTGCTTTCCAGGATATGCATGGTTTCATGGGTGCCACTATGATGCCTTTAGTCACTCCCCGAAAGCAACCTGCAAAAACAAAGAGTCTAGGTACGTCTTTCTCCAATGCAATGTGGCCTTTCACTATCCCTCCACTCTGGTACAGTAAATGTATGTAGGTCAGGGTAGCAATTAATAAGTTACTTCTGTCCGTGATCCCTTAGGTCCATTGCTGAATGGGCACATGTAAAACACAAGCAGTATTTCAGCTAAGGTAAGGTAAGAATGTATCTTGTGATGTGTGCATCATTGGGCAGCACACGTAGACACCATGACTGTTAGGATAATCCTGAATGGTAGTAGGGAACTTGGAGACTCTTCAGCTCAGTCCCACTGTGCTGGTTTCCAGGATGTGCATGGATTCATGGGTGCCACTATGATGCTTTCAATCACTCCCCGAAAGGCAACCTGCAAAAAGAAATAGTCTAGGTACATCTTTCTCTAATGTAATCTGGCCTTTCACTGTCCCTCCCTCTGGCACAGTAAATGTTTATAGGTCAGGGCAGCAGTTAGTAAGTTACTTCCGTCCTTGATCCCTTAGGTCCATAGGTCCATTGCTGAATGGGCACATGTAAAGAGAAAAGGCAGAGGTAAGGCAGACTGCTGACAATGAAGGAGGATGTGAGACAGTAATATCAGCAGGCTGTGTGGGCAGCCAGCACAGGTATGGGACACTTAAGATAACCACCAGCTTAATCCCCATGCCTGTCCTCGGCATATTAGTGGAGTGGCAGTCCTTACCCTGCTTTTTCTCTGTACATGTACCCTTTCTGTGTCCACTTGTCAGCCAGCACAGGTATGAGACACATCAGATCACCACCAGCTGAAGCGCCATGCCTGTCCTCAGCATATTAGTGGAGTGGCAGTCCTTGCCCTGCTTTTTCTCTGTACATGTACAGTTTCTGTGCCCCCTTGTCCATGTGCACCCAAGCAGAAATTCAGCTAAGGTAAGAATGTATCTTTTGATGGTGTGTGCATCAGTGGGCAGCACATGTAGACACCATGACGTAGGATAATCCTGGATGGCAGTGAGGACCTTGGAGACTCTTCACTGACCTGCTTTCCAGGATATGCATGGATGCATGGGTGACACTATGATGCCTTCAGTCCCTCCCCAAAAGGCAACCTGCAAAAAGAAATAGTCTCGGTTCGTCTTTCTCAAATGCAATGTGGCCTTTCACTGTCCCTCCACTCTGGTACAGTAAATGTATATAGTTCGGGACAGCAATTAGTAAGTTACATCCGTCCTTGATCCATTAGGTCCATAGGTCCATTGCAGAATGGGCACATGTAAAAAGAAAAGGCAGAGGTAAGGCAGACTGCTGACACTGAAGGAAGTCATAAGACAGTGATATCATCAGTATGAGTGGACAGCCAGCACAGGTATGCAGCATTTCCTTACCCTGCTTTTTAGTTTCATAGTTTCATAGTTTCATAGTATAGTACTAGGCTATCTGCCCTGGGGCATTTGTAAGCCTAGCCATAGTGATGTGGCTTTTGCCACCCATGAAATGGTACAAAAATGTACAGATAAAATCTAGAATACTATGCTTCTGTCTAGTAGTGACACAGTGAAGGTCCCCTTATATAATAGAATTAGTTTGCTGTGCCCCTGTCTAGCAGTGACACAGATGTGACCCCTGGGGTAAACTTACGATCTCCCATCCACTCATCAAGATTTCTCTTCAAGAGAGTCAGTGAGGGGCTCTGCCTAATACGAACTGGGATCCTGTTCCAAAGCATGGGAAGCCTCTGGGTTATGAATCTATCCCTCCAGCATGTCCTATTCATACTTGTGCCGAGGTTTAAGTCTTTAGCTCTCATGGTCCTGATGGATTTGGATTTTTTGAGGTGGAGCATGTCCATCAGATCCTGATTGAACATGGCCTTGTA
This sequence comes from Protopterus annectens, assembly GCF_019279795.1. Classification (NCBI taxonomy): domain Eukaryota; kingdom Metazoa; phylum Chordata; order Ceratodontiformes; family Protopteridae; genus Protopterus; species Protopterus annectens. The sequence goes on along the minus strand of NC_056734.1, from coordinate 652,789,485 downwards.
CGTCAGGCAAAGATCACCTCTGAGCAGGCGGTATGCTACTGAATAGAGCTGAAGTTTCTTTAGTCTGGCAGAATAAGACATATGTTGGAGACCCTTGATCCTTTTGGTGAGGTACTTTTGTGGTCTCTCCAGCTGTTGCACGTGCCGGGTGAGGTACATACCAAATGGGTCATTGTACTCAATCATGGGTCTGATGAGGGAGGAATATAGGGGTGCAATGACATCCTTGGATCTAGATATGAAACCCTTCATGATGAGGTGTGCAAGGTAGAATGTTTTTCTAACCACTTTGGCAACGTGGGTGTCAAATGAGAGGTCGCTGTCTACTTGGGTCCCTAGGTCTCTGATTTCTTTTTCCGTACTCAGTGGGTTGCTGTCTATGTGATAATTTGTGGGTACTTTGTTTTTTCCAAAAGGGATAACTATACATTTTTTGGCATTTAGTTTAAGGCCGTGACTACGGCACCAGTTGTCCGTTTCAGTGAGGCCTTTTTGTAGGATGTGTGTATCTGCTGGTGTATCGTCATCTGCGAACTTTGTCAGCCACAGCCCTCCCATGTTTGCTTTAACATCTGAGAAATAAATGCCGAACAAGAGGGGTCCCAGGACAGATCCCTGTGGGACACCACTTGTGACTGGCTTTGAGTCTGACATTGCTCCAGCGATTTTAACTTTATGGGTTCTGTCCTTTTGCCAGTTTGCAACCCATCTAGTGACATAAGGGTTTACTTTTAAGCTGTTTAGCTTATCTATGATGCCTGAGTGGGGTATTGTGTCGAAGGCCTTAGCCAAGTCCAGGTATGCTGTATGGACTGCTTTGCCCTCATCAATGGCTCTAGTTGAAAAAGTCAATCAGGTTTAAAAGGCAGGATCTGCCATTTACAAAGCCGAACTGGGTGGGGTCAAGCATCTGTAGGTCCCCCATGTCTCCGTTTATGAGTTCCATAATGATTCTTTTCATAGCTTTGCAGACCAGGCTAGTCAAGCTTATGGGGCGGTAGTTTCCAGGGTCTGTAGAGGCACCCCCCTTGTGGAGTGGGACCACTGTTGCTGTACGCCAGTGTTCAGGTACATATCCCGAAGTAAGGCTAAGGTTAAATAGCATTTTTATGTGTGGGTTTAGCTCCTCTTGGAGTTCACGTAACACGCACCCCAGGATACCATCGGGTCCCATTGATGCTGTGTTTTTTGCTTTGTTTAGGGTGATTCTCACTTGGACATCTGAAATGACAGGGAGATTACATTCAGCTGGGATAAGTATTTCTTCTTTTGGGGGTGAAGGAGGCGAGAAATTTGCACTGAACCTGTCAGCTAGAATGTTAGCAATATCTGTGGGTTCAGTGTATTTTTTGTTGTTGTGAACCAACTCTGAGCATATCTGAGGGTTTCCGCCCAGGTTTCTAACATAGCTGAAGAAGGCTTTGTGGTTATCTTTAGTGTCCTTAGTGACTTTTCTCTCAAAGTTTGCCTTGGATATTTTTATGAGAGAATGTAGTTTTCTGCTAATGTTGATCAGAGATGTCTTCCCTTCATGGGATTTCACTCTGACGTGCAGTAGCTTCCTTCTTTTGTTATACAATTTGTTTATGGCTGAGGTCCACCAGACAGGATGCTTACATTTGGTGGAGAGGGACTTGGATTTGTTTGGGATTGCATGATGCATGCATTCTTGGAGATGTCCATAGAAAGCATTTGTGAAGGATTCGGCATTTTGGGATGTGGTATCCACTGGCACAGTGGGCTTAAAGGATACCATCTCAGTCTTAAGAAGAGTGAAGTCTGCTTTTGAGAAGTTTTTCCCTGTGGTCTTTTGTGCTGGGGGTGGGATATGTATATCCAGGGTGATTAGTTTGTGGTCAGATCTCACTAGTGAGGGGTATACTTCCGGTGTGGAGCATTTTGTCCCCATGTTTGTGATGATCAGGTCTAGTATATTATCTCCCCTAGTGGGAGAGGTGACTAGTTGTTCCAGTGCATTTGAATTTATGAATTCCAGGAACCTTTGGGCTAGGGTATTAGGGCTAGAATCATGTACCCAATCTATGTTTGGGTAGTTGAAGTCTCCCAGTATGATGGTATTTTGTGATACATTCATATCCTCCATTGTCTTCAGGAAGGCTGAGTGGGGTTCTTGAGATTGGGAGAGTGGTCTGTAACATACTACCAGTTGTATAGCAGTTTTCCTATGGTTAGTTGCACCTGTATGGTCTCTGATGCTTCATGTGTTGCTACTAACCTGGAGGTGTGGGTGTCCTTTATGAATATGGACACTCCCCCTCCCTTTGTGGTTTTGCCCGGGTTTTGGGGCCGAAAAGCATGATACGAGGTATAGCCTGGTAGTGCTGGGGTGCTCTTAGGAGCCTTGAATCAGGTTTCAGTTACTGCACAGACGTCAATGTTCTCCATGCTGAGGAGTGCATCAAGTGCCTGCATCTTGAGATTTAGACTTCTGGCGTTGAGCAGCATTACCCTTAGTTTTTTTCCATTTTTGTTTTCTAAGGAGGTGGGTTTGTCTTTTGAGCCTTGCCTAAAAAAGGCACTATGGGGGTGGCAAGAGCCTTAGCCAATATCCGGAAGCCCAGTGGTGACAGGTGTAAGCCATCCCTTGTGAAGCAGCGTGGCTTGTCCAACATATCATCCCAGGCAGACAGACATTGGATCCTCTTAGAATGACACCAGTACTTGAGCCAATTGTTAAAGCTGATCATCTTGTCTTTGTATGGTGGTATCATTCTTGGTGAGGGCAAGATGCTGCTCAGGGTCAGGGTCATAGCAGCCTGGGCTACATAATCGGAGAGCTCCTCTATGTTTCTTTTCATGTAGTCCAGGGAGCTACGTCTCAGGTCATTCACACCAGCATGGACAATGACAGAGTCATATTTGTACTTGCTTTGGAGTGACCTGAGTGCGTGTGTTATGTGGCAGATCCTAGCTCCCTATAGACAGCTCACAGTCACCTTCTCCTTGTTCAGCCTGGTCAGTGGGACATCAGTGTGTCTCACTATGGAGTCACCTATTACTAGTGTATCAGGCAAGGTGTTTGACCTTAAGGGCTGCGATTGGTTGACACACTGATTTATTGAAGTATGTGTTGCATGTGTTTTGTTTTGAGGTGGTGGATTTTTGGATGTCTGCTTTGGGAGCCTCTGTTGTTTTGGTAAATTTTTTATTAGAGCCTCCGAGTATGTCTTTGTGTTTTTATGTGTTTGGTTTGCAGTTGTAGTAGGTCTATGTGGGACTGGGATTGTTGTGTGTGTGGTTGCCATCTCCTCCTGTCTGGTCATGCCAGTCCTGAGTTGAGAGAGTTCAGCCTCCAGTTTGGCTATATAGTTGCATCTCTCACATGTATTTGTGTTTGTTGGGAGGAGGAGAGGGTTGTCTGTGTACATGAGACAATTATAGCATTGTCTCAAGATGCCCAGATTGACCAGCTGAACTGGAGATGACACCAGTAATCTACCACTCAACATGCTAGAACAGTATAAGGGAGTGGTATACCTTTAAGGGAGGTGGGTATTCACAGGGGTGGTAAGTAGATGTAGTGCTTTGCTTAGTACGAGAGTGCTTACTTAGTAGAGAAGTATTGAGAACAAGTGCTAGGCTTATAATACAGTGAGTAGTCTGGTTATACTAAGAGTAGAGCTTCCTTGAGGGAAAATTTGAAGAACAGACTTAGCGGAGCCAGAAAAAGTTGCACCTTGTTTAACCGGCGCTGCGTTATACGCACAACCGCGCAAAGCCGTGCAAACGCGGATTTTAAACAGTGAACTACAAAAGAGCTGGAAATGGTCCCAAACAACCAATTACTACAGCTTCTTGTGCTGAGGTCACTTCCCCCAAGGACAGGTAGGCTGCTCAAGGCTCCCCAATCCCACTGGTGAGCAAAGAAACTTCCTTCTGTCCAAGTAAGGTAATGGACAACACAGGAACTACACCACAGCCCAGAATATGCCTGTAAACTGGTCTAAACTAGTCGAGGAAGGCAGGAAAACAAGGATTTTTTTTTGTTTCTTTGGTAGAAACACACAGAAAATGCAGAAACAGTGATAAATTAGTTACACAGGCTAGCACACTTTAGTGGGCAGCCTCCACAGTTAAATTAAACAAACAAACAAGCAAACTTTCGATCAAATTCGACTAAATGTAACTTTAAGTGCAGATTTTTAAATAATGCAGCAATCAGTTAAAAAACAGTTCAGGCTAGTTCAAGGTAAGCTACAGAAGCTATTTCAAGTGGAAAAAAAGCAAAGATACTTAAATCCAGAAGGTAGTCACTTTTCTGAGTTCCCTGCTGCTAGGACCACTCTGTAAACCCACGTGGAGCTTGTCTGAGCAATATAGCCAGAAAAAAACGCCCAGAGGCGGATTTTAAACAGTGAACTACAAAAGAGCTGGAAATGGTCCCAAACAACCAATTACTACAGCTTCTTGTGCTGAGGTCACTTCCCCCAAGGACAGGTAGGCTGCTCAAGGCTCCCCACTCCCACTGGTGAGCAAAGAAACTTCCTTATATCCAAGTAAGGTAATGGACAACACAGGAACTACACCACAGCCCAGAATACAGCAATGCCTGCAAATTGGTCTAAACTAGTCGAAGAAGGCGGGAAAACAAGGATTATTTTTTTGTTTTTTTGGTAGAAACACACAGAAAATGCAGAAACAGTGATAAATTAGTTACACAGGCTAGCATACTTTAGTGGGCAGCCTCCACAGTTAAATTAAACAAACAAACAAGCAAACTTTCGATCAAATTTGACTAAATGTAACTTTAAGTGCAGATTTTAAAATAATGCAGCAATCAGTTAAAAAACAGTTCAGGCTAGTTCAAGGTAAGCTACAGAAGCTATTTCAAGTGAAAAAAAAAAGCAAAGATACTTAAATCCAGAAGGTAGTCACTTTTGTGAGTTCCCTGCTGCTAGGACCACTCTGTAAACCCAAGTGGAGCTTGCATGTGCCCTTTCTGTGCCTACTTTTCAGTGTCCACCCAAGCAGTATTTCAGCTAAGGTAAGGTAAGGATGTATATTCTGATGTGTGCATCATTGGGCAGCACACGTAGACACCATGATGGTTAGGATCATCCTGGATGGCAGTGGGGAACATGTAAAGAGAAAAGGCAGAAGTAAGGCAGACTGCTGACAATGAAGGAGGTTGTGAGACAGTATGATATCAGCAGTCTGAGTGGGCAGCCAGCACAGGTATGGGACACTTCAGATAACCATCAGCTGAATCCCAATGCCTGCCCTTGTCATATTAGTGGAGTGGTGGTCCTTACCCTGTTTTTTCTCTTTACATGTACCCTTTCTGTGTCCACTTCTCAGTGTCCACCCAAGCAGAATTTCAGCTAAGGTAAGAATGTATCTTCTGATGGTGTGTGCATCAGTGGGCAGCACACATAGACACCTTGACTTAGGGTCATCCTTTATGGCAGTGGGTAACTGAGACTCTTTAGCTCAGTCCCACTGGGCTGCTTTTCAGGATATGCATGGTTTCATGGGTGCCACTATGATGCTTTCAATCCCTCCTTGAAAGGCCATCTGCAAAAAGAGTCTAGGTATGTCATTCTCCAATGCAATGTGGCCTTTCTCTCTCCATTTACTCTGGTACAGTAAACGTATGTAGGTCAGGGCAATAATTACTAATTTACTTCCGTCCTTGCTACCTTAGGTCCATTGGTCCATTGCTGAATGGGCACATGTAAAGAGAAAAGGCAGAGGTAAGGCAGACTGCTGACACTGAAGGAGGTTGTGAGACAGTGATAACAGCAGTCTGAGTGGGCAGCCAGCACAGGTATGGGACACTTCCTTACCCTGCTTTTTCTCTTTGCATGTGCCCTTTCTCTGCCCCCTTTTCAGTGTCCACACAAGCAGTATTTCAGCTAAGGTAAGAATATATCTTCTGATGTGTGCATAAATGGGCAGCACACATAGACATCATGATTGTTAGGATCATCCTGTATGGCAGTGGGAAACTTGGGATACTCTTCAGCTCAGTCCCACTGGGCTGCTTTCCAGGATATGTATGGTTTCATGGGTGCCACTATGATGCTTGCAGTCCCTCCCCGAAAAGCAACCTGCAAAATGAAAGAGTCTAGGTACATCTTTCTCCAACGCAATGTGACCTTTCACTGTCCCTCCACTCTGGTGCAGTAAATGTATGTAGGTTAGGGCAGCAATTAGTAAGTTACGTCTGTCTTTGATCCCTTAGGTCCATTGCTGAATGGGCACATGTAAAAAGAAAAGGCAGAGGTAAGGCAGACTGCTGACACTGAAGGAGGTTGTAAGACAGTAGTGATATCAGCAGTCTGAGTGGGCAGCCAGCACAGGTGTGGGACACTTCAGATAACCATCAGCTGTAGCCCCATGCCTGTCCTCAGCATATTTAGTGGGCGGCTATCCTTACCCTGATTTTTCTCTTTACATGTGCCCTTTTTGTGCCCCCCTGTCAGTCATTGTGTGTAATTTTGTGTTTTCACTGGTGGTAGGTATGTACTACTGCAGCGTTATCACCACTCATGTACCTTATGGAAGGAATAATGCCCCTGTGGATAGGAGTTAAGATTTTGTTGGTCTAACCAGGTGATCCATTAACCAGGTAATGCATTATGATCTACATCAGTAGTAATCTGTTTGCATTTTCTTTCCTGTGCAGGTTCGTTCCCCTTCTGACACTGATATTCCTTTGTGAGCAGGAAAACGACAAGTGAGTGTCTGTATGTGGCCATCCCTACATTCACTTGGCTGCCAGCCATGCCTCCATAACTGAAAACCACTACAACTTGATCTTCCCCACATCAGTGTGAAGGTGTACTGGATTGCAAGAAGTATGCATGGTTATGGAAGTGATTTTTTTTCATATTTTGGTAAATAACTTCACATGGTTGCATCTGAATGTGTTAAGTAATACCTCATTGGAAGGCAGTACTCATAGTTCCAACATGGTAAAAGAGCTGTGCCTGTATGTTGTACACATGTACAGATATCAGTTTGTTTCGAAGTTATGGTTATGGAAATTATGATTTTTTTCATATTTTTTTAAATGCCTTTGCAAGGGAGCATGTCAGTGTGCCAAGTAATACTTCATTTTGAAGTCAGTGTTACTCCTTACAACATGGTAAAAGAACTGTCTGTGCACTGTACGCATGTATAGATATCAGTTTGTTTACTGATGTAGGTTTATGAAAATTGTACATTTCCAATGCTTCTCATTATTATGCCCATATCTTTGCAAGGGAGCATGGTGACCACACAAATGATGCATCATTTTGAAGATGACATTGAGACACACAACTTATACACTGATATGTAGCCTCTGTCTGTTACAACTGATGAGATATTGTGCTTTATTTATTATGATAAATATTATATTAATCATATTTCTGTGAATATCTCAGTAAAGGAGCATCACACAGTAATGGTTGAGGTATCATTTTAAAGCTGACTTTCATACAAATTAAATACAAATTTCATGGGTTTACATGGTACATTGACCAAGATATTGTGCTTTGCTTTTCCAAAAAGGTAAAACATATGCACAATATCAGCATTCCTTGACAAATATTTAATAATGACTTAGATACACACCATCAACATTTACTGTTGGAAAGGTCAGTGTCGGCTGAACAACTTTCCCATTTACATTTTTAGTCTAGCTCTTACAGTAAGTTATGAACATTTGTTTTCTGTATGGTATTACAAATGGATTTTCTGAAAATCAGCTCAGGCTGCACTGTTCATATGGTGGAATTTTTCTGAGCTGCTCCAGAGTGAATGAGTTAAGAGAAAATTATATGGGAATCAGAAATAAAGAAAGGAGATTTAATTGTCTGCATGACGTAAAATTAAAGAAAAATGAGAACTCTTGATAACTGATGATAAATGTGGAAAATAATTGGTTGTAGCTCAGTCTAAGAGGAAGGGATAGAGAAGATTAATCATGGTAAGGATGACTAATGCCTAAGATTACATTTGTTAAGGAAGGCAAGAATGATTATTTCAGGAGTGGAAGTTAAGGAAACTGCCTGGAATTTAGGTTATATAAATGGGACTAATGATGGTTCATGATTAGTGGAAATGGGTAGTCCTCGAGGGGTCAGAGAAATAATGAAAGGCAATTTCAATGAAAGTGCAAATTGATTTGGAATACATGTTTGCCAGACCAGAACAACTTGCTAAGAGAATGGGAAGGGGTCAGTATGTTAATATGTGGAGAAGAAAATACCTCAGGTAGGAAAATGTGCATTCTTTAGAAGAGAAGACCGTAACTAATCTAGACCAGACTGATTTTAAAAAGGAGGCAAGTGATGCTGCATATAACGATGACAAATTTATAGCTAAATGCTCCTAACTAAAATGGAGAAAAGATGGTGGATATGGAAGGATTACTAATGGCAAATGAATGCTCATAGAGAAAAGGAAGATAAAATGCGATGAAACATTCCTAGACAAACCAAAGGGTAACATGGAAAATGTGGGTTATGACAGGATGCTAAAAAGTGTGCAGTGAAAGGGAAGACAATGGCTCAGAACTGGATGACAGGATGAGAAGGACATAAAACATCCAGATGAGAGAAATAGAGTGGTACTGGAGATACAGTCAGATAAAATTAGGGCAATGGAAATGGATGTTACTCAAGAGGAACAGGGTAAGGACACAGGAGTAAATAAATGGTCAACAGGTTACTGGCATGGAAGTTGAAAGAGAAAAGTCAAAAATGTTCAATAATGGTACTTATGTAAACATCAGGAAATCTAGTATATGATGGAGAAGACTTAGAAAAGCATTTTAGAAATATTTTGTCAAACTGTGTGTTAGACCACAATGACAAAAGTAAGGAACTCCAAAGGGACACAGGAAGCTGACATTGAGGGGGGTGTCTGAGGACTTATAAGCTCATTGGATCTCAGTGGTGCCTGTTTACATGGCATGGCACTGTGCTCGGCAGGGGTGTGTCCACGTCTGCTAGGTTTTGCATACCTTCAGGGCGCATGCTTCTGCATGTTTGCATGGCGCTCCACAGAGCTGAGCATGACCTTTCAGGAGTGTGTGTGCAGTGACTGCTGAGCATTTTTACCTTTGAGGCATGTGTTTGCATGGCACTGTGCAGTATTGAGCAAAGAAAATTGTGCCATTAACAGTCCTTAATGATGTGCTTAGCAGGTGGAATGCATCATAGGTAGCCAATCGCACAGGCTACACCTAAAACAGAGCACTATAAAGGTTGCATACACCCTGCAATCTAATTTCGCCCCATACTCTACACCAGTGGAATACAGACTTGACATTTTTAACTGAAGGAAAACTAGGGTTTGCAGCAGATCTGTTACATCTGTATGTGCTAAATGCTGAGGTCAATGCTGCTGCTGACAGTAGGCTTTGACTGAGAAGGGGAAGAGTGTTCAGGCCCAGGGTAAACTTCCAGGAGCTACATGAGCTGGAGATTGTAGAGAGCTCACTGAGATCTGCCACCCTTGACTCAGACCCAGAGCATACAGAAGTTAACTCATCCCAGTGGAAACAAAGGTATATGTAGCTGTTAGGGTACTAGTTACAGGTGCTTTCCAAAGACCAGCAGGGGACATGATGGGGGTCTCGCAGGCATCAGCATCTAGAGTACTCCACCAGTTCTGGATGCCATGCCACCACATGCCCAAGAGCACATTTATTTTCCTCTCATCCCTGAGCAATACGTAGCATGTCTACCATGTAGCACATTACCATGAGGTACTGGGTGCCATAGATTTCACTTATGTACACATCAAGGCATCACCTGTTGAGGGGGGTAGAATCTACATCAACTGTGAGAGGTATCACTCCCATCACCTGCCAAGTCATGTGCAATACCCAGGGCATTATCATGCATGTGTGCTGGCAGCCCTGGCAGTTTTCATCACTCCCATATCTGGCACGCATCATAGCTGTACCAGATGTTTGCTAGGGGAACATTCCATGCAGTCTTTTACTGGGGAATGCTAGCTATGCACTGGAACCATGGATGGTGACACCCATCAGAAATGCACACACCCGGTGGCCAAGGATGAACACAGGCTAGCAGCAGATTTCTTCAGCTCCACCAACAAAACTACATTAACAGGAAATTATTACTTCAAAACTCAACTAATGGAATAATTTTCTTTCTAAAAACATTTGGACTATCATTACTTATAATAATTTCCAAAAAAGAAAGAAAATTTAACTGACTTTCCTGTCCGAAATCTTTTTGGAAATTTCTCTCTCATCACTTCTGTTCAGAATGAGTTCCAGCAAGGCTAACAGTCAGGATTCCATCATTAAGAAAGAGCTTCAAACATTATTATTAACTATACAGCAACTAACAACTAAAATGGACAGACTGGATGTTAAAATTGACAATTTTATAGAGAAAACCACAAAACAGATGGATGTGCTACACCAAGATCTACAACATCAGAAAGCTCAGATAACAGGTATAGAAGAGGCACTTAATGATATGGACAACAGAATTAAGGAAGAAGAAATGAACACTGAATTCTTATTGAAACAAAACACCTTCAATCCAAACTAGATGACTTGGAAAACAGATCCAGATGTAACAATATAAGGATTTTTGGACTGCCATAAAATATAGAAGGTAATAACATTACATCTTTTTTAAATACTTGGCTTCCCAAAACTTTAGATCTGTCAGAGGCATTTTCTTTTGGCATTGAAAGAGCCCACAGGTCTTTATCCATTTCTAGTACAAATAAAAATTACCCTAGATCAGTTATTGTAAGATTTTTATCATCTTATGACAAGGAGATGGTATTAAAATCTGCATGGGCTAAATCACCTATAAAAATTAATGAAGCAACTGTGCGCTTTGACAATGACTATTCTTCTTTGGTAATATCAAAAAGAAAGATATTTTTACCATTAATAAGAGAGCTTAAGAAAGCACAGTTCAAAACTCATCTTTTATTTCCTTCCAAACTGAAAATCTTTTTACCTGATGGCCCTAAAACTTTTGAAGACCTGGGCTCTGCTTTGTTATATATTAAAAAAAATTAAATATTAGACAAAATAGAGGATATGGAATGGGCAAGTCCTTCATTAAAAAGAATGGCAACAGGAACATCCTGGAAGACATCAGAGAAACAAAAAAGACTAAAAAACAAATGACATGTTTTATATTTCTTTGAACTCTTTAAATACAGTTTCTGCCTTTACAAGAAAACCACAAATATCTTGATTTGTACAAAGTTATACTAATGTGCAAGAACTGAAGTTTTGTTTTATGAATAATCAAACTTTCATGAGGAACAAATAACCTGATATTAATCAACTTGTCTCTCTTTTGTAACTAAGAGAACTAAGGTTAGTAATGTTATATTTTCTTTCTTTATTTATTTTAAATAATAGCATTCTCTTTAAATTAAACATTTATGGGAGGGAGAGGGAGGGCAGGGAGGGGGGAAAGATGGAAAGAAGGGAAAAGGGGAAAAAATAATCTATTATCTCTTTAAAATTATTTATGCTGTTTAAATAATACTGCTATATATTATACTATAGATGGAGTCCAAAAAAATCTGGTTAGCTGAGGGTGAAGCAGTGAGATGTAGATGTCCAAAGTCCAAGGAATCTCCAGAGAATCAAGCAAAAATAATAAATTTTATTTCATTCAGACAAGCGCTTTCGCCAATAATAGCTTCATCAGGTCTATCTAATACAAATGAATTAAAAAGCTGTTTTTATATGATCTTAGCAGTTCAATTAGACATAATTACATCACTAACTTAAAAGGGAAATGTCACTGTTTTAAAAACGAAGTTGTAAGTGGATAGAAAATCATGTTCCTTCTAGTATACTTATATAATTGTGTTACATCATATTAAAAAGATACTTATATATATAAATATAAATGTAAACATATAACAATCATATATAAATGTAAACATATAACAATCATATATATAAACAATGTGTATAAAAATGAACTGGATCCCTAGGCTCATATATTCATGTGTAACGTCACAAGTGCATATTATAGTGTGCTGAGTAATCTAAAGATATGTATGTGTAGACTAGTGTAATGAAATAATATATGAAGTGCATGTGCAGAAATGTATGTAAATCTCTGAAATGTATATGTGTATTATATAAATAGCAGCCGTCCATGTTTGTGTATGCAAACGCAACAAATGTATACCTATACATATGTACAAACTTGTGAGTACATGTTGATAATGTGTTTAAATCTATATAATAAGTATGACACATATCAAAGGTATTGGAATAAAAATAAAACTACTAGTCAAAGACTCATCACATAAATACTTAAAAAATGTTCATAAAAACTTATATCAATATTAAAAATTTGTACTTCTATATAAAAGGATATAAAATACTTATATATAATATCAGTACTCTTTGAAGTACATATTCTATGGACATAGATAAACACATTTAAAAATGTTGAGAAATAATACAATCCAAATACATCTATAGATCTGAAGGATGTCTTACTTAATTTTCCTTCTTTTCCTCAGTTTGGGTTTTATGGATACTCTCTCATTTAAACCTTTCCCATTGTCTGCTCTTAATCGTACACATACTTTTCATTTCAGAGTCTTAGAAGTGATACCAATCAATAGTAGAGGAGGAGATATTCGCAATCACACGGAGGATAGAGAGAATGATTGGATTATACGATTAAGAGCAGACAATGGGAAAGGTTTAAATGAGAGAGTATCCATAACACCCAAACTGAGGAAAAGAAGGAAAATTAAGTAAGACATCCTTCAGATCTATAGATGTATTTGGATTGTATTATTTCTCAACATTTTTAAATGTGTTTATCTATGTCCATAGAATATGTACTTCAAAGAGTACTGATATTATATATAAGTATTTTATATCCTTTTATATAGAAGTACAAATTTTTAATATTGATATAAGTTTTTATGAATATTTTTTAAGTATTTATGTGATGAGTCTTTGACTAGTAGTTTTATTTTTATTCCAATACCTTTGATATGTGTCATACTTATTATATAGATTTAAACACATTATCAACATGTACTCACAAGTTTGTACATATGTATAGGTATACATTTGTTGCGTTTGCATACACAAACATGGACAGCTGCTATTTATATAATACACATATACATTTCAGAGATTTACATACATTTCTGCACATGCACTTCATATATTATTTCATTACACTAGTCTACACATACATATCTTTAGATTACTCAGCACACTATAATATGCACTTGTGACGTTACACATGAATATATGAGCCTAGGGATCCAGTTCATTTTTATACACGTTGTTTATATATATGATTGTTATATGTTTACATTTATATATGATTGTTATATGTTTACATTTATATTTATATATATAAGTATCTTTTTAATATGATGTAACACAATTATATAAGTATACTAGAAGGAACATGATTTTCTATCCACTTACAACTTCGTTTTTAAAACAGTGACATTTCCCTTTTAAGTTAGTGATGTAATTATGTCTAATTGAACTGCTAAGATCATATAAAAACAGCTTTTTAATTCATTTGTATTAGATAGACCTGATGAAGCTATTATTGGCGAAAGCGCTTGTCTGAATGAAATAAAATTTATTATTTTTGCTTGATTCTCTGGAGATTCCTTGGACTTTGGACATCTACATCTCACTGCTTCACCCTCAGCTAACCAGATTTTTTTGGACTCCATCTGTTATTTCTCTTCTAACTGAGGGCGTTTACCGTAGTGGTGGTTTTATTTTCTCCCATATATTATACTATGACTAAACTGCTTAAACACATGACATTAAATAATATGTTATGATATAATTGTAGTTGACTAGAACTAAAGCAGTTGTAAGTAATGTGTATCAGGTTTTACTTTACTAAAACAAACAGCAAGTAAATATCTATGTAGGTATTTTTTTTTTTAAGAAGTAACAAGGTTCTGATAATACTGATATGTGTCTGTAACATACTCTGAATGAGAAAATGAAATGGGACACATAAATATAAGAAATGTTTATGTTAAATAATTGAAGGCTTGGTTTCACTGCCATAGAGACTGCAATGACTTGTGGAGTGCTTCAAGAAGGTTTTATACTGTATAAATCCTTTTACACTCAAAATGAATGTTTGTCACTTACTTTTACTAAAATTCCCACCAGAATGTTATAAGAGACAATTTAAGTTATAGGTATCCTTGTGAATAGTGTCCTCGAGTCGTTTTGAAAGCTTCAACATTCAGCAAATGCACAGAGAAGCTGAAAGCAGCCATTTTGAACTTTGACCCCTGATTTCACACAGACACGTCGCAAATTCAAGAAGTAATCCAGTTTCAGGAAGTAGAACTGCTGTAAATGCGGTATTGTGATGAAAAACGAACTTTATGACAACAAAATGTGAGTTTTTCTTTATAATAATTTACTTATTTAAGTTGTAACTTATAAAATATAAAAGTTATAATGATTTTTAATGGCTTGATATGCCATAGTAAACAAATGAAATAATTTAGAATGCATAGAAGCTAAACTCATGCATATATGACTCTGAAAGCTTATATAATTGCTGCACTTCAATGCATATAGATGCTTATAATTTAAGGATATATAATATTATAATGCATTTATTTTAACTAAGATAAATAAGTATATGTATTATTATGATTCTATTTCAGAAGAAAATGTCATGTGATACATTTTAAAGCTGCAGTGCAGATTTATAAGATATAGCAGGCTTTCATCACAATGATTTATGCATAACTAGAGATCAACATTGCTTTGTAGTATGTTCTTTTATCACATATACTGAGAATAATCATTTTTTATTTAAATGGTAAGAACAAGTAAAAGAAGGAAGCTTCTAGTGCATGTAGTTTAAAGTTTTAAAACTACTAACAATACTGTTATGACAGATAATATGAATACTCTAATGTAAGTAATATTTTGAGCCATAATAGCCTTAGATAATAAATGTTATTAAATTCAAATGAACATAAACATATAATAAGAACCTATCATTACAAGTTTTTATTAAACAGCCAAAAGGGTATCTTTTTTTTTTTTTTCCTCTCTCTCCTCTGCTCCCTCTTTCAAGATTGTTAGAATGCTATTATGATAATATACTCATTATATAGAATAGATATACATAACATTGTTAAGATGATTATAAAAGTTTTATATGATAATACAAAGGTATTCTCAAGAATAATGTTGGTAATGCTTCTATTTCTCAAAGATTATTAATAATGAGTCATTTATTGTATAAGTTTTAAAGTAAACAATTTATGAGATATACATAATACATGTTAGGGATATTGATTATAAGTTCTATTTTAGTTTCTTATATATTATTATAAAGATTAGTTAGTGTAAATGTTATAATTACCTATTTCTTAACTTTCATATTTAATTATTACATGAATTACATAATTGATCTTCTTTTATTTATTATACTGTAAAATAAGAAGCTGTTATATAAATTGTTTAAGTCTTGTTATAATAGATAATCAAAATAATGAGCTTAACTTTAGTTGATAATAGTATTTAAGTAATTTTGGTAGCAGCTGGGGTACTGCTGCTTAGGATAGGGGGATAACTTGAGTGGTATTTGCTACTCAAAGTTGGAGTTTTTAACTCCAGGCTGGATGCATTGTTTAATCCAAACAATATTTTCACCTGATTTTTGTTATGTGTATATAGTTTTGACATCCACATCACATTTTATAAACTTACTGTCACTACAAATAAAAGTTAAAATTTCACAGAATTCCATAAGATTTTCACTAAATGCAGCTATAATTAATATGATAACTAAAGGAGGAGACATAATAATACTTACTTTAGTAAATGCTATTTTGATTATATGTTTTATAGGTTTATAAAAGTTAAATGGTAACTTTAAAAGGGATTTCTTTAAAGATTAATGGAATGAATAATCCATGTAAAAGGGCAAGTTTAATGAGATATATTAATCTGCATAGAGCCAACTTAATATTCCTTCAGGAAACACATCTCCTGAAAAAATATATAGATAAATTAGTCACTAATAAATATACAGTCTTGGTTAGCTCAGAACACACACAGAAAAAAAGAGGAGTGGCTATTTTATGGAACAAAAATATGCCCATACCTAAAATTATTAAGTCATATAAAGATGACAAAGGAATGTTCTGCCTGGTTACAATACAGATTAATGGGAAAATCTATACATTGATTAATGTATACTGGATACCAGGAATTGGCACTAATACAGTGAAACACCATCTCAATAAGATTATATCATTTTCTAAAGGAGATATTATTTTAGTAGGAGATTTTAACTGTATCCTACATGAAGAAGATTTTACTGCTATAGGAAAAAGGAAAATCACATCCAATGCCAAACATTTAAGGGATTTCATTAATTTATATAATTTGAATGATATTAATAATCAGACAGATTCTAAATCATTACCATATACTTTTTTTTCTAACAGACATAAAACCTATTCAAGAATAGATAGAGTCTTTATTTCTAACCAACTGGTAACTGACCTAAGATCATTCCATGCCCTATATCGGATCATAATTCAATTGTCTTTGAATTTACGGTAAACATTACTCATAATGTTCAGATTAAAAGAATACCTGCATACCTAACTCAACTAAAGGATTATAAAGATTATATACTTACAGAGGTACAACATTTCTTGGACTTAAACACCACACCTGACGTCTCCATTATGTACATTTGGGATGCTCTAAAATCTTATTTATATGGACAAAGTATCAGATGGTATAATAATAAAAGGAAATCTTGGGACAGGGAATTAATAGACATACAAAACAAATTGGACTCCTATAAACATAATAATAAGGAAAATATTATGGACAAAAAAGTCATTGAGGAAATAAATAAATTAAATGAGAAATACAAAGAAATTTTAAATCACAAAGTCAAAATAACATTAGAGAAATATACATTTTTGTCTTACTCAATAAGTCCCAGATACTTACATAGACTTAAAAATAAAACGGAAAGGCTGAATAAACAAAATCACATCAAAGGAATATTTTCTCCAAGGAAAAAGAAGAATGTCTCTAGTTTACCAGAAATATTAGATGAATTTAGAAATCACTTTCATAACATTAACCATAATAACATTAATATAGAATCTAAAGACAAAATAAAGAACTTTATAATTACGAACATGAACAAAAAACTTAATAAACAACAGGCTAGATTAATAAATAAAAATATTTCATATACTGAGATTATCACACAAATAAATAAACTTAAATCAAACAAAGCACCAGGTAATGATGGTATTATTCCTGAGATTTATAAAATCCTTCCTAAGAGTACCTATTCATTAATACATTAGGTTTTCATTTCAGCTCAAAATGAATTGACAATTCCCCCATCTTGGCAATACACATTTATTTCACCTATTTTGAAACCCAATAAAGATCCAACTAGATGCACTTCATACAGACCCATTTCATTACTTAATGTTTACTACAAAATGTTCATGAATATATTTGCTGACAGATTAAAGACAATCATTCCAAGTATAATAGATATAGATCAGACAGGCTTTATTACAAATAGAAACACTTTTGATAATATAAGGAGAACTTTAACTCTGATTGATTATGCAAACAGAAAAAAGAAAGATTTGACACATCAGCCTTGATATAAGTTCTGCATTTGACTCAGTAAGTTGGGACTATTTGTTTATTTTATTGAAATGCACAAATTTCTCTAATACATTTGTGGATTTAATTGAACATCTATATAAAGGAGCGTTGGCATACATTAAAATTGGAACATATGTCTCACAAAAAATACCCATATTAAAAGGTACAAAACAAGGGTGTCCACTTTCACCATTATTATTTACTTTAATAATGGAGCCTTGGGCTAATTTGATTAGAAACAGCAATGATATAGATGGATTTGATATAGACGAAAATACAATATCTAAAATTCAACTTTTTGCAGATGATGTTTTAATTACATCAGCAGGGACAAATTCTTCTATGCAGTCATTATTTGATAAGATGACAGATTTCAAGAATATTTCTGGTTTGATATTTAATGAAGAAAAAACTAAAATATTACCAATATACACAGGAAAAAATGTTCTCACTAATGATTTTCTCAAATACATACCCAATTCAGGTCAAATAACTTATTTAGGCATAATATTAACTAAAGATATTAAATCCATTATACATCATAATTATAGTAATTGTCTTCATAATATACAAAATCATTTCAATAGCTGGAACAATATGTTTTTTACCATGGAAGAAAGACTCACAATTATTAAAATGATAATATTCCCGAAGATATTATATATAATACAATCAATAATACTCTCATCTACAAAAATAATTATTAAGAAATTAAATTCACAAATGTTAAATTTCTTATGGGCACCTAATAGACCTAGGATTGCATTAAAGAAACATACTAATAGTTGGTCTCAAGGGGGCATATCATTTCCAGACTTTGATTTATATGCTATCTCTTCTATTATAAAAGTTATAACATTACTAATAGATCAGTCATATGTTGCAAAATGGAAGGAATATTGGGAATTAATTAGCATGCACTTCACAAAAATTTCGTTATCACACAAAAATACTATTATAAACAATCCCATGTTATGGTTACTTAAAGAGTTTTGTACCTCATCTATTACACCAAAATATATAGCTAGTTACCCATTAAATATTATTATTAGATATCATAATTTTATATATATGCATCCTAAACATAAGGAATGGAATTTTATTTTATTTCCTATAATGTATACACAAGGTATTCTTTTATCATCCACCTCTGAAAGAACTCTTCTAGTCACAGAGAATAATTTAAAGTATTGGTATCAGATGCTGTCAGATAATAAAGTAAAAAATTTAGACTTCTTAAAGCAAGAATTTGATTTGAGAGAAACATGTTGGTTAGAGATTCAAAATTTTAGACAACATCTTGCTAACAAACTTGACTTAATGTCTTTAGTAGTTAAAGAATCTGTTCCAGTACTAATTGACTACTTGATATTAAATTTACAACATAGGGTTTCTGATAAAGGTAAGCTCTCACACATACATAAAATTATTAGAAATGAAACCTAAAATAGTTCATATAATTACTGGAATTATTTCAATTCCATTAATGGTGAATTACCAAAACAACAAGATAAACAATATATATTGGAATCTGCTTATAAAACTACTTCTTCTATTAATTGGAGACTTTATACCTGGAAATTTTTACATAGATCTTTCTATACACCCTTAATGATGAAAAAATAATAAAAAAAAGAAAAAAGATACATATGTAAGAGATGTACTGTAGAAATAAATGCTGATTGGGCACATATGTTTTACGACTGTATAAAACTGAAGGAATATTGGATGTTAATCAATGATTTTTTGCAGGCTCTTTTTACAGATAATTTCATAGTCTCTAAATCACTTATATTATTTAACACCCCTGTTCCTAAATGTGTTAAAAAAGTTAAACTTCCTTTATTATGGTCAATTCTAGCAGTGGCTAGAAAAATAATAACCAGAAACTGGATTTCAGATACTCCTCCTTCATTTAATGAATTTAAAAATGTTATGATTGAAGTGTGTCATATGGAACTAATGACAATAAAGTCAAGAACCATTAGGAAAACATCTTACTATAATATATGGGATACCTTACATAACTTGTTAAAACAGTCTTAGTTTTATTAGTAAGATGTTACAGTTTAATTCATTGATTTGATTTAGAGTAGATGTCTTTGTAAATACTTTAGTTGTTTTATCAAATGTTATAATTGTTTATATGTTAACTGCTTGCATAAGATTGTTATAATATTTATTTTGTATGTTAAAACTAATAAACTTGTTTTAAAAAAAAAAAGAAATGCACACACCCACCATGGAATAATGCCATAATGAGGCATATACACAAACTAGGAACATCATAGAGTATGTGTTTGGGCTGTGTCTGTTGTCTCGATATATCTGGTGGAGCCCTGCAGTACTCTCCAACAACAGGTGCACAGATGTTCAGAGTATATGCCATGCTACACAATATGATCCTGCTTAAAAAGCTGAAGCAGGATCTTCAAAAGGAAGGGATAGTCAGCCCCTCATCAGTGCCTAGGTCCCCACAGCCACACTCACAGGAAGGCTTGGAAGAGGAAACCCATGAGGATGTCCCTATAGGCAGACATAGGCATGCCCAGTATGCCCTGTTCTTGACCAAGAGACAATGCATAGCAGAGGCACTGACAACGTAGGGCTCTAGAGACTGATGCCTTACTCTGACTCGCATACATATAGTAAAATGGACTCCAGTCAACCCACACAACCTGTACCTAACCATGTATTGGCTGTGTCCTGCGTGCATCAGGCAGTCAGCCCTGAACTACAGGTCTGTCAGCTGCTGCATTTGCAAGGTAAGTCACTCACCTATAGACCGCTTGTAAAGGATACTAGAATATGGTAGCTTATTTATTGTCCAGCCGCATGTATGCAAGGCAATATAGTGGGCTACTGGAGAGATCTAACAGCCACTTGGGTCAAGGCGTACTTTGTCTAATATGTGCTCCGTAATATTCACTTGGCAACATGGTTGGAAAATCCACTACATTATTCAAGGGAGATGGCAAACAGTGGGGTCACAGGATGGTTGCAGAACTGTCTATGCCAGCAGATCATGGGCTGGTCATCCCCCAACACCAGTGTTCCCATACAACTGCTGTAACAGTAAGTCAGTAATGATATATCAGCAGAACAGCCAATTCCAGGACTGTAACATAGAACCTGGCCACACATTGTATGTATCATGTAATGCAGGGGAGATTATGTATATCTGTATGCTGTTCATTGTGAGAGGAATGACACTTTTGTCTCTGGTGGCTCGTGTGGCTCACTAGGCTAGGAAAATTAGCATTGGTGATGGTGTTGATGGCTTGAATCTAGAAGCATTCATGTCTTTTGCATGTGAGGTACTCATATGGTGATATCCCCACAGACTGTCAAACCCCTCAATCTGTTACTGCAAGAAAGCTGGATAAAGTCAGAGACCATAGGGGGCCAAAACTACAGACAGACATGGGTTCATAGGTTTATACTAGGCTATCTGCCCTAGGGCATTTATAAGCTTAGCCAGAGTGTGTGTGGCTTTCACCACCCCTTAGGATGAGAATACTACTCCCATTTAGGGTTTAGTTTGCTGTGCCTCTGTCTATTAGTGACACAGAGATGACCCCCAGGGTAAACCTACGATCTCCCATCCACTCGTCAAGATTTCTCTTGAATAGAGTTAGTGAGGGGCTCTGCCTAACATGGATTGGGATTCTGTTCCCGAGTGTAGGGAGCCTCTGGGTTATGAATCTGTCCCTCCAGCACATCCTATTTATTTCTGTGTTGAGGTTTAAGTCTCTTGCTCTCGTGGCTCTGATGGATTTGGATTTTCTGAGATGGAGCATGTCCATTAATTCCGGATTGGACATGGCCTTGTACGTCAGGCACAGGTCACCTCTGAGTAGGCGGTATGCGACTGAATAGAGCTGGAGTTTTTTCAGTTGGGCAGCATATGACATATGTTTAAGACCCTTTATCCTCTTGGTGAGGAACTTTTGGGGTCTTTCCAACTGCTGCAGGTGTCGGGTAAGATACTTCCCAAATGGGGCATTGTACTCAATCATTGGCCTGATAAGAGAAGAGTACAGGGGCACAATG